>NW_027531334.1:3652585-3685893 GCF_008692635.1 Crocuta crocuta
ATATATATATATATATATATATATATATATACACAATATATATCATACATATATACATATATAATAATATAATACATATATATTTGATTTTTGGTTTTTGTTTTTTTGAGAGAGAGTGCACCTGTGGGAGTCAGGGAGAGCTAGAGAGAGGGAGAGAGAAAATCCCAAACAGGCTCCATGATGTCAGTGCAGAGCCTGACACAGGGCTCAAACTCACAAACCACAATATCATGATTGAACCAAAACCAAGAGATGCATGTTAACGAACTGAGTCACCAAGGCACCCCCTTTCTTTAACTAAAAAAAAAATTTGTGTGCTCGCTTCAGCAGCACAAATACTAAAAGAGTTTTTGAGAAGAGTGAAACCATATAGATCTAACCGGTTTACAGAAAATTCAGGAAGGAGAGAAACAAGTTAATTGACATCAGACCCTTCTAATAACTAGCTAAATCCAAAATGGGGGAGGTCCACAGATTGAATGATCTGGTTTTTTTCCCCCTCAAGGGATCAATGACATATGAAGGGGGAGGGGAGAAAGAAGAGGGTAAGGGAAATCTTTATGTGTCTATTATTCAGTGATGCATATTAGAATATTTACAAATAAAATTATATGATACCTGAGATTTGCATAAATATACTATAGCCTGCTGTTTCTGGTTACAGAAGAACAAAAATGAATTACTAAACAAGCAGAGATCTATAGTGTGAAAAAAGTGCACAATGGATAGAAAACAACATTGAAATTGTGCAAAATATGGATTAGGCAGAAAGACAGTAAAAAGTTATTAATAATAGATTTGAAGAATTATGTTCTTTGAAATATGTTCAAAAAATTAAAGAAAAATATATCCTTACTGAAAAAAGAGATAGGAAATATCAGCATATTGTGGAAATAGGGAAAAGAGTCAAATAGAAATTTCAGAACTAAAAACACCTGATTGGAGATGGCAGTGAAAAAGAGTCAGGGGTGCCTGAGTGGCTCAGTCAGTTACGTGTCTGACTTCGGCTCAGGGTTTGTGAGTTCGAGCCCCACGTCAGGCTCTATGCTGACAGCTCAGAGCCTGGAGCCTGCTTCAAATTCTGTGTCTCCCTCTCTCTCTGCCCCTCCCCCACTCATGCTCTCTGTCTGTCTCTCTCTTTCTCAAGAATAAATAAAACATTAAAATTTTTTTAAAAAAGAGTCAGTGAACTATAAGACAAATAGTAGAAATAATGAGAGAATAGGTGAAATAGAAGATAAAATTATGGAAAATGATGAAGCTGAAAAAAGGAGGGAAAGGAAATTTCCCTTGGGTGGTCCAGTCAGTTGGGCATCCAACCTCTTCCACTTAGGTCATAATCTCACAATTCATGTGTTCAGGTCCTGCCCTGGAGCTGGCTCCCCTCCACACCAGGCACACGCAATGGCTGGCTCTGGTCTGGAGAAAGTTGTGCACTTTTGAAACCTTCAAGTTTCCAAAGGCTGTTTGCAAAACAGAAACTGGCTCTCTCCATAGTTCTCATTTGCCAGTCTATGGTCCGGAAAGGTTTTCCTCTTGTGTTAACTCAATACTGCAATTTCACATTTCTGTCTTTTTCTCCCTTTCATCTCTCCACAGAAGGGGTTCCTTACCCTCTGTGCCTATGCCATTTTATCTCCCCATTTCACATACATGTACCCCAATCCCACCATGCTGTCTCTCTCCACCTGTGGAGATCCGTCTGCCACTCTACAGATTGATTTTCTGGGTGTTCCAAGTGATCCGACCTCAATTCAGATGTGCTTGAGGGACAAGAAAAATCCTGGTCCCCCTCCTTTTTGGCCATTTTAACCCCTCCCCCCAGCCTGATCTGATGAAAGAAATTAAGATGTTCCATGTTCTTGGCTTGGAGTAACAAATACTGTTACAGTGTCTGTACAACCCAAAGTAATCTATAGGTTCAATGCAATTCCTATCAAAATATCAACAGTATTTTTTCACAGAACTAGAACAAACATTCCTAAAAATTGAATAAAACCACAAAAGAATCCAAATAGTAAAAGCAATCTTGAAAAACAGAGCTGTAGGTATCATAATTCCAGATTTCACATTATAATACAAAGTTGTAGTAATCGAAACAGTATGATACCGGCACAAAAAGAAACACATAGATCAATGGAATAGAATAGAAAATCCAGAAATAAGCCCACAATTATATGGTCAATTAATCTTTGACAAAGGAGACAAGAAAAAGAAATGAGGAGGAGGGAACCAGTATCTTCAATAAATGGTGCTAGGAAAATAGGACAGCTACAGGCAAAAAAGTGAAAGTAGGCCACTTTTTTACATTATACACAAAAATAAACTCAACATGGATTAAGGACCTAAATGTGAGACCTGAAACTGTAAAAATCCTAGAATAGAGGTACCTGGCTGGCTCAGTCAGTAGATCATGTGACTCTTGATCTCAGGGTCATAAGTTTAAGCCCCATGTTGGGCATAGAGATGACCTAATGAATGAATGAATGAATGAATGAATGAATAATAAAATTTTAGAAAAGAGAACAGGTAGTAATTTCTCTAACATTGGCTGTAATATCTTTCTAATTATGTCTCCTGACACAAGGGAAACAAAAACAAAAATAAACTAGTGGACTACATGAAAATAAAAAGTTTCTGTGCAGCGAAAGAAACAACCAACAAAATTAAAAGTTATAACCAGGTGTCTGAGTGTCTCAGTTGGTTAAGCATCTAAATTCGGCACACGTAATGATCTCATAGTTCATAAGTTCAAGTCCTGCTTAGGGTGAGCTCGAACTCCGCTTCGGGTGCACATGAGCCGTACTTCGGGTGAGTCCCACTTATCTATCTCATTCTCTCTCTATCTCTCTTTGCCCCTAATGGGATTCTCTCTCCCTCTCCCTCCCTCCCTCCCTCCCTCACCTTTTCTGACCTCCACTCACTTGCACCCTCTCTCTCTCAAAAAACAAAACAGAACACTAAAAGGTAACCTACTTTTGGAGAATGGGAGAAGATATTTACAAATGACATATTTGATAGTTCCCAAAATATATAAAGAACTTATAAACTCAACACCAAAAAATAAATAATAATCCAATTTTAAAACAGGCAAAACACACAAAAAGACATTTTTTTCAAAGAAGACATACAGATGGCTAACAGACACATCACTTATTATCAGAAATGCAGACCAAAACTACAATGAGATATCTCCTCACACCTGTCAAACGGCTAAAATCAAAACCTCAAGAAACAAGAAATGTTAACAAAAATGTGGGGAAAAAGGACCCCTTGTGCACTATTGGTGGAAATGCAAATTAGTGGAGTCACTGTAGAAGACAGTATGGAGTTTCCTCAAAAAAATTAAGAATACAACTACCTTAAGATACAGTAATTGCATGAGGTATTTACACAAAGAATTTGAAAACACTAATTTGAAGGAATATATGCACCCCTCACAAGAGCCAAATCATGGAAGCAGCCCAAGAGTCCATCAATAGATGAATGGATAAACAAGAATATTATACAATGGAATGTTATTCAGCCATAAAAAAGAATGAAATCTTGCCATTTGCAACAACATGGGTAGATCTAGAGGGTATATTGCTAAATGAAATAAGTCAGTCAGAGAAAGGCAAATAGCATATGATTTCATTGGAATTTAAGAAAACCAAACAAACAAACGAAGGGGGAAAAAAAGAGAGACAAACTGAAAAACAGACTCTTAACTTTAGAGAATAAACAGGTAGTTATCAGAGGAGAGGTAGATGGGGGGATGTGTGAAATAGGTGAAGAGAATTTAGAGTACACTTATCTTTTTAAAAAAATTTAAATGTTTATTTTTGAAAGAGAGACAGAGAGACAGAGTGTGAGTGGGGCAGGGGCAGAGAGAGAGGGAGACAGAATCTGAAGCAGGCTCCAGGCTCCGAGCTGTCAGCACAGAACCTGATGTAGGGCTTGAACTCATGAACCATGAGATCATGTCCTGAGCTGAAGTCAGATGCTTAACTGACTGAGCCACCCAGAGATGTCCCAGGAGTACACTTATCTTTTTAAAAAAATTTAAATGTTTATTTTTGAAAGAGAGAGACAGAGACAGACACAGAGAGTAAGCACAGGAGGGGCAGAGATTAAAGAAGACACAGAATCCGAAGCAGGCTCCAGGCTCCGAGCTGTCAGCACAGAACCTGATGTAGGGCTTGAACTCATGAACCATGAGATCATGACCTGAGCTGAAGTCAGATGCTTAACTGACTGAGCCACCCAGAGATGTCCCAGGAGTACACTTATCTTGATGAGCATGGACTAATATATGGAATTGTTGAGTCACTATATTGTATACCTGAAATTAATATAACACTATATATGAAATACACTGGACTTAAAAGTTTAAAAAGAATAATGTTAGATGACCTACATTGTCTGACTTAAAGCCTGATTATAAATCCTTATAATCAAAACCACGTGGTATTAGCTTAAGATTAAGACAATATAGATCTATGAAATAAGGAAGAGAATCCAGAAATAGATTCATATATGCACAGTCACTAGATCTTTAACAATAATATCATTTTCAACAAATGATCCTGAAAATCCCAAATATCCATATGGAAGCTATGAGTCTTGACCCCATACACTACACACAAAAATTGATCTGGAATGATCATAGACCTAAACAAAAATTATAGTTATAAAAATTCTAAAGGGAAACAAAGATCTTAATGTAGGCAAAGTTTTCTTAGCCAGGATACAAAAAGCACTAACCATAAAAGGAAATACTGATAAATTTAATGTCACTAGATTAAAATCTTCTTCCTTTTAAAAAGACACCTTAAAGAATATGGAAAAAGCAAGCCACAGACTGTGGGGAGGTTTTCACAACACCTTTATCTGAAAAATTAATTTACAATGGAACCTATAAAAAATTCTTACAACTCAAAAATAAGGCAAGTCACCAAATTAAAAATTGGGCAAAATGGGGTGCCTGGGTGGCTCAGTTGGCTAAGTGTCCTCCAACTTTTAGTTTTGGCTCAGGTCACGATCTTGAGTTTGAGCCCCGCATCAGCCTGCACAGGCAGTATGAAACCTCCTTTGGATTCTCTCTCTCTGCCCTTCCCCTGCCCACACTGTCTCTGTCTCTCTCAAAATAAAGAAAATAAACTTACATTTTAAAAATAAAAGTTAGGCAAAGGATTTGAACAAACATTTCACAAAAGAACATACAAAGGGCCAATAAGCACAGAAAGAAGATGCTTGATATAATTTAGCTCTCAGAGAAATTCAGATTAAAAATCATGATGAGGTATCACTACATACTGACTCTTTTGACTACAAATAAAAATAATGAGTACCACGTCTTGGCAAGGATGGAGAGCAACTAAAATTCCCATCCATGGCTGATGAGATTGTAAAATGTCTCAACCCTTTCTTTTCTTATAAAGTTAAACACACAATTACCATATTACCCAGCAACACCGCTCATACATACTTACCCATGAGAAATAAAAACCATCAAGCACAGTGTCTTATATATTCATAGCAGCTTATTCCTGATAGTCACTATTCTGATCATTGTTAGCATTGGCATTTTACTTTTAGTTAAAAAGTTTACTTCTTTAAAATAATGTATATTTAGAAATATTCATATCTTTAGTTAAAGTTTAAATAATTTTTGATACTTTGTTTCCTACTTTTTCAGAATTTATAAGAATAATAAAGAATGTCTCATTGGAACATGAGGTCTTTTAATATTTAATTTATGACACGATCACACCAATATTTACAATTATACACATTTTATCAGATAAACAGGCAACAACATGAATCTTACATCATTTAAATTCTTCATTTTAATGTTATATGAAAATGAGAAAATCTTACATCCTTAAACTATAGCTGTACAGAATGAAATATTAAATTTGTATCCTCCTTTTTTCAGACATGTTTTATTTCCAAAAATCACTTATATGAAGCTTTTGAGCAATGTTGTCCTCACATTGAATATAAAATGTGGCTAAAACTTGGCCTTTCTATTACTGCCAAAAAAATCAGGGAACATTTATCTTATGAGGTAAGAAGTGTTTACTTAAACTCACCCTTCTCTCTGAATGGAGTTGTATTAAAGTACTGTTACTAACGGGGCGCTTGGGTGGCTTAGTCGGTTAAGCGTCTGACTTTCGCTTAGGTCATGATCTCGCGGTTCGTGGGTTCGAGCCCCGCGTCGGGCTCTGTGCTGACTGCCAGCTCAGAGCCTAGAGCCTGTTTCAGAGTCTGTGTCTCCCTCTCTCTCTGACCCTCCCCTGCTCATGCTCTCTCTCTCTCTCCTAGAAATAAAAAAAAAAAACATTAAAAAAATAAATAAAATCTCTTCAAAAAAAAAATAAAGTACTGTTACTAATGAACTACTTAGGAATTTACATTAAGCCTTATAAACAGTAGATTATGAAACTGTGTTTTCCTTGTAGGACTGGAACTACAAGATGCAATTAAAACTCTGTAACGTTTGCATCAGAGACATACCAAAGAACACCAAGACTGATATCTATGATGAAACTGTAATCTATGTCATCCTCATACATGGTGCCCTAGAAGATTGTCAGTTACGGAAAGCTTATAAGGCACCTTCCGTAATTCCTATAACATGCTATCAGGTAAAGAAATGTTGATTTGTGTCTTCAGGTCAATATGCCATATGTCCAACGATGCGTTCACATTAGAAAAATTGTCACTTTTCCACCTTCCCATCCTCTCCCTTTCCCCTACCACTCCAGAAACACACATACACACCCCACACACATAAGTTCACTGATTGCTTTGGCACTGAATAGCCCAAACACATAGATATTCCTGTTTGATGTCAATGAGGCTGGCCAACCTGTACATTTTGGCCATAGTTAGATTGTGGTGCTGTTGCAAATAGCAAAAGCATTTATGCAACGCAGAAGGACCACTTTCTCTGGACTGCATCAACGGTACTCTAGAAAGGTTCTGCCAGGCCCATGCTGAACTGAGTTTCAGTGGTATTTCTTCAGCTACTTTTCAAGTGAATATAGAAGTGAAACATTCCTCATATTTAAGCTGTGTGTGTGTGTGTGTGTGTGTGTGTGTGTGTGTGTGTTGGGTAGCGTAAGAGAGGCATACGTCAGGAGGAATCAGGACATACAAAATATAGCTACAGAAAGTAAATTGAAAGAGGCACCTGGAGTCAATTAAATTAGACATCTGTGTTTAAGCAATTAATATATCACAGAAACAATGCTGGATGCTAAAGTGATCAAGAGAAGTGAGATTTGCAACTTGCCCTCAAAAAAATCTCTCAACCAAGTGAAAAGAAAAATATATAAATATATTAATAAAACATGTGCAGCTTTGATAGAAAGAACAGGGTAGATTTGAGACACAAGAGAAACATGAGGTGGGGATAAGAGGAATCCCAAGGTGAGAAAGGGTCACAAGAAAAATTTTCTATCACCAACGTGATACCCATATGAGAGGAAGTAAGACATTACTCTTAACTATGTTGCTCTCTACCTCTATTCTTGAATATTTAATAACAGAACTTGAGTTGGGTGCCCGTTGGGAATTTAGATCGCCAACCAAGAGATTCTCAAGGCAGCCTAAAACCTACCCAACTCTGTATACTCTCCTAGACAGAAAGCCCTGCTTATGGTAGATTTGGGTACCAATGTGATTCAAAGCATACCAAAAACAACTACAGGCTGAAGGATTTCTTGAAATCCACATTTAAAAAAAAAAACACCTTAATGTTTATTTATTTTTGAAGGAGAGAGAGCGTGAGTGGGGAAAGTCAGAGAGAGAGGGAGACACAGAATCTGAAGCAGGCTCCAGGCTCCAAGCTGTCAGCACAGAACCTGACACAAGGCTTGAACTCAAGAGCTATGAGATCATGACTTGAGCCCAATTTGGATGCTTAACCAACTAAGCCACACAGGTGCCCTGAAATCCACTGTTTTTTAACTTTCTTTTTGCCACATAGAAAATCTCTCCAGGTGATATTTTAAAGGATCATTAATGATTAACTCTTAATTGGTTTTTCTCATTTGTAAGAGAAATGAGCAAAACTTTTAAAAAATCAATGAAAGTAGGGATGCCTAGGTGGCTCAGTTGGTTAAGTGTCCGACTTCAGCTCAGGTCATGATCTCACAGTCCATGGGTCAGGCTCTGTGCTGACAGCTCAGAGCCTAGAGCCTGCTTCAGAATCCTTGTCTCCTCCCTCTCTCTCTGCCTCTCCCCCAATCATGCTCTGTCTCTCAAAGATAAATAAATACTTTTTAAAAAGTAATTATATGGAATATTGACTTTCAAAAAGCCAACATATCCAGGTAGTTTAAGATATCTCTCTAATATAGACATGTTTACTTTTCAGCCCCTGTATTTAGAGAGGTTCTGAGATGGGAGCTTACCAGAGAAACATTTAATTGTATGATATATACTCATCTATTAACTTATATTCTGTCAAACTTCAGGTGCAGGGCACTGATGATTTCACAAAGGTAATGATTGTTCAAACTTTGGTTGATGTGACAAAGTTCAGATGGAACACTAGAAAGTATGTACCTTCACGTAAAGCATCTCTTCTGACAGCACCATCATGTGAGTTCGATTTCATTGAGTAACTGAGAACTTACTTTCCATTTATAAAATACCCATGTATGTGTCGGAAACTGTGGGATGCATTCTACATAGAGCATTGAGAAATCTTTTTAATTGCCATATTTGATATCCAATGGGTGAATTCAGACTGAGAATATCCATGTTACGGTAGAAATTATTCTATATTTCATCTATAAGAATAAACATGTATAGTTATCAAAATAATATGGGAAAAAAGATTAATGAGGGAATTAAAATATTTTACAGCATAGTAATAATGAAAATAGTGTACAGTATGACTGCTCCAATCACCAGTGGGCCTGGCATTCATTCTCAAATACACAGTACCATAAATGTGTTTGAAATGATGGAACTATAGGTAATTTTTTCTCTCTTTCCAACTCCCTGCATATTTGTTACATAATCTTCTTTTAAAATTTATTTATTTATTTATTTATTTATTTATTTATTTATTTATTTTGAGAGAGAGAGCATGAGCAAGCAGGGGAGGGGCAGGGAGAGAGGGAGATTGAGAATCTCAATCTGTGCTGACAGCACAGAGCCAGAGGTGGGGCTTGAGCTCATGAACCATGAGATCATGACCTGAGCTAAAATCAAGACTGGGACAACTGACCCACACAGGCACCACTATATAATCTTTATAATAAAAGACTTTTAAGCCTTTTTTTTTTTTAAAGTGACCCTCTTCCCACCAATTGAGTTTACCACCAATTTCAAATCACAGGCCCTGGGAGTGAATGATGACACCTGGTCTAATGTGATAGTTGGATTAATTGAAAGCACTTTGTTTCAGTGCTTGAACTAACACGGTCTTTTTTCCACCAGCTACAAACAGGCTATATACAGATCTTCAGTTTAGAGCAAATAGTGAGGTAAGTTAAAATTGTATTTTTAAAAGTTTTATTTTGGGGAAAAAGAAAGTCTGGAATTTAAACTCTTAATCTGGAGGAGTTTACCTGGTAATCATTTTATAGATTTCAATATGAGCACTGTCTCTTAGACCAGTACAGTGGAAATTGGTTTTATATTTTTAGGTAAATATTAAATAAATGACAAAGAAAAAGAAAGTTCAGAAGATACCAGAATGTTCCTTTTGAATCACATTAGCCACCGCGTACTACTGGGGTGGTGAGGGTTGCCACGTACAAGAGCTCTTCCCACTTTTCCACCGTGGGCTGAAACTTTGACTGGTCTGAAGCCTTCATTGCTCCCTCAGCTTCGCATCCAGGATCTCCCAACCTGGGAGATCGCTTGATCTCCCTGAAGTCAAGACGCTTTGCCTTCACAATGCCTGTCACAAAGCAGGAGCTCAGCGATAAATGCACTAATCTAATCTATCCCAGGCTAACCTAAGTTATTCAGAAAATCCCATAAATAATAATTTTATACTCCGCTATGAACTTGGATAGGTGACTTGGCGATCTTGGGATCTTCAAACACCTGGGCCAACTTTACGACAAGATCCCAAGTTATGAAACACTATAGGGTCCTGGAAATGAAACTGGGTGACAGAGAAATAGAATGGAAGTACCTCATTACATCTACACCAGATTGCCTACTGACTGAATCCTGGGGAGCTCCAGATGGGGTAGAGAATTTATTTTTAAATACGGTTTGTGCCAAGCTGGTTGTATTACTCCAGGAGATGCGGATTATAAAACCAAGGCCTGAGAGGGATGTCTGCTACAAATAGACAAGCCAGAAAATTGTGTATTTGGTTGTTAGAAATATGTTTTACATCAAGTCCGTCTTCTTTATTAGCACTGTACACATAACTCTGAGAATGCCCGCTCCTTCTCCCCCGAAACTTTCCTCACAAGTGTGTGTTGAATGAAACACGATTACAGGTTTTGTGGGGGAGGCGGAAGGTGTTCTCTTGTGTCTCTCTGATCTTCAAGAGGCCAACACGTTTTCTTTAGTACTCATTGCCCTTCCCCTGCATAAAAGCAGGAGTTCACTAACTCCCTAAATATTTTGCCATCTTTCTGGGGAAGCTTTCCTCAGACCTTTCCTGGATGTGGCTCAGTGCCTGGAAGGGCAGAGTCAATAGCATAGGAGCTAAGAGTATGGGCTCTGGCGTGAGACTCCTAGTTTGCTTCCTGGCTTCCGTTACTTATTAGCTGTGTGACCTCGGACAGATTTCCTAACCTGTTTAAGCATCTGTACAATAGGAGTGATAACCATGTGTATCTCGTGTAGTGATGCCATGCTGATTCAACAAACAGAAAGTAGGCTGCATAGTGTTTGGCACATAACAAGCAATCTGTGCCCAGAACTTCTGTCATTCTCTGCTACCCCCTTCTTAACATGGAAAACAACTTCTCCAAACTTCTTGTGTTCTCCAGATGATAGTAAATTTCTAAAAACTATGGAGGCAGGCATCTCCTCTAATTCTCTCAAACACGGTTGCTGCTGAAGACTAGGAAATAACAAAAGGAAATGACAATTTAAAAAATGGAAGAAGAGGGGCGCCTGGGTGGCTTAGTCGGTTGAGCGTCCGCTTTCGCTTAGGTCATGATCTCGCGGTTCGTGGGTTCCAGCCCCGCGTCGGGCTCTGTGCTGACTGCCAGCTCAGAGCCTGGAGCCTGTTTCAGTCTGTGACTCCCTCTCTCTCTGACCCTCCCCTGCTCACGCTGTCTCTCTCTCTCTCTCCTAGAAATAAATAAAACATTTAAAAAAATAATAAAAATAAAAAATAAAAAATGGAAGAAGAGGCGAACACTTAAGATAAAATATTAGACCGCGCCTGGGGGCCACTGGTTAGCCTTTCCTTCTCCTTAGCCTGGGCAAGGGTGCCACGTGTGGAGGAATATGCTTACTAGCAGATATTGAAGAGTGAGTGAGGAGCCAGAGAAGCTAATGCTCTCCCTGTAGAGATTCCCCCAAAGTGCTTTTTCATAATTAAAAAAAAAACTGCATGAGGCTGTTAATATAAAGTAGTGTGGAAGTGAGAGACAGTTTATTAAATGGTAGAAGCATCCGTGAGTGAGTCTTAGGAGACAATTGTCAACTTGTGTTATTTATTAAGTGCCTTTTCTCCCTGAGGTTAGATCCTAGTTATGGGTGTTTCTGGGCCCGCTCTCGTCCTGCTCCCCCAGCTCCTCCCCCCACCACACCCCAGAACTGGGGCTATACCTTTGCTTCATAAAAAGGCCCATCCCCCAAATCCAGCAGCTCCTTACAAAGTGTTTTGGCGTCCAGGATGCAGCACACAGCACTGCCAATACCAGAAGTTCTCCTTCTCAGCCTCCTGCTCCGTAACCCGGATTTGACATGTGCCCTGCTTTATAAACCTGACACTTACTAATAGTCTCAGAATTTGACTCCTGTCTCTTTTCTCAATTTCTAGATTCAAGAGTCTACAGGGTTACTTGATAATTTCAAGGAGGACATGGACATCTATGAGGTCACCTATCATGAAAAATGAATATCTGGTAAGCTGCCTCAGTTTCCTCAGTTTGACCCGATCAGGCCTGTCTCTGGAGATACAGGCTGAAGCCAGATGTTCACGTGCTCCTTTGTGACAGTGTAAATTACACTTTCCACTAGCCATTATTCACAATATGATCACTTTCCAATAGCCCGTTCCTTCTTCTCATGACACTATTTCTAAATTCTAACTTGGAAAATTAACTTTAAAATAAGATTCCTTGATCTAGATTTCTGAAAACTTTATAGACTCATGGTCTCCTCTCTACATTCTGCTACTTAATTGCACAAACAACGCCGAGTGCCCCCCATCCAGGAGGTCATCTCTCAGGCTGCCGTGCCTGATGGAAGATATAAACAGGTATTTCGTGATGACTTTAATTTTCAAGAGTTTCTATTCCAGCAAAAGAAGCAAAACTGATTAGCAGGCAGTTAAATAACAATACAAGATACACCGTGGAGAGTGCCAACTGAAACTGAAAGGAATCCAGAGAGAAACAACTGCTGTTTAACATAAACACAGCCTTTGTGGAGAAGGGAAGAGGATGTTTAGAAAAGATACACAAGAGAGCAAGACAGTTGGGGACCAATGAGTAACCTAGTCTGGCTCTTGGCTGTTCAAAATGTAGCACCAATGAAGGCACCTGTGTGTGTGTGTGTGTGTGTGTGTGTGTGCGCGCGCGCGCGCGCGCGTGCACGCACCCGCACGCGGGCTTTATATGATTCTAATCTACATAAAGATAATAAATAATAAAGCATATTGCTGGATTAAAAAATGACCTTCATATAAATCTTTGTATCTCCATTTAAAAATGCTAACTATCACATGTTACATCTTGTGACAGACCATATTTAAAAATAGATTAGGGACCCGTGGGTGGCTCAGTCTGACTCTTGATTTAGACTCAGGTCGACCTCAAAGTTGTGGAATCACACTCCATGTCTGGCTCTGAGCTGAGAGTAGAGCCTGTCTGGGATTCTTTCTCTTCTGCTCTCTCTGCCCCTCCCTCCCCCCACCTCATGGTTTGTTCTCTCACTCTTAAAATAAATATGTGGTTTATATATACAATGGAATACTACTTGGCAATGAGAAAGAATGAAACCATGCCATTTACAGCAATCTGGATAGAACTGGAAGGTATTATGCTGAGTGAAATAAGTCAGGCAAAGAAAGACGGATATTACATATTTTCACTTATATGTAGATCTTGAGAAACTTAACATGGGGAAAGGAAAGGGGAAAACTGGTTCAAACAGAAAGGAAGGCAAGCCACAAGAGACTCTTAAATACAGAGAACAAACTAAGGGTGTACTGGGGGTGTGGGAGAGAGGGAAAATGGGTGAAAGGGCACTTGGAGTGAGCACTGGGGGTTGTATGTAAGCCAATTTGACAACAAATTATATTCATAAAAACAAACAAAAAAGAGATAAAGGATGTCAGTAAATGTACACAGAAGAACAAACAGAACTAGGGGCGCCTGGGTGGCTCAGTTGGTTAAGCATCTGACTTCAGCTCAGGTCAGATCTCACAGTTCGTGGGTTCGAACCCCACATTGGGCTCTGTGCTGACAGCTCAGTCTGGACCCTGTTTCGAATTCTGTGTCTCCCTCTCTCTCTGACCCTCCCCCACTCATGCATTGTCTCTCTCTGTCTCAAAAATAAACTATAAACATTTTTTAAAAAAGAATAAACAGGACTATATAAATTTCAAAAAATTAAAGAATAAATACATATACTCTAATTTTGTTATTCTTGTCATTGAATGTAAAGGCTAATATTTTTATATTAAAAGTTGATCTGGGTCATACCTAGCCTTTTAAAATCTGTATGTGAATTACCTAATGTGTACTTCAAAAAATTTTAAATAAAAAAATAAAAAATAGATTTAAAGTGTAACAAGAAACTATGAAAAACTATTTGTAAGAATTACGTGTAATATGGTCAATATCTTTACCTGGGAATAATGTATGCAAAATGATGAGGAAAAAACACCATGACTCCAATAGGCAAATTTAAGAACAGCCAATTCAGGAAAAAGACAATACCAAGAATAGAGAGAAAATAAGTACAAAATAAAACAACAATGAAGTATTAACATTTGCCTTTTCAAATTAACAAATTTTTGTCGATGGTAACATCTATTTCCTTTGAAATAGAGTTGATGAAGGGCACTGGGGTGGCTGAGTCAGTTAAGCGTCCAACTTCACCTCAGGTCATAATCTTATGGTTCGTGAATTTGAGTCCCATGTCAGGCTCTGTGCTGACAGCTCAGAGCCTGGAGCCTGCTTCGGATTCTGGGTCTCCCTCTTTCTCTGCCCCTCCCCCACTCATGTTCTGTCTCTGTCTCTGCCTCTCTCAAAAATAAATAAACATTTTTTGAAAGTTAAAAAAAGAAATAGATTTGATGAAATAGAAATGAAAATACAGTGATACTTGTTTTCTTATATTTTGCTGGTAGATGAGTAAAAGGAATTTGAAACAAAAGTCATAAAAATGTTCATATACTTTGACTCTATGAATTTGCTTTTGGGAACCAATCCAAAGAGAATAATCCAAAGTAGTGAAGTAGACCTATGTGCAAACTGTCCAGTGACCAGTATTTCTAATGGCAAAAATTACAAAGAGTCCCACATGTCCAATAGTAAGAAAGGATATCATTTCACTACAGATCATCCATTAGAGGAACTATCATCCAACCACTAAAAAGATTAATGTTGTACACAGTACAATGTAAAATATTAAAAGGAAGGCAAACCTTTACATACAGCTTTTTTAACACAAAAATGGTCCAGAAAGGTAAACCCAAATGTTTCAATTAGGTGTTAGAAGGGTAAGAGTAGGGATCTTATTTTACATAGTTTTATTGGTCTTGTAATGAAAAACATGATTGTAAAACTACTAAGCATTATTCAAATATACATTATCTGAACGTTGTCTGCTCCTTTCTGCCACTCCTTACACTCAGTAATCCCAGTGCTGTGAGGAGGAGAGGTAACAGCCAGAGCTGAGACTGTGTGTCCCACAATGACACATGCTCCTGACAGTCCATAAACTGTCCCTGTCCAGTTCAGCAGGCCCCAGTGGCTTCCCAGACTCTGACTCCCAGTTTAAAGGACACCACCACCACTTTGTGAATGAGGAGTGACTCATATTCACCCAATGTCCTCACGTTTAACAATAATGGCCAGGAGGTATTTCCTGTGGGAATGAAACTGACCCTCTCATGTATCCTGTTTTGGGGTTGTAAGTCAATGTTGAAAGATTCCAAAGTTCTTTTACATGTGTTTATTTTTTTCCCCTTCCTACTTCTGTTAGGAACGGTTGACAACACTATTTTGAAAACTAAGGCACGTATCGACGCTGCCATCACAAAATGCCTCCTGTTGGATTAGGAGGAACTTGACGGAGGAACAAGGGGGAGAAGAAGGGCGGAAATGGTGGGGGAAAGGGAGAGAAGCAAACCATGAGAGACTTTTGAATGCTGACAAAAACTGAGGACTGATGGATGTGGGGGGAGGGGGGATGGGCATGGAGGAGGACACTTTGGGGATGAGCACTGAGTGTTATGTGGAAACTAATTTGACAATAAACTATTAAAAAAAAAATGCCTCCTGTTTTTGAAACAGATTTCCCTGCATCAGGAGGGAGCAAGCTCAAGCTGGATCCTGTGTGGACGATCCTGGTGCCACATGGAAAGACATTTGCACCTTGCAACCATTCCATCTATATTTTTTTGGAAANACAATAATGGCCAGGAGGTATTTCCTGTGGGAATGAAACTGACCCTCTCATGTATCCTGTTTTGGGGTTGTAAGTCAATGTTGAAAGATTCCAAAGTTCTTTTACATGTGTTTATTTTTTTCCCCTTCCTACTTCTGTTAGGAACGGTTGACAACACTATTTTGAAAACTAAGGCACGTATCGACGCTGCCATCACAAAATGCCTCCTGTTTTTGAAACAGATTTCCCTGCATCAGGAGGGAGCAAGCTCAAGCTGGATCCTGTGTGGACGATCCTGGTGCCACATGGAAAGACATTTGCACCTTGCAACCATTCCATCTATATTTTTTTGGAAAATTTTCTTCATTTAAGATATCTATTATTTTAAATATCTAGAACATTTCAGAAAATCATAGAACAAGTTTTAGTTTTTGAGCCAGAAAATAAACTTAGGCCACCTAGATAGTTTGCATAATGTTCTTAGAGTAAAAATGGTTTGATTCACTTTATGAAAAACAGAACGCTATTAAAATGCAGTTTAAATGTTGATCTTAAACCACGTATTGATTTCTGTCATTCATTGTACTTATCTTGGAAGTGCTCAGTGAATTAAAATAGTAAAGAATGGAAACTTAGACTTAAACAATGTATCTCAATCCTAAATGAAACTTTCAGTGTCCACTTTCATTACAACAATGAACCCAATGCCTCGCATCCTTTTTAAAAAATTGCCTTAACCAGTTAAGAGCTATTGCATGCTTTCGTATGTTAGGTGTCTAACAAATGCTTATGGAATCCTCACAACAAGCATAAAACGTAAGTACTGTTATTTCCAATTTATAAATGTGTGAACTGAAAAGGCAAGTAATTTGCCAAAAATCTCACAGATTTGAAAACAAGCCCATGATTAGCTATTATACCACATGTCCCTCCAGTATAGTAAGTCCTAAATAAATATCTAAAGAATTAATAAACATTTAAATATATGTCTTCAGGACCACGCTTCTACCAGGGGTTGGAAACCCGAATGCTAAATGCTGTCTTCTACAACTGGTGGTAGACACATTTTCAGAGGCCAAGGATAAAGACTCCATTCGTAAAACGTCCATGCAGAGAAGACAGTTTGGTTTGTTTCTGTTGGAAAAGTCAAATCAAACTACTATCACTTCTCTCTAAAAGTGAAAACAGCTTGGTTTATTCCTCTCCCCCCCCACCCATGGTAATTAACTGGAAGCTCTGATAGGGTTTGAAGGAACCCTGTTAATGAGTGCCCTTTTTCTACTGAGTGCTGAACCCAATGAAAACTAAAAAAAAAAAAAAAAGGATTAAGGCATTTGGATACTAAACCGCACACANCACACACACACACAAGCACACACACTCATGCACACACCTTCATTAGTGATGAAACTGACATAAAGAATATGGTTGCCTTCTGACCCCCAAAACTGGATGGACTGACCGTTGTAGGTATACATCATTAAGCTTACTGCCAAGCTGAGAACAATAGAAAATGTAAGATTTATAAGGTCAAATTCACTCCCAAAAGAAATCAGAGAGAAGGGGCTGGACAAAGAACGTCGAGATTCTGCTTCCAAATTCATCAACCTGATAAACCACTCCACCGCAGCTGAATGAATGAGATGGTGACAAGCCGTAGTGTCAGGGCAACAAAGGGTACAGCTGTCAACCCTGAACAGGACACCAGATGGGGAAAGGGCTCTCCTCCAGTAGCTTGTCACTTACAGTGAGCTCAGTATGCCCCAGACTCTCAGGCGATCATCACGGGAACTGTAGAGAGTGGGTACTATCATTGCCTCGTTTTACAGACAAAATAATGGAACTTAGGGAATTCAGATAAATTATTCAAAGTCACACCCAGACATCATGACACTGGGACTCAAATCCTCCAAGCACATTCAGTATAATTTGTGATGCTGCTGTTTAAATTCCTGAGACTTGATCTCAGAAATCTGAGCCATTGGAGAAGAGGGTACACTCCACAAATACCAGTCGTGGTCAATGTCTGATCAGATTTGTGTCCTGGAGTGTAAACATTTTCATGTGGGGAAAGAACCCTGAACAAGGCACTGAGATCTGAAATAATCCCAGTACCATGCATGGCATATACTCACCCTCCATCAGCAGGATATGGGTGTCTGTGTGCCCTGGACTGTCCCCTCATCCGAAAGAATGTAATACACGGACTTTGGCCTGAGAAGGGCACTTAGAGTTCACTTCCATTGGATTCAGAGGAAGATCCCACTTACTTGCTTACAAACCCCAGAACGTCTGCTTTTCAATTTTTTAGATAAAAAACTTTCCTTGGTCCTTTGGTTCTTGGATTTCTTTTTAATTTAGCTTTTAACTTTCACAGAGCTTAAATCTGGCTTGTCATTCCCCCCCCACCAGATGCTTAATTTTAATCTTCTACATTCTATATTAGTGTTATGAATGAGAAACAGGAAACTTTGCAAATGAACATTCTTCCCAAGTGTCATTCGCGGCTCAAACAGCACCATCCACCTGTAAGCGCCCTCTCAGTGAGCTGAACAAGTCCCCATTTTGTTCCCAAATAGTCCTCTTACCATCAAACATTACCCCTCTGTGTTTTTACTGTTCCTGGCAAGTTGGTGGAGCTATATGAGGACATCCATCCACCAGAAAGCAAAATCCCAGCCCCCAAATTCACTTAGGGAGGTACTGAAACTCCGGTTTCTAACCAAATACACATTAATGCGGAATACCAGAAACACTTAGCCATAGTTTCAAAGACATAACTAACTCTCTGACATTAGCCGGAACTCCTCATCAGCTCATACTCTGCACCCCAAAGTGTGCAGTTGGAAAGTTATCCCCAGGAAGGCCTCCCAATGTTATCACACCATGCAGCCTTCACCCTCTCGTCAAGACTTCTGGGAAGGAAGCAGACTAGGGAATTCTTAGCTAAGCTATTAGGTTCCCCACTCTACAAGAACTCCTAAATTAACAAGACCTTTTCCTACCATAAAATCATCCATAAGCGTTTTCCTTACAGATTAATATCTCTCCCAGCTCCCTTCTCCAACCACAAGAGTCTACAAAGGAGTGGGGTAGAGCTGGATCTATCCCATCCAATTCTTTGAGACTGAAGAAGCTCAAAGAAATCACTCTGCTGAAAGGCCTCTAAAGCTGCCTCGGCAGTTGAACCAGACGGGTGTTTGAAAGCTGCACAAGAACTGGGAAGCACAACACACCCCAAATATGTAAGCATGTTTCAGTCTTTCCAGACACATTGGAGTGATACAGACCAGAGTGCAAAGCTAAGTCCCTCTTCCCACAAGTACTTATTGAATAAGACAATGGAAAGAGAGATCAGGTCTACACTCTTAAGACTTTTGTCTAGCTCTCTTGCTTATTATGGGGTCCTTGAGCAAGTCCTTGAGCAAGTCACACTAATGTGGGAAACAAAGGCAGAAGGAAATGGCAGATATAATTAAATTTCCTCAGAACCTGCAGCCCTGCCAAAAACTTGAGGCAGGCAGAGGCCCCCACTTCTCCAGGAGCTCCTACTGCCTTCATGCTAATGTTTTGCTGGATGAGGGAACAGCCTTAGCTTGACAATGACTAGGCTTCCAGAATCCTGTGAGTCTTCTTTAGCATATGAAAATCCCTTTGGAAACTTCCTCTTGATTTTATCTCCCCCAACTCCCCAGCACATCATCAGTCTATCCTCCTGTCCTGCAGTAGCTCTTTCTGCCTATGGGTCATGCTTTGATAAAGTCACCTTTTTGCACCAAAGGCATGTCAAGAATTCTTTCTTGGCCATTGGCTCCAGACCCCACTGAGGAGGGAACATAAGGCAAGCTGAGAGCAAAGCACAAACTAGCACACCCTACACCCTCCCTCCTGGGGGGAAGGGGGGGAGGTTATGTGTGATATTCCTCAGGCATTTCTGGCTGCCCAAGAAAGGAAAGGGCAGAAAACAAATGGTTAAACTGATGAGTCTCCATCACTTGGCAAATATATTAGTACAATTACAAAAAAAAAAAAAAAGCATTCTTCTCAATAGCCTAAGGTCCAGGAACTCCCTACTGTCTTAAATTTATGCTTTGCTAGAGGGAAGAACAATCTTAGCTTGACAATAGCTTGCCATGAGCGAAAGAGAAATAATATCTAAAAACATTTACGTTTTATTGATTTATTTTGGGGGGGGAGAGGAGGAGGGGCAGAGAGAGAGAGAAGGCGAAAATCCCAAGTAGGCTCTGCACCATCCATAGAGCTCCATGTGGGGCTCGATCTTACCAGCGACAAGATCATGACCTGAGCCGACATCAAGAGTTGGGAGGTTAACCGACTGAGCCACCCAGGTGCCCCTATATCTAAAAACATTTAATATAGTGCATGAATCATAGGAAGCTCTCAACAAATATTTACTTTTATTATATTAGCCTATGATCTTGAGATACAGCAAAACAATCCTTACACTGGTCACCAATTCTCTACAGTAAGGCCAAAGGATAGGAAAGTAAATTTGAAGATTTCAGCTCAACTTTCCTCTGATTTCACCATCCTCTGCTAGAGGATCCAGGCTTTTATTTCCAATTCGATTCCTATAGTTTCTCACCTGGTAGGCACTGGGGTCAACACTGAGGCAGATAAAGAGAATGGTCTGACTCTAAGTTTTGTTATTTTGGCTTCTTTTTGTGGGATGTGGGCTGCTATATTTTCATTTGTGAAGTGGGGGTAGATTATTTAGTCCAGAGTCGTTTTCATTGCAATAAATGTGTGTATTATAAAACTCCTGCTACCTCACACAACCACAGGAAATTTTCATGGTCAGTAGCTAGCACTTCCACTCAGCTCAACTTCTCCATCTAGTGGCCTGAGTAAAAGTGACGCTTGAAAGTTAAGGAGTGATTCCTGGCAATGGCAGATTGATTTCCAACCCTCATCCCTGTGGCATTGGCTCTTGGACTCAAAGAAGCCTTTGCTCAACATTGGAAGTAATCTAACCACCCATGGGCAATGTCCAGCCTGTGTGCTCAAACTGCTCCCCCCAAAGTCTGGGCTATCTTAATTCATACTGAGGACTATTATTATAGTCCTACTCACTGGCTAAATGTCCTTGGCCATTTTGTCTTCATGATGGTGAAAATTTCTGGTTCCCTGCTGCTGACCTCTAGGCAGTGTGAAAGATACAGAAGCCATTGAGGAGAGGGACTTTTAGATTGCACTGAAGTTTTTTCATTTTTTCCTGAAGGTAATGGTGAAGAGAAAGTTTAATTCTAAATTATAGCAATGTGTCAAGAGGATACTTCATATCCATTCTCCCTCTCTCTTTCTCTCTCTCTTTCTCTCTTTTCTCTCTCTCTCTCTCTCTCACACACACACACACACACACCACATTCTTCATACCAGAATGGCAGAGCATTGGCTGTTATCTCAGATTTCTTATACATAGAGAAGAAAACTTTAGATAACTTGGAAGATGTTCCCTAATATATATTGTAGTTACCCAACCTGGAAAAGGAAATGGTTTTGACAGAGGAAGATGGGAGAAACAGATTAGTGCAGCTCTAGGTTTCTTTGACCTGAATTCAGTAAACACCTCTAATATTTAGTATATGCTTTGTTGAGAATTTTCTTTCTTAGGGGCACCTGGGGGACTCAGTCAGTTAAGCGACTGACTCTTGGTTTCTGCTGAGGTTATGATCTCGCTGTTTTGTGAGTTTGAGCCCCACGTCAGGCTCTGCGTTGGCAGCATGGAGCCTGCTTCTAATTCTCTCTCTCTCTCTCCCCTCCCCTATCTGCACTGTCTCTGTCTCTCTCAAAATAAATAAACAAATAAGCTTTAAAAAAACCAATCTTTTTCTTACTTCGTTGCTTGATTTAATTTACTGAAGAGAGAGCATTTTCTGGATTTCAGATATTCCCAAGATAAGAAAATCTGCCACCTAACATCTTTCCTAGCGTTAATTACCCGAAGGATTAATGAAAAATTGAATGGAGGTACTGTTGGAGAAATACAATGAAAAACAAAATCTCCTGCCTCCCCAGAAAATCTTTCTACAAAAGTAGAAGAAAAAGAAAAGTTTTATTATTGAATAAGCATTAAACTGGGATGTGAGGCAAATCACAGGCAATCCACTGAGGAGACTGCAAAAACAAAAGAATCTTGCCCTTTCATAGAACCAAGCAGATACAGTCTATTGCACACATTTTCTCACGATTAAAATGACTAGTCCTCAAATAAGAGAATTAACTGTATGTACCACTTGCCACATATAATCCATCCTAAATTAATTTGGTAATGTACTTGCCAAATGTCCTTAGAACATTTCCTCTTTTTAACTGCACGTAGGCTTGCAGTTGGGAGTCAGTTTCTCAGTTTCTGAGGCTACTCCCCAGGGGGAAACAGGGAGTTGGGGTGTGTACTCCTTGGTGATTACATTTCAAAGAGTTAGCTCCCAGATCCTGGAGGAAACGTTCCTGAGCTGTTTATTCAGCGTTTCCAAAATTTATGTGCCTTTTGAAGACATCAAGAACTTAAAAGTTTTCTAATGTAAAAGCTCTATGGAAAAAAGGGTGGGGGGAGGTGAGAAGGTCTCCACCCTCATTTTTAATGGAGAGAATTAAGCTTTTTATGTTTTCACTTGTATTTGCGGTTAGAGTACTGAAATGTTGGAAATAATCATGTATTTTGCTTTGTGCGTCGAGTCCCCTAGATTGGATTGCCCTCGTTTCGCTTACAAACCCTCCTCACTTCAGAATGTTTTCTCCTCCTACGCAGAGGTTATTGTCTCTCTTCCAGCTGGTAGTGATGCCATCCTGGAAATGCTGAACAGAGTCCCCCGGAAGCCTGGGGCGCAGCTACAAGGGCGCAGTGATGGGGTGGTGGCTCTGGTGTCACACAACTAGTCCCCTCCCCCTGCTGCTTCTGACTGGTGCAAGTGTGACCTCTCACGAGCAATAAAGCATTTTGCCGTATTTCCTTCACGGAGCTCCATGAGGAGAAGCTTGTATCTGCTTCGCTCGACATTGAACTCGCCTAGCATATGGTAGGTGCTCAACACACACTTGTTGAAAAAATGAAGAAACAAATGAGAGCCCAAGCTGGAACCAACCATCAAATATAAAAGCACAATACCAAAAACCCGTGGTGCCTAGCCTCAAGTTCATTTCTTTCTTTTTTTAACCACTTGATTTTTTCTATTTAGACATAACTTACGTACAGTAAAATGCGCCCTTTTTGGTATAGAGTTATTTTTGTTGTGCTGAGAGACACAGAGACCAACCGAGACCACTGAAGCCGAATTAAGGGAGTCTTTATGACCTGCCGGGACCGCACAGTTAGCACAGAACCCTAAGTGCGCAGCCCCGAGTCCAAGGACTTAGGGCTTTTTATAATGAGCAAGCAGGCAAGTGGGCAGTGCAGAAGCAGAATTGAGCGGTTATTGTGAAAAGGCTACAAAGTGATAAAGAGAGCGGCCCTCATCCTGGTGTGTAGGACAACATTTGTCATCCTGAAGGCCAGGTGTAGGGCCATAGCGGGGGCTCAAAGGAATAGTTATTACCTCAAGGCCAGAGTATGCCAGCTGTGTCATAAATAACCGTTAACAGGGACCATTAACCCTTATCATTTTACTTGTTTGGTTTTTTCCCCCTTGCACCTGAGGATAGTTATGTAGCCNTGTAGACCCAAAAGGTAAGCTCTGGGTCAAGATGGAAGGACATGAAATTCATGCACAACATTCCCCACTGGCTTTAAGTATATGAGTCAAATCATGGACTCATCATCCTGGCTGAGCCTGTTGTAGGCAGATCTTAAGACCGTTATCTTTATCAAGTTTATCTTTTCTCTTATAAAGTTCAGTAGCCAATTTACGAGACATGGGCCGATTAGGAGGCCCAGTAGCAAGGGCACTGAGGCGCCTGCAGCAGCCGAGAGGAGAGCTGGTAGCCAGCGGCCCATGAGAATAGAGATCGATACCAGCCCTCACCCTGCTGTCTTCATTTTTCTCTTTCTTTTTTGTTATTTCTAACCAGGGCCAAGCTTTCTCTGATTACTCCAGAATAGTCTGTATAAAAGCAACAGGCTTCTCCCAGTGTGGCACACAGGCCCCCTTGTTTCAAAAATAGGACGTCTAGCCCTGGCCGATGCTGGAGGACAGCGTCAGCTAGGGAGTCGACCTGTGTCTCAAGCTTAGTAACAGAACTTTTTATGAGACTGAGGGCCTTGTCCACCTGTCTGCTGAGGGTTATAAAATTTTTGTGCCCAACTATTAAGGAAGCTGTCCCGATAGCCGCAGAGCCAGCAAAGCCAGACCCCACTCAGATGGGTACTAGAATGGGGGTAGCACATTTTGATCTAAGGCCAGGGGCCATCCCAAAATGAATTCGTCCTTCTTCCCCACTGGCTTTTGGGTGACCTCTCGAGCGGCGGTGTTAGCTTGTTGATTCTTGAACGCCTCCGGAGAGGAGCCTTTCTGATATCCTTTGCAGGGGATTATTGACACTTTAGCTGGCAGCCAGATGGCTTTCAGCAAGCTTAAGATCTCTTTTTTATTTTTAATATCTTTTCCTGCCGAGGTTATGAGCCCCAGCTCTTTGCATAAGGACCCATGCACATGCGCTGTGGCGAAGGCATACCGGCTGTCCTAATAGATGTTGACAGTTCTTTTCACCAGCCTCAGCACCTGAGTTAGAGCAATGAGTTCTAGTGCTCTCTAAGGAGCTCTCTAGTACTGAGCTCCCACACCCTATCTCCTAGGCCCAGACTACTGTTCCTTGATGATCAACTATTGTTGCCCCTGCTCTTACAAATGGGGCCCAGATTAAAAACCGTCAATACCAACATAACATAAGGTGAGTGCAAACAGAAACCTCTGCCCTTGTTTTCCCAGCTCTCTGGGGTAACCTCTGCCAATTCCATGGCAAAGAGTAAAGACAGTCTATCTCATCGGAATGGCGATTCCTCAAGCTTCTGCTGTGTGTAGACCAGCCAGCTTCCGGGGTGTGGCTGGAGCAGGGCTGGAGATCTCAGGGGCAAGTGTCTTTCTGAGGGGCAGTTTAAGCGTGTTGACTGGATCTGGATCCCTTCTCCAGGTTGTGAGTTCTTCTGTGTTGGCCTACTTAGCTCTGGAGTGATGGGCCCATTGGGTGATGCCTAAAACTTTAATAAAGGCTGAATCCTTCGCTTGGTTGTTTATCTGTGAAGTCCACCTCCAAGTCTTTGAAAGGGTGGGTGACCCCCATCTTTTGAATAAACCAGATCTCCTGGGTTTATATGGGGTGAGTTTCTAGTAAATGTCAGATCAGGTTTAGGGAGGATATGGTTTGCATATTTAGAGATCCTCCTGTTTTCCTGTTGTTTAAATAATCATACGCCCCTGGGGTCTTATTTATCACCCCCATAGACTAAGAAGCACACAAGATTGTGTATACATGAAATACTGTTGACAATTTTTCTGAAGGTTACCTCAAGTTGTCTAATTTAGGCAAACAACAAACATTTAAAGACAATCAGAATTAGAATTTAACATCGCAGTGCATTGTTGAAACAGTTTTTCTCTCTAAAAGCCCCCATTTCCAGAGATAGCCAAATCAAGACCAATGCATTTGTAGAATAAGTCCAGTCTCAACAACCCTGGCCTAATTATTTACATAAGCTCCGCAAGAATAGCAATTGTTCATGAGGATCTTTCAAAGTTTACTTTGCTGGGACCTTTTATAAGGAATCTCCAGGTTGAATTTTTAGTAGCCTCTCCAGGCCAGAAGCCAAGCCAGGTATATCCCATCAGACAGGCCTGCAATACCTGTAGAATTGGGCAAATTCCTCTTTTCAGGGTCCCCAAGATATCCTGAGGTTCCTGCCCCTGCCAGCAAGTGACCTTCTTTACTCACCTGGAGAGGCTGCTGGGAACTTTGTAAGCAAGGTATCAGGCCAACATTTCCAAGAGGCTTTATGGCTCCAAGTTTCATAAAGTCAACCTTAGTTCCTTAAAGCTCTGTGGTCATATCTGAGTCTATGCGTGACTCTCAAATAGGAAATTCCAGTCAAAACCTTGATAAAATAACCAGTATTTCCAATGATGTCCTGTTACAAGATAAACAGATTCTTATTGAACTTATGCAAACAATTGTAATTGCCATAAAAGAAAGAATACTCACTGGGAGTGTTTGAATTTTATAGGGCTTAGGTAGAGAGAAAAGATAAATGCTCCAGTTTACAAATAAATACTTTATGACATTTCTGTATATCATAAATATCTTAAGAAAAAGTTTCCTTGGGGCGCCTGGGTGGCTTAGTCGGTTAAGCATCCGACTTTCGCTTAGATCATGATCTCGCGGTTCGTGGGTTTGGGCCCCGCGTCAGGCTCTGTGCTGACTGCCAGCTCAGAGCCTGGAGCCTGTTTCAGTCTTTGACTCTCTCTCTCTCTGACCCTCCCCTGCTCACGCTCTCTCTCTCTCTCTCTCTCCTAGATCCCCATAAGTCATTTAAAAAAAATAAAAGTTTCCTTAATCTGGATATGCAAGCATTAAAGAATCAGCAATATTTCCAATAAGAGTCACAAAACTATAATCTTCCTCAGTTGATTTAGTCCCATGTTTCTAATTCTTGTTTAGTTTGAACGCAGCTTTTTAGCTCTGGAAATTCTTACCCATTTTACTATTCATCTTAAAGATGTCAAATACCTATATTTGTCCCAAAAGTTCTTTTTATAAATCTCCTTGAAGAATAAACACGTTTTATTTTGAGAGAACAATTATTTCTTTTTTTAAAAAATAGTTTACTGTGAAATAATAAGAACAATTATTTCTTTTTTTAAAAATAGTTTATTGTCAAGCTGGTTTCAATACAACACCCAGTGCTCATCCCCATAAGTGCCCTCCTCCATGCCCATCACCCCCCTTCCCCCCACACCCATCAGTCCTCAGTCTGAAGAACAATTATTTCTGACAAAATCTCAGAAATGGACATTCTTAAAGATCTGATGACAGTTCATTATGATGCAATTGACAAAGAAATTCCATTATTTCTGGGACACATAACATTTCAACTAATCAGAATATTAAGTGACAACCTTATATCAAAACATTAAAACTTTAGGAATTGCATATATATCTGGGCAGTTGCAGCATTTACCCGTGCAACACAACCCAAGGTTTACCATTGTATGACAGTGCTTTTTCCAAGTAACTTAGCATCCCAAATAAAAGGGCCCAATTGGCCAAAAGACTTCTTTACCATTCAAATCCTGGGAAGTTTGTTAAAACCTTGGGAAGTTATAAAGCACATCCTAAATAAGATTACAGATCATTATAAATCTTAAAACTTTATTTAACCAAACTGGCAATAAAAGACCCTAAAGGCGAATGTATAGCATTACATAGTCGTTAGCAAAACCTAGCTCCTTTAACATTGAGAAATTTTAACTAAGCAATCAAAGACCTGATAAAGATAAAACCTAAAGCTTTGGTTTTCTTGGCAGACAAAAGAGAAAACCTTTGTTTACATGGTCTTCCCAAGACCAGATCAACAATCCAAGAAAACTTGGTCTTTTGAACACAGAGAAAAAGCAGAGTTTTAACCTTATACCAGTGTACTTTAAAAATTCCATTTATCTTAACCTTAGTTCATCCTGAGCACACATAAAATTTATTTTCAAAGAACTTCTACAACTTTGCTTTGCTTTAAACTTTGTCCCAAAGCCATTTCTCTCTGAACAACCAGTCTCATTTGGGACAAAATTACTTTCTTTTACCCTCAACAAAAATGTATTTTCATTCCTTGTATCCTTCTTACATACCTTCCATTTTCCTGCATAAAGGGTTGCTTTCCTTATTTCCAACAGTCTTAAGTACACTTAGCAGAATTTTAACTTCCACAAACCTTAGTCTCCAGTGAAAACTAAGTAGCAGTCAACTGTGAACTCTATGTTATATCTGAATTTTTTTTTAGATGCAAACTTATGAATCCACTAAGCACAAAGCATGTTTTTCAACAGTTCCAAATAGCCTTAGGTTTTTTGCAACAAGTCAAAAGCACAAACCTACATCTAGTCATTAGTACTTTAGCTTCTTATCTCGTTAGACAGCTAATGAATTCAATCTCAATTTATCATGCAAGGAAAACTGTTTAATGTTTTAGGTTACCAAGGACTTTGAAAGCTATCTTAACAATTACCCATGAAAACTATGAGACAGACAAAACTAGCCATCACTTTAAGTCATCCTTTTGTTAACAAATTGGAACAGAGATAACAGGAGCTTATTTGACCTTCAGCAAATCCAGGTAGAATACAAGTTTGTTTCTGGTTGTTGTTGTTTTTTTAACGTTGATAAACATTGTTTATCTCAAACCAACAAACTTAAATTAACTTAAACACTGAATACGTTTTACTTGAGTCCACGTAAGGCACTTTGTTTCCCATAGTTAATTTTGACCTGGAAAATTGGTGGAGAAATCTGACTTCCGTGGTCTTTACTCCTCAACATCTAGGGGGGGAGGAGGAGCTGATGTTGCCAGAGGCCTTGAGGAGTCAGTTATACAGCCCTCTCGCACTCCCCCCTCCCCCAACCACCCAAGGAAGGGCAAAAGAGGAGAGGTGCCAGCAGAAGGCAGAGAAAGAGAATTCCCAGTTTAAAATTTGTCAGCTCAGAGGAGCAGACTTCATGTTTCTTTTATTTTATTTTTACCAGTGGAATTAGGTAGTGCATGTCGGTCCAGAGAAGACACGGAATTTCCCTGAAACCAAAGGAGTTTCGGCAGCTGCTTGGGAATATTCCTTAAGGTCCCCATCCCAAGGTATACTAACCAGAGTTGGCTCCAATTATAGCTGTTAACCTGGGAAATGAGTGAGAGAGAAGCCCTCACATCACTAGGCAGAGGAACAGAGAGAGTCAGCATCCCCTTCAGTCTGATTTTGTCTCAGCCAGACCAATAAGGTCTCCTTCTCAAGGTTCCTCCTGATACCGGCTGGGTTTGGGGGGCCCTTTCCAGTCAGGCACTCATTCTTCCAGTGTCCCTGTTTGTTGCAGGTAAATTGCACCCAAGGGGGAAGGGTTTGGGCAATCTCTGACCAAGAGTTGATACAGGAACTGATCAGAGTAATCTGGGTATCTGGCTACAACATGTCAGACGCGGCAGATGGTTGGGACACCTAAGGTTCACTCTGAGGGCCATCCTACACCAAAAGTGGGCTATTCTAATTTACATAATTTTATAGTTTTCCCAAAACCCCTTCTTTGCACAGTCCCAATCCCATAATGTTCCCATGAGGCGGTGTCACAAAGACAGACAAAGGGGTGGGGGTGCCCCCTCTAATGGAGAGACCAGTCAGATGCCCGTCTGGCCGCGTCCCGAAGGAACTTAGGTGACACTTAGCCATAGTGGTCTAAGCTTTGTGACTTATGATCGGAAACTATTCCGATGCCACCACAGACCATATGCCGTTCACCATGGAATTGCAGATGGGCCCACTCGAACTCCATAGACTTTTGGGGACCTTAAGGGTGCTCACCCATGGAGCCACAGAATCGAACCCAGCAGGCAAGCCAGACCAAGTCGCACATTAACACTCACATAGACGACAGAGGTTATTACATTCCCTCCTATAGAATTCCTACAGATGAGACCAAAAATAATGACAATGAAAACAAGACAAAACAGGTACAAAAGTGGCCACAAAACAGGTTTACGGGTTCACAGAAGGGCCCAACCAACGGCTCCACGTGCCCTGGGGCAGGAAGTAGTGCTGCGTCCAGCCTTCCACTTAATCCCGGAGACAGCACATGTGCATTCAGGATTCAGGTGATAAACTGACTCACCTCTGGAGATTCAGACAGACGACTCCCACAGATTAACTGGGGGCTGTTTTGGGCGGGGCAGGAAAGACAAGAGTGTTTCCCCAGGTCCCGGGACATCTTCAGGATCTGGGAAGGGTGCAGGGTGTCTCCTGTTTTGCCCAGAAAAGGGACAGGAATTTGGAGGGAGGTCTAGGTCTCCGAAATCTCACTGGGGCCTCTAAATGTTATGCCGAGAGACACAGAGACCAACCGAGACCGCTGAAGGCGAATTAAGGGAGTCTTTATGACCGGCCGGGACCGCACAGAGTTAGCACAGAACTCTAAATGCGCGGCCCCGAGTCCAAGGACCTAGGGCTTTTTATAATGAGCAAGCAGGCAAGTGGGCAGTGCAGAAGCAGAATTGAGTGGTTATGGTAAAAAAAGGCTACAAAGTGATAAAGAGAGCGGCCCTCATTCTGGTGTGTAGGACATTTGTCATCCTGAAGGCCAGGTGTAGGGTCGTAGGGGGGCTCAAAGGAAGAGTTATTACCTCAAGGCCATAGTATGCCAGCTGTGTCATAAATAACCGTTAACAGGGACCATTAACCCTTATCCTTTTACTTGTTTTTTTTTTCCCTTACACCCGAGGATAGTTATGTCGCCCCCCAAGTGTAGACCCAGAAAGTAAACTCTGGGTCAAGATGGAAGGACTGAGGCTAAATTCATGGGCAACAATTTTAATTATGAGAAATGCATGCAGTCTGCGGCCACTACCACAAGGCACAGAAGAACACCAGAAAAATTCCCTCCTACCCCTTGAAGGTCAGGCCCTCCCCACCCCTTGCTCTTGGCTATTGCTCAAGTGTCTTCTGTCCCACATTTTACCTTGTGCTGAATGTCATTAAAGGTAGGCTCTAAGTCTGGCTTCTTCCACTTCGTATAATACACTCAAGATTCATTCATGTTGTTGTATAGATATGTAGTCTATTCCTTTCTGTTGCTGGACAGTACTGTGTGGTTGCGACAGTGTTTGTCTAGCCATTCACCCCTTAAAGACCATTTGGGTTATTTCCAGGATTGGAGGGGCGATTCTGAGTAAAGCCACTTATAAACACTTGCAAACAGGTTCTTAGAAATCATTTTTTTTTTATTTTAATTTCACAGGTTACTGCCTGTGAGTGGGCTTGCTAGGCTGCATAATGAGGCTATGCTTGTGTTTATAAGAAAGTACCATGCTGTTTTCCAAAAAGGCAGAATCATTTTGCATTCCCATCCGCAATGCATGAGACCTCTCAAAGCCCTGCATCATTTGTCAGCACTTGGTAGTATCAATTTTTCTGGTTTTGTTTTTTTTCAAAGTTAGCACTCTAATAGGTGTTAGTAAGGAAACCACAGACCCAAAATGTCATGACCTCAGTAACGACCAAGTCACCAAATGGGGACTTAATACCTGACTAACTGCAGTTTCAACCTCCTCCAGAAATGGACATCTTAACTGGCAACTGAGGAATTTTCTGATCAACATCAGTGAGGTAATCTGTCACGTGGGCCCTCTCCATCCCCCAAAAGAAGATGAGGTAATCTACCTCATGAAACTCCCTGTCCTTCTCCCTTCAGGGATAGCCTGAAACACTTCTTTCTTTTCTTTTGCCAATAATGGTCCTGACCCACCCTCTTAATATAAAAACCTTCCATTCTGCACAGCTCTACGGAGCGTTTCTCTACTTGCTGGATGGCATTCAGCCCAATTCATGAACTGCTTATAAAGCCAATTACATCTTCACACTCACTTGATTGAGTCTCTCTGTTGTTGTTGTTGTTGTTTTTTAGTTTTAGTTATTTTGAGTAAGAGAGAGAACAAGGAAGGGAGGGGCAGAGAGAGAGAGAGGGAGACAGAGAATTTGAAGCAGGGTTAGTGGGGAGCATTGTTAGTGCAGAGCCCAACACGGGGCTCAAACTCACAAACCATGAGATCATGACCTGAGCCAAAATCACGATGGTTAACCGACTGAGCCACCCAGGTGCCTCTATTGACTTCTGCTTTTTAACGTAAATGTGGAAAAGTACTGCATTGTGGTTTGATTTACAATTCCCCAATGACTATGGTATTGCTCATTTTTTCATGTATGTACTTACCCTCTGTGTATTTGGTGAGACGTCTGGTCAAATATTTTGGCCATTTTGTTATTGGATGTTTGTTTTCTTAGTGTAAGTTGAGAGTTCTTTATATATTCTGGATAAATCCTTTTTATCAAGTATGTTTTTTGTTAATATTTTCTATTGGTCTGTGGATTGACTGATTTTGTTTTAAACTCTCCTTGCTTTAAAACAAAGATCCCCCCTTTGATTTTTCCAAGATTACAAAGTGGTTTAATAAATTTAGGAATCTAAAGTGAAAAATTCCCAGGGCCTGATGGTAATTGAGGACGGGGCTTCCCCAGAGCTCAGTGCTCTCATTGACCAAAGGCCTCTGGTAAAAGTCAGTAGCCTAGTTCCTCCAGAAAAATGTATCCTCTATTCTGGCTGGCCTAAGAGTTAAACTGACATGAGACAAATGGACAGGAGTAAGACAAAATTTAATAATGTATGTCTCCCCTGTACAAGGGAGAGACCCAGGGAAACTGAGTTAACTCCCCCACACGGCTGAAGCCAGCAGCTTAAATACCAATTTTCAGATGAAGACAAAAGATGTTGGGGCGCCTGGGTGGCTTAGTTGGTTAAGCGCCCGACTTTCGCTTAGGTCATGATCTCGCGGTTCGTGGGTTCAAGCCCCGCGTTGGGCTCTGTGCTGACTGCCAGCTCGGAGCCTGGAGCCTGTTTCAGTCTGTGACTCCCTCTCTCTATGACCCTCCCCTGCTCACGCTGTCTCTCTCTCTCTCTCTCTCCTAGAAATAAATAAAACATTAAAAAAAAAAAAAAAGATGTTGGGAAGGAGAGTCCAAAGGGAAGAAAAGGCACAGTAAACAAGGGTAACACTGTTATGCAGATTTAGTTGCTTTCAGCCTTAGTAACAGTTTCTACAGATTTAATGTCCTCTCTCCCTCCACCTGACACCCTAACACCTGGAGATTTCCCTTGTAAATGTTTGTTGCAGTAGGGTAATTTCCACTTGGTTTTCAGAGCTTGTTTTATGTCTGAAGTTTCTTCTTTTATTTTTTAAGTTTATTTATTTGGGGGGGCAGAGAGAGAGAGAGAGAGAGAGAAAACCAATCAGACTCCATGCTGTCAGCACAGAGCCCAATGCAGGGCTTGAGCTCATGAACTGCAAGACCATGACCTGAGCTGAAATCAAAAGTCAGATGCTTAACCGACTGAGCTACCCAGGTGCCCCTATGTCTGAAGTTTCTTGAAAATAACTGACGTGATTTTGGAGTTGTAGGGGGTGTGGGTCTGGAGCCAACATCCAAGAAAGGATTCTTGAGATGTCTTTGGTGCAAAAAGGTGATTTTGTCAAAGCCCGGGGGGAAAAGGACCCATGGGCCAGAAGATCTGCCCCAGGATTGTGAGGAGGGACTGATTATATATACTTTGGAGTTGGGGAAGGTAAATGCAAGAAGTTTCCAAAGGATTTTCATATGCTGAAGAAGACTCAGGGGATAGGGGAAGCCTAGCTCTTGTCAAGCCAAGGCTGTTTTCCCCTCTAGCAAATAAGGCAGTAGGAGTTCCAGGAGAAGTGTGATCCTCTGCGGGCCTCAAGTATTTGTCCTTGGGCTACAGGTTCTAAGGAAATTTAAATTTACCTACATTTCCTTTGCCTTTGTTCCCCGTGTCAC
>NW_027531334.1:3685963-3701749 GCF_008692635.1 Crocuta crocuta
GGGGGGGGGAGGGGGAGGGGGCTCAGTTGTTTAAGCATCTGACTTGTTTTCCCATTCAGGTCCAGATCTCTGGGTTTGTGAGTCCGAGTCCCGCCTCCTTCTCTGTGCCAAATGCCTGGAGCCTGCTTGGGATTCTCTCTGCCTGGGCCCTGCTCACGCTCTCTCTACCCTCTCTCACAACACATAAATCAGCTCTGGGGGAAAAGTAATCAACATGCGAAAGAGGCGTATCTTGGGGTGGCATAATTCGATCACCTTTACAGTCTCTGACATTTTAGGAAGTTGTTCACGTGTGCACCGCAGACTCTCCTCCCCCTGGGGTCCTCCTCCCTGCTGCAGGGACGACCTCTTCTCCTTTCAGCGCTGGGCTCACCGCCGGCCGCGCTCCACAGCAGCCTGTAGGTCAGAAGCTGCCCGTGTGAGCCCCAGGCTGGCTGCCGGGAAGCCTCCAGGAGAACTGAGAAAATGGGGAACTCTCTGCTGAGGGAAAGCAGGTGAGTCCAGCCTCCCCAGGGGAAAGCAGGGGAGATGGGGCAGAGCAACACAGCCAGAAAGAGAAAGGTGTTCGGGTGAGGGGAGGGACCCGGGTTAAGAGCTGAGAAACATGAAGCGCCTCTAGGTGTTAGACACCAAGTTCAATCCCATATGGGTTTGGCCTTCTCGCCAGAATCAGCGCGAGCAGCTGACGGAGAACAGCTGAAAGCCAGCAGGACTCTATCAAGGGGAGTCAATGCAGTCAACCATGACTTCAGAAATGGGACAACTTTCCAGAGGCTGAGAGGGGGTGCTCTCCTGAGCTCTCACACCTGCAGGGAGCTCAGAGACGCCACAATTCTTTTAATCACTATTTAAGTTCAAATAGATAGCAAGCTTCTGCCCACAGCCTCACGCCAATGTGGTGCACATTCGGGAAGGTAAGCTGAGGTCATTAAAATGGGCAGAGGATTTGGCTTAAAGTTTTCTAGACCTCCGTTTTCTAATTTTAAGAGGAAATCATAATACAAGACCTACCTTGGCAGTTTGTATGTGTGCGATGCTAGCCTAGTGCCTTACGCAGCAAAGTTCAACAATTAGAAGATGTTATGTTTTTGGACCATCCTCTTCATTAACACGGAAGCAGCCGTTGTGAAAATTAGCACCACCCCGAGCGGTAGACTCCCAGGTGAGATGGCCTAGGGAGAACGAGCTCACCAGGACAGGGACAGGGAGAATTTGTACAGATTTTATGTCGGCATCCCAGGTCCCAGCTTGTGCCACTAGGAGCCGCGACACAGGACTCAAAAGGGCACCTTCCAAAAAGAGACTTGGGGAGCCTGTGAGATGTCTCCTGCCCCTCCCTGAGAGCCTGTGTCATCTGGACCCCATCCCTGGTTCCTCACTGCCCTTGAGCTCTTGGCAGCTGTAGCATTCTATCAGATTATAAATCCCTATTCTCACATCTATGTGTGAATTCCTTAATTGTAGAGGCGGTTTCTTACTCATTGTTGGATTCCTATTTCCGAGCATTATCTCTGACATAGAGTAGACACTCATAAGAGGTTGGATGAATGATTGGAAACATGAAGAAGTACTGTCTTGAGAAGAACTAAAACTAACTACAGATCTCATGTGGCTGAGGAAGCCATGATTGATGTGACATTTGTAAGTTTTTTTAGAACTTTGGTGTGGGGGTGAAGGATTAGGACTTTAATATATGTTGCTTGCAAAAATTGAAAAATACATAAAGTATAAGGAAAATAAAATAGTAAATCACACCGATAACGGCTGATAACATTAGATACATTATCCTTATTTTAAGGTCTATATCTATCAGTCATTTGTATTTCTTTATCTGTGAAGAGCCACATGTCTTTTGCCTATTTCTGTTTCGGATTCTGGTCTACTTTGTTTTATTGCCAGTACAAGCTATTTGTGCTTTGAAGAAATCAGCCCTTTCTCATATTATAAAAAAGATTTTTTTGGTTCATCTCGTGCCATGCGGATGTTTTATGTTTGCTTACTATTTTTTTTTAAATGTTTATTTTGAGAGAGAGAGAATGGGGGAGAGAGACAAAGAGAGAGGGAAACAGAGGATCTGAAGTGGGCGCTGGGCTGACAGCAGAGAGCCCGATATGGGGCTCAAACTCACGAACGGTCAGATCAGGACCTGAGCCAAAATCAGACATTTAACTGGCTGCCACCCAGGCACTCCTGTTTGCTTACTATTTCTAAAACGTAACTGAATTAAATCTAGAAATCTCCTTGGTTTCTACCAATTAATGCTTAGAATTCCTTCCCCTTCTTAAGACAAATCCACAAATCCAAACATAATTTTTTGTTTGTTTTATTGCTTTACATGTAGCCCCGTACATTGACTATAGGGTGTCAAATACACACATACACACACACACATTTTTTCCCCAAGTAGTTGGCTTAGCATCTTCATTTCCGTGCTAATTTAAAATACTGCCTTAGAGGTACCCAGGTAGCTCAGTCAGTTAAGAATCCAAGATTCTTGATTTAGGCTCAGGTCATGATCTCATGGGCACGGGATAGAGCCCCGTGTCGGGAGTTTGTCTCTCTCTGCCCACCCTCTCTCTCCTTCTTAAAATAAATAAATAAACTTAAAAAAATAAATAAAATGACTCCCTTAATATAATTTTTCAAAGTCTTCTATTTATATTTACTAGGATGTAATTTTCAATCTTACCCTTCCTTCCAGTTATCATCCAATCGGCACACTCTCACCGTGGTTGTTGGATCAGACAAAAGCCATGGAAATCTCCCCCCACCCCCACTGAGCAGAGTGGTACCTAGTTCTTTATGAGAGGAGGTTAGAGTCTTACTTACTGACTGGTGGCCCTCAGACAAGTCGCTTAACACTTTGAGACTCAGTTTTCTCATTGGTAAAATAAAAAAAAAAAGAAAAAGAAAAAAATCATAATATCTACCTCATGGATTTAGTCTGAGATTAAATATAACATATAAAATGTATGCGTTATATACATTGAGTAAGTGGGGGGGGTGTATGTCTGTGTGTATAGAGAGAGAGGTTGAGAGAAAGTAATAAACGCACATAAGTAGTATTTAATTTTTAGATTCTTTTTCTCTATATCCTCAATTCTCCACAAATGAAAAAAATGGTTGTACAGAAACCCAACCCAAACAATGAATAGATTTGTTTTCTTTATTTTATCCTTTTTTCTCCTCTTACCCCACGTTCTCTGCCTTGGCGCTGTAAAAGGTGACGATTTACATGAGACCAAGCCAGGACCCTGCCCCGTCCCTAAATACTGCGCCAAGCAGGCAGGCTTCTCCGTACCCGGATACTCTCACGGCCATCGTTAGGGAGCCTGGCCATGTGGGAACATGATTTAGGACTGGTTGTATATGAAGGCTGGTTGTATATGAAGAATGTTGGGGGGATGGCATGGCAACAGAGAAACTATCTGATGAAAGACTGTCATGTACAGTGAGGAAGGGCCGTGAGCAGATCTGAGGTCAACCAGTGAAAGCGGAGGCGATTCTGGGGTTTCACACAAATGGCGGCTGGAAAAATTATGATTTGAAGTGGGAATCCTGGAGAGCAAGTACTTAGTTCACTCCTCATATGTAGGGTTGTAGGTGGCAAGAGAACACTCAAAAGATACACTGGACTCTGAAAAATCAAACCCTCAAACAGAGAACATCCAGGTGAGAGCAAATCCAAGAAATCTCCCGGCCTTTGCCCATGAAGAGTGAAGTCTATCAGATCCTGAACTTCACGTACTCCACACAGAACACCTTAGACCCAGCACCAGTTGTAATAACAGTTAATGTGAAGACATGACAAAAACCCTTTGAACCTTTGGACAGGAGACATGCTAGGAGCCTAGCGTGATCCTTAGCAACTAGAAATAAGATCGCTATTTCCTGCTGTCTGTATTCATTGAACTCAAGTCCCTTTGTGCTCAAGCTCCATCCTGGCCATTCCATTTTAAACTCAAAGTTTCTGTTTCTGATGTTTCTGAGGACCACATCTCCCACATCATCATGATTGTTGAAAGGTTTGTGGAGAGAGACACTTGCAATTATCCTGATGCTGTAAAACCAAGACTTTCTCATTAATCCTCTCTGACTACTCCCTTTCAGTGTCAGGGAATCACCAAAATATGAAACTAGTGTCTCAGGGTCCAAGAATCCCAGAGTGTGGCAAAGCCAGTTGTTTTGTGGCCTGTAGAGTTATCTGTACTTTTCCCATGGTTTCAGGAGAAGCTTTTGAAAGGATATCAGTTAAAAAACAAACACTGAGCCAAAGCTTGTGTTAGGAGCTAGAGATGCAAAGATTCTGCCACCCACCTACCCATCAGGGTACATTTCTTCAGTGCAAGCTAAGGATCACATATTTGGAGGATATCGTTGGACATACGCTTTAGCATGAATGAAACGGACCAGAAGGTCCATGAGCCCTTATAACAAGGGAGAAACTGGGTGGTCCAGGGGGCCAGAGATGTTTGTGTAAGAGACAGGAATATGGAATTGCTGGCACATAGCCTGGAGTCAGAGAGATGCATCTGGCCTCCTTCAGGGAGGTTGTCGGAACCCATCCCAAACCAAAACATCCAAGCTGACATGCAAGACTATATTACAGAAACGTTGAGTAGGGGAAATAACCAGTTTAAAAATAACTTTGCCCACATTTAGCTTTATTTAACCCTTACAACTCCATGAGGTAAGCAGTACATATATCCTCATTTACAGATGAAGAAACTGGCTCAAGGTTTCCAGCGACACTGATCACGTAACTCTAAACTCCGTGTCTTTTCTCATCTGCCAGATCTGCTCAGTGAACCAGATTTCTTGGCAGTTGGTGAGGTTCACTGGTTTCCTTCTAGTCTTTCTTTAGCCACAGAAACAGGAGATAGAAACAAATGGCTGAAAGTAGCCCAAAGGGGAGGAATGACTACAGCCATGCCTTTCGACGCCAAAATTCTGATGGTACATAGACCAGAGAGGTTGTCAACCCTCAGTCACGCTGATGCCCACAGCTTCTCCTCTCCTGCCCTTTCCAAGGGAACTCCTTGGGAAAATCGCTAGGGCTGATATTTCGGAATGACATTTGACAAACACTTTTCCATAGTGTTACTGGAACATGCAGTACTTTCTAAAGGGCTTTCACATTTAACTCTGCAGGTAGCTGACTGTGACTCCAATTCAGAAAGACGCCCAGAATGATACTTAGACTTCAGGCTGGATGTCTGACTGCAAAAAGATCCTGAGCCTCTCTGCCATATAATAGATCACAAGTCCTGTTGATTTATGTGTATCTTGAATCAAGGAGGTAGATCTGATGATCCGAGCTAGTTAGAGTTGCTCTGTTCTTTGGTGACTCGTTCATGTAAGAAATACTTAGTGAAAATACATTTACTGTGTGCCAGATACTATAGCATGTGCTTGTGATACAGACCGTGATGAACAAATAAATAATGGTCTCTGACTTTACGAAGCTCATGGTCTAGTGTAGGATGTAAACAAAGGAACTGTTAAATAACAAAATTGAACTAAGTAAATTTGAAAATTGTCTTTATTAAGTGATTCATTAGTCAGGCAGCACCCCATTTAGCAAATAGCTCTCCAAGGAGTTATACACAATGGAAGGTTTTTATAGAAGGAAGGTGGGGATTAGGGCTGCCTGGGTGGCTCAGTCAGTTAAGTTACTGACTCTTGATTTCGACTCAGATCATGATCTCACGGTTTGTGGGATCAAGCCCTGAGTCGGGCTCTTTGATGACAGCACGGAGCCTGCTTAGGATTCTCTCTTCCCCCACCTCTCAAAATAAATAAGTAAACAGTAAAAAAAAACAATTAAGTGAATAAAGCTAAATTTTAAAAAAAGTTACTAGTGGGGCACCTGGGAGGCTCAGTTGGTTAAGCTTTCGACTTCAGCTCAGGTCATGATCTCATGGTTTGTGAGTTCAAGCCCCACATCGGGCCCTCTGCTGTCATCACGGAACCTGCTTCAAATCCTCTGTCACCCTCTCTCTCTACCCCTTCCCTGCTCACACACTCTCTCTCTCTCAAAATAAATAAATAACAAAACATTTTAAAAAGTTATTGGCAAAAGAAAAGAATTACTTCTTGGGATGCCTGGGTGGCTCAGCTGGCTAAGCATCCAACTTTTGATTTTGGCTCATGATAGAGCCCAATGTGGGGCTCTGCCCTGGGTGATGAGCCTGACTAAGGTTCTCTTTTCCCCACCCTTTTTCCCTCCCTCTCCCCTGCTTTAAGCACGTGTTCTCTTTCTCCCTCTCTCTCTCTCTCGAAAAAAAAAAAAAAAAAAAAGAAAAAGAATTATTCCTGGTGAGGCCACTTTCTAAGGGGAAAAATAAGGTGTCTTTATCAGGCGGATTATCTCACATTTTTATGGGGATGGAGAGGGCCCAAGTGACAGACTCACTTGGGCATAGATTAAAGAACTTCTGGCTAATGAGTTAAGACTACATCTCTGGAGGAGGCTGAAACTGCAAAAGAAAATTAAATTATGCATCAAGGGGCGCCTGGGTGGCTCCGTCATTAAGCATCTGACATCAGCTCAGGTCAGGATCTCACAGTTGGTGAGTTCGAGTCCCACATTGGATGAGCCCAAGCCCCACTTCGAGTAAAACACGAGCCCCACTTCAAGTGAGCCCCACTTCTCTCCCCCCCTCTCTTTCTCCATTTTTGTTTCTCCCTCTCCCCCTCTGTCCCTCCTAGGATTCTTTCTCTCTCTGCTCCTGGATCAATTGTGCCCCCTCCCCTTAAAAATTTGTGTATTAAGCACTAGTTTGAGAACTCAGTCTAAACGACACCATTTTGGGCCTGTGTTGGTTTTTTTCCAACAGAACAATTATAATATGGTATAAATAGGAGAAATTCAGAGTGCTGTAGAATTCTACATAAATATTGCCTAACTTGTACCTGAAAGAAATTTCTAAAATGTCCATGTACCTATACCTTGATTTCCTGGAGATAACTCGTGTGTCCTTCATCACAAGAGTCCAAGTAAATTATTGACATCGGGCATGAGCGAGCCCTTTCCCTTTGCTGGGAATATAGCAGACAGTCCCTTTCCTGATTAGGAGTTGATAAGCATCGTCTTCATATTCCCAAAGGGCCAGTTAGTGTCCCGGAAGGAAAAAGTCATTCCAGCATGATAAATGTGTCCAAGCCATCTAAAATAAATACTGTCTTGGGGTAGGAAAAAAGGTTTTTCACAGAAATGGCAAAGAGAAGGGGGTCACCCTAACAAAGCTGCAGAAACCAACGTTGTGACCTGTGTCATCTCGCGGTTATTTTAGATGCTGGAGCTGCTGCATTGCTGAAGGGTGTTTCTGCCTTCCGTGGTGAGTGGAGAATTATTTCATGAGTTATTTCCCAAAGTGTGGTTTCAATGTGATGTCTGCTATAAATCACCTGTAACTGCCCACTGTCTGTGGCCACAGGGGAAGCCTGTCACTACCCAGCCACAGTTATCTGAGAGTCAGTCAGGGAAGTGACAATTTGAGTTTGGTGAGAAACAGGAACAATAGTCTTGATGGCACTCCTCAAACGAGAAAGCTTCAGAAGCAAGAATGAAACTGGCTACCAATGCATAGGAAGATGAGTTAATCCCACGGTGAGTCCCTGAGTCCCCATGTACAGAAGCACACATTGCTGTCCCTTGCACAGAGACCTTTAGGCCAGGGTGGTCATATAATTCATCCTCCACACTGGGAAAGCTTTGAGAGTGAGAGAGACCCTAAAAATAGTTCAGGGTCCCTAAGTGACTGAGAAGGACATTAACCAGACCGTCTAAGCAAAGCAGAACACACAGTCATGCTCCTTGGAGTAACATGTCATTGTGTCTTGAGATGATAAGGAGCTTCCATTATACTATACTGTGTTTTTCTGGGGTGAGGGGGTCGTCTCTACAGAGCAGTTAACCTCTGTGCTCACATGGGAGCTGTTTGCTTGCTTGGAGCAAGAAATACTTGGAGCTTGAGGCTGGAATTGGAAATAACCTTGGCTCCTTATCTCGCATGATATAAAAGAAATTGAGATGTTGTTAGAAGAAAATCTCCCCCAAATAGTTACCTATGACATCATCATGGTTCTCCATTTATAAATCAATCCCACCTCAGCCTTAGAAAATGGAAAAGGGAGGAGACACGCACACGCACACACAAGGGTGTAGATTTCTACTTGGTCTTACCCTTCCTTTTCCCTTTTATCTGTCTTCATTTGCCTCTTTGCTGAAGGAGGTATGCCTTTAACAAATGAAAGCGTTAAAGATAAGGTTTTAGAGTCGAGTCTAATTTCCTTGGAGCGTTGCTGAATATTGAGCCAACCAATTTTCTTTGCTTTTGTTCTTCAGGAGAAAAATGGACATTTCTGAAGAAAAGCCATATTCCGCAAATGAGGGTAAGTCATTGCTTTCTCATCTTTCCTACTTTTGATAGACTTACGTTTCCAAACTGCCCTGTCTCTGCGCTTCCGAAGCTCGCTGGGCATATTTTCAGTGTAGTACTTCCACATCAATCTGAGTCATTTGCCCAGTTGCCAGTCTCCTTCTCCACTAGACCATGAGCTCGTTGAATCAGGAGCTGGCTACTCCCTACCTCCCAGAGGTCTAGAAGCTGAAGGGGTTAACTGGGAACAATAACTGAAGCTCTAGAGGTGCTAGGTGCTTCCAAGAAACTGCGAGGAGGCCAGTGGGGGCACAGAGAGCACTCAGGAGGGGCATGGCCTTGTGGTCGAGCCTAGGATTCGGGATTTCGTCTTGAGAACTGCAGACTATTTTAAACAAGGGGTGGGTGTGAGGGTGCAGCGTTGAAAGACATCGCCTGGGCTGCTGTGCAGAGAACGAATCATATTAGGGAGTGGCAAGAGCAGATGCTGGAAGACCACTTAGGAGGTGATGCAACGGTCTCTGGAGATAGAACAGGACTGAAGCTAAGAAGAAGGAATTCGAGAAGGAGAGGGTAGTGAATAGCATCACCTCTAAGAAAGAGAATAAGAAAGCATAGGCCTGAGAACAGGCCACTGAATTCCTAAAGAAGAAAAATGAAGGAGTTTTGACTTTGCCTTCCTGGGCTGAAAGAGCAGAGCCTAATTCATTCACTCTGAGTCTTATAAACCAGCTCTGTAAAGTATGGAAAGGAATATTATGGCCCTCCCATCCCTAGCTTCACCCAGGGTTCCAGGAAACCCCAGCCTCCATCAGAGCAGAGCCCGGTAGGAAGATCTCTGATGCCAAAACTCGCAGACTTTTCTTGCAGTGATAATCAGGGGCGTCCTAGATGGCCATGCGGATTTACGGAGATATGAGCATCTGGGAGGTCAGTCCTGGGGGAATGCAAATCCATAATAATAAATCAAGCAGCCTGCAGGGCACAGCCACCTTCTGTGTAGGATGGCATCATGCAGCTTCCGTGGGAAAGCTCGTGTTTGCCGATCGAGCTGACGTGCTTGTGAGGGGGTTGCAAGTCCATCTGCCTCTTTGCTGGGTGGCCAGAGCCAGTTGGTTTTAAATAAACTGGTTTGGGAAAAACTGGCCTGCTTTTGTTTGTGCCTGTTAGCAAATTCACAAGTGGGAATGTTCAATTTCAGAGTTTGCTTCTGAACGGGCACCTGGGTGGCTCAGTTGATTGAGCGTCCAACTCTTGATTTCAGCTCAGGTCATGATTCCAGGGTCGTGGGATCAAGCCCCACGTCGAGCCCCAAGTCAAGCCTTGAGTAAGCCCCCCACCATCACCACACCCATTACCACCATGTAGGTGTGGAGCCTGCTTAAGATTTTTCTCTCTCCCTCTGCCTTTTCCCCTGCTGATGATCTCTGTCTCTCTCAAGAAAAAAAAAAAGAGAGAGAGAGAGAGAGAGAGAGAGAGAGAGTTTCTTTCTGTCAGGGCCTTCTCCAGCACCGGCCCTCGCATGACCACCATCCCCTGTGAGCCCCTTGAGGACAGGAACTGTTTCTGATTTTTCATTGTCTCCACACTGCCTGGTACAGGGCTGGTCTGCAATGAATCTGGTATGAGGGATGGAGGGATGGAGGGATGGAGGGAATTGTGATTTCCTTCCCAACGCCCCAGCGAATGGGTGTCCCTCCATGCAGCCTCCCAGCCCCAGCACAGCTCTGCTGTGTCCTGTTTAGGTGGTGCAGTCACTCCCCAGGGGTGTGCTGCAGGTCGAGGTAGCCTGATGGGCCATCATTTGGCTCTCAGGCTGCTTATATCCGAGTGTTCGCCCACCACTCCCCATCCTCTCTCCTCAAATTGCCCCGTGACCTGAAATTCATTGAGTGTATTTTTTTTCTCCAGATAGAGGAATGCCGTCTGCTTCCATCCAGGTAATGCCAACACCTCTGAGCCTTCTTCTGAGATGACAATGGAAATGCAGACACTCCAGATGGCCTCCAAGACCCTTTCAAAAGCTGATATAAAGAAAAACTTTAGATACCAATGCTTGCTAGCCCGGGGCCCTGCATGGGGCACGGGGGCAGCAGCAGCATCCACTGCTGTACACGTTATTGAAAGGAACTAATACCTACGAGGTTCTTTGTGGTCACCAGGCAGGGTGCTGAGAGCTTTGCCCGTAGCATCCACATAACTTACAATAGGCCTCTAAGAATGGTACTATGATTTCCTCCGTTTTACAAATGAGAAAACTGAGACTGAGTGGTATTCTCCCAAAGCCAGACAGCTGACAAGATGGGCAGGGACATGGTCCAAAACCATGCCTCTGTCCCAGATCCAGGCTCTCCCTCTTATATTTGCTGCTTTACTTTTTATCTCCTGAGATGCCACTGACTGGGAACTTCTCGAGTGGTTTCCCTTTTTAATCATGCAACAATGTCTAGAATGAGTGGTTATATATCATAACCCAATCATGGGAGGGTATCCTCAGATTGTTCTGGTATGCGAGAACGCTCTGCCTCCAGGGCCTGAGGTTTGGGAATTATACAGAGTGGCCAGGGGTCACTCTGGAATGTGGAGCAGAGAAGACATGCCTGGATAGGCTGAACACTCCGGGAAGCATGAGCTCTCTGGTGGCCTGAGCTAGGGGCTGGAGTGGGGGCAGCCATTTCGGAAAAACAACCAAGAGACAGGGGGAGAGACACTCATGGAAGACAGACTTTGCCCAGGGTCAGGTCCGTGTGGGGCCTGGAGTATAAAGGGAATGGCAAGAGGCCCACTCTTGACGAGGCTCTTCTTTGACCAGCAGGACAATGCTGACCAGAGCTCTTTAGAAGATCTGTCCTACACCCTCATCAATCACAGCGTCCTCAGGAAAAGGTCATCAGGGATCTCTGCAGTGTACTATGAGAACATCGCCCCCAAGACCGAGAGACCCAGGGAGTTCTTGGGAGGAACCGAGACATCATACGCCCTTCTCCACGTGTCTGCCTCCCCAAGGCATTTGCCCTCTCCGGAAAGTGAATATGAACTTCTCACTCCTGGTAAAATCTCCGTCCACTCCCTGCAACAGCCACGTCCACTTATGTCACCCTCTGAGCCTTGGGTTTCTTGTTTAAAATGAACTGGTCAGCCCAGCACTTGTCTAATCACCAGTAAATAAAATCTGGGGGATGGGGATCTGGTTGAAGCAGGCATGGGGCACAAAGCCCTTAAGGCACACGTGTGCACACGCACACGCGCACACACACATACATACACCATTCCACAGGGGTCTCTGCAGAATCTAGTTTACAAACCATAGGGCTCCTTAGATCCTGCTCAATGTTCATTATACAAAGACCAACCACTTATCCTGAACACCACTCTGAGAAAGGAGTGGCCATCTTTCACTCCAAATGGCTTTGGGAATTGGCTGCTTTGCTTGGTGGCCAAAGGAGCTTCTTTCTTGGTCCCCTGTAGCAGGGAGCATCACAAAGTGTCTGCTCCTGTGTCCAGGTTCTTCTCATAAGATGTTTACGTCATTGTCTTCTGAAGTCACAAGGAAGCTTTACCCATCACACTAAGTTCACCCGGGCAGTGGGGGTGGGGTGGGGTGGGGTGAGTCTACTCATTCCACACACATTTGTGGGTCCAGCTCTTCACCCGGAGCCTTCCAGAGTGGGGAGGCTGTGTTCCTCTCACCCCGTGCCAGTCAGCCATGTTCTTTGCATAGTGTCCTTTGACTTGTTGGCCCTCATGGCTTTGTCGGTTACATGGGTTGAATCATTAAGTTCTAGGCCAGGTTTTTATATAATTTTTGGTATGATTTGAATCCATATTTTTAAACCTTGTATTTTTTCCCTAGAAATCTGAATAAGAAAATCATAGCATTAGAGCATGGTAGAGTAGAAAGACCTATGGAGTCACTCTAAATCCACTATCCCTTTTTCTTTGCTCAGAGTAGCCCGATGTAGCTACTTTGCTCAAGTAGCCCGATGTAGCATTGCAAGTTACTGATGGAACTTTATCCACAGTCCGATTTCCTGGCTTCTAATTCCACACTCTTCCAACATACTACATAGAAGAGCCTCTGTTTAACTGTATGGTGTATGTGTGGATTAATGTGTCATGTATAAAATATTAATAAAATGTCCACATGGGAAAAAATAATACCCTCACACACATACCCCTTCTCTAATGAGCCTTTCTTTGTATGTTCTGATTATTTTCCCTAATGTTTTTCCTCATTGTTCCTAGAAATCTGTCTACCCCCTAAACAGGGGTTGGCACCCTGTGGCCCACAGGCCAAATCTGACCTACTGTCTTTTTTTTTTTTTAAATAAATAAAATGTTATTGGAACACAGCCATGCTTATGCTTATTTGCTTATGCTTTATACATGGTCATACTGTCTGTGGCTCAAACACAGAAGATTTGAGTAGTTGTGCCACACGCTGCAAAGCCAAAAATACTTATTTTCTTTCCCTTTTCAGAAAAAAAAAGTGTGTAGACCCCCCAGGTCTAAATGACCATACTTGGAGAGAAACTTAACAGAAATGTGTTTGGGATTATAACTCATAAGCGCTGGAACCAGTAAACTGGCATGAAAATATTGAACCACAAATTATGAGTGAAAGCAAGAATAATTAGCAAATTAGACTATTTCTATATTCACACCTGTGTTCTCAACTTCCTGTTTTATTTAACCCATAGCCATTGTCCTTGTTTTAGTGATGTTAAAATAGTAAGAAGTTTGTTGACAAGGTAGCAGAGACGTTATGTGCTTAATCACACTGCTTTGCCCCCCCAAACCAACCAAGGTTAAATAGCTGCTATTTAAAACGTGCTAGGGGCGCCTAGGTGGCTCAGTCGGTTGAGTGTCTGACTTCGGCTCAGGTCATGATCTCACGGTTCGTGGGATCGAGCCCCACGTCGGGCTCTGTGCTAACAGCTCAGAGCCTGAAGCCTGCTTCGGATTCTGTGCCTACCTCTCTCTCTGACCCTCCCCCGCTCATCCTCTGTCTCTCTCTGTCTCAAAAACAAATAAACTATAAAAAATAATTTAAAAAAAAACGTGCTACATGCCAATGAGGATAATAAATCCTCATGGTGTCATGAGGTTGGAGGTGCCAACATAGGTTTGCTGAGATGTCAGCCAGTTGGTGGCCTGCAGCTAAGAGCTGATCACATCTGGGTATCTTGTCCTCTTCTAACTTCAGGTTTCAGCAAAGTTCTCTCACATGGAACCTTAACCTTGACGCTTAACCTGACCCTGGTTGGCCAGGGTTCCAAGTGTGGACACTACAGTCAGATAAGCAATGATTCAAATCGTGTTTCTATCCCTTTCTCCCTCTGTGACCTTGAGCATGTACCTTGAAGGCTCATCTTTAACACCCATCCACAGGAGGGTTGCATCTAATGTATGTGATTCATTTACCACAGACCCTGAATAAATGATCCCAAAGAGAAACAAAAACAGTTTATGATGTCTGGGGAAAAATAAGTGTTGATGTGCTAGTGATCAGGGCCACCAGCTCTCTTCCACGGAGACAGAAACGCAATCACCGAGTTTTATACTGGAATTTTTCATTTGGACATTGGACCATTACTGAAGTTGACTGGTTTATAGATTTTTAGTAGAATAGAAGTTATACAAATTTGAGTATTATCTGTGAAAGTATTACTTGTCCCAAATAATATATGCCTTTTATCAGCAATACATTAAGCATAAGTGCTTAACCAAAGAAATGTGTTCTTGTAATGACATTTAGAGGGATTACGAAACAGCACTGTTTTTGAGCAGGAGAGCCTTTTGGGCGTGCTTTGGAATCCCTGCTATGTCTATATATAATGCGGATCCTGTTTTCCACAGATTGCAGGATTTCTGATGAAAGCTGTGGAACCCTCCTCCCAGAAAATGCACATTCACACACGTGCGCGTGCGCACACACACACACACATACACTCTCACACACAATATTTTACACAATTTTGGTTGTAGGTGTCATCCATCGGCGAAAGAATTCCTATGTTCTGGATAAGAAACTAGGTTGAGGATTCCAATTGCTCCTTGAGAGAGCACAAACAGAATCAAAAAACTCCCTTCCCCCACGCCAGTCTCACACCTGTACACAGCCAGTACACAGAGGCACATTTCATACAGTGACTGCAGGTCTGGTGGTTTCCGTTTCAGGTTCAGAGTAGTACCTATAAATAATCCCTTGGCCCGTGAATAAATTCTTATTCAGAACAGATGTACAAGAAAAGGGCAGCATCAGTAAAACCTACCGTTGACAACAAATAAATTCAAACACTGACATTTTTAGGACAACCGCAGGTGACGGGGCTTCAAATACTCGCAGGAATGGAAGGGCACAGGTAGAACAGGACAGATGAGACTCCAGAACACCGCGGCTCGGCTTCAGACAATAGGAGATTCTGTTTGCTTTTCTCTGACTCTGTTCTTTTCCAAGCCAGCCTCTTGTGTTCAGAAAGCAACTTGAAAGTCATTTGATCTGAGCATACCTCAGTTCTGCCAGCTGTTAAATGGGTCCGTGTGAGCTCTTCCCACTATTAGACAGAGGGTGCTTTTCGCAAGGCACCTGGGGAAGCGCTCAGTGACCTTTATCATCCCAGATAAAGGCTTCTACAGTCTGATGATGACACCTCTCAACTCACGGCTTCCCCCCTCACCGCTTGTGCTCTTTGTGGTTTCCCAGACCTCAGCCAAGCCTGAACTGAGCAGGACCCTGGGGTGCCTGCCCAAGTCGGAGGCCACTGATGGTGTGCGGCAACCCGGTGGGCTGGACTTTGCCCCTCAAAACTTTGGAACTCTAGTCTCACCCTTTCATCTCTCCCGACCTCGGTTTCCTAAGTACAAGATGAGGGAACTGCCTTCGGAGGCTAAGAATACACGATCTCTGCCAGTAACGGAAAGGTAAGAGGGTGTCTGCAGGAGCCGCTTCCACCAAGGCGATGACAGAGTGAATTAGCCTATTTTAAAGCAATGAAACAGTAGTGGGAGCAGAGAAGGGAAGGCTTAGAGAGACGTCTCCCCACTTTTCTCAGCACTGACCAGACTCTGAACGGGGCAGGGGTCCACGCAGAGTCCACATCTAAGACAGAAAAGACAAAACGTGACCCTCGTCCTGATAAGACACGAACATGGGTAAAGGAAAGCCAATCTGTTTATTCAAACCCCACCGGCGTGTCAGGGTCAGCGGGGTCCGCCTTCCCAGGCAAAGCCTGCTCCAATCAAGCTACACCGACCACTCTTTTCTTGGACTGCCCACAACGCTACAGTTTGTCTTTATTTTTCCCGCCGGGCTGCTTTTTCCTGCTGTTTCCCATTTGGTCTGTGCAGAGTCTCAATGCCTCACAAGACCAGCAGCTTCTTTTTTTATTATTGTCCCTGC
>NW_027531334.1:3701761-3733327 GCF_008692635.1 Crocuta crocuta
AATAAATAAAAATATTAAAAAAAAAAAAAAAAGAAAGGCAAAAAAGAATTGGACATGTGGGTAGAATTTTTGTCGGGGACAGGAGGAGGGGCACATCTGGCTGTCTCCTTTCTGCCCTTATCTAAGTGCCTTCCAGAAAAGATCAGTTTCTCTTCTCAACTCTTCCAATTGCTTCACAAATAGTTGTTGAAAGCTTATCAGGCACCAGGCATTACGCTCACCACTGAGATGTGTGGTGACCCATAAATTCACCACCCGCAGCAGGACAGTGTGTATGTGAGCATCTGTGACCTCCAAATGCTTTCGTCACAAAGTTCAGCTCCTTCCACACCACATGAGCCAAAGAGCCACACCTATGGAAAGGCTTCTGGATGCCCTGCACGGGGTCAAAACCCAAGGCAAGGTACTCGCATAGGAGTGCTTTCCACAGAAGGGAAAACCACCCCATCCTGTCTCTACACAGGAAGAGGCCTTCTTTCCGGCCCTTGGACCCTTGAGCACCTGGTCCAGCTGGGAGAGGCCTGGGAGGAACTGGAAGGGAGAGAGGGCCCCTCCCTGCTCTCACTGGCACAGAGGAGGACCCCGCCCGCCCCAGCCCACCCAGCTAAGTCTTACTCAGAAGGGGAAGCGGTCCTCAGGGAAATGAAAAAAAAATCAGTTCCAACACCATTAGCTGCGAGAAAACGCCAGCCCCAATCACGGCCTTGGTGAGTCCACAGCTACGAAGCAACAGTAATGTGACAACTGCCCGGGCAAAAATAATTTATTGTAAATATTTTTAAATCCTTCTCCATTAAAGTTATTCATTACATCCTAAAAAGTACAAACACACTAAGACTTAACATTTGACACGTAAAAAATAAAGAGGAAGAAGGGAAATTCACCTATTTCACTAGTTTAAGGAACTATCCTCAAAACGAGACTCCCAGTTTACAATAAGTGTCCCCTCTAGTTTCATAAGAAAGCAAATTCACATTTTCCAGAGGCCTGGCTCACAAAAAGACCAAGGCAAATCTAAGTTGAGACACACATTTGGACACAACCACATACACAAACAGCCCCTCAGACTGATGTCCACCCACAGGCAACTTCACTGAGACACGGGGCTAAGAATCTCTTATTACATGATCGTAACATTCTCTCTTGGAGAATTCCCAGCAAAACAATTTTCCCAACAAAACAAATACTGTGCTTCCTCATGCCGGGTGATTCTTTACCCGCGGAGGATCCATACGGTCACTAATGGTCCCCTCAGCCTGCAAACAGATTGGCAGTAAGTTTATTTCAGAGTGGTTCTTCCTGCTTCACACCAGCTTCAGTAAGATAAACCACCACTGCTTGAAGACACTGAGTTTCACAGGAAGGTCAGGAACATTGGACAATAAAAAGCCAGCATGTAGTATTAAGAGCAGAAGGCTAAGCGGCCTTAACGTTTCTCTGATGGAGGTTTGAGAAACTGTAAAATTGGCAAAACTACCCCAAATGATAGCTGTGTGTTCAAAACCCAAAATGTGTAGGGACCCACTTTTCAAAAGTGGTGTTCAGGGGTCAGGGAGCAATGAGAAGATGGGAAATGAGAAACACACACCGTTTTTCTGTAGCTGTACGTTAACACGGTAACGGCGGACGATGTGTCTAAGGCTGGTTTGCTAAGATCCGCAGGTCATGGAAATAGGTGCGGACTCTGCTGCTCTCTCTGGTCTTGCCAAGTGCCTTCCTCACAGTCTTGCTTAGAGGTAGATCAAATATCACACCGGGGAGCGGGGGAATGGGAGGGGGGCTTCAGAGGGTGAGGGGCTCAGTTGTCCCTCACCCCCTGCCTGTCTGCTGTGTTCTCATTCCACCAGCACGGGCTGATGAGATCTTGCCAGAAAGGTCACCTCTGCACTCAAGAGAAAGTGTCCACAATGTGGGTGGGGGTAACGAGTGCTCCAAGAATAGCATTAACCCCACAGGGCAAGCTCCGCGGCAAGCTCCCCCCACCTACCCCGTGTCAGTCACCCTCGTGGGGTCTGGCTTCCTGCCTTTGTCAAGGCTGAACTTAGCTGCGGTAGCCAGTAGGTGCTGTTTTGCTGGACACGGAGCCAGACTTCATAAATGCAGAACAGGGAAGAAAAGAACAGTCTCTGCCCCTCCAGTCACTGAAAGTCCTTCTAGGTTAATTCGCAGGATCCTTTCTGGAAAACGAGTGAATGCTCTCATTCCAAAACTCAGTGGAATCCTGCTTTCAGATACAGACCCGTATCCACCACTTCATTCTGAAAAGAAAATACAAATGGAAGTCATTAATTTTTTTAAATCATGGTAATTTGACAGATTTACGCTTTCATTTTATTTCATTGGATTTGAAGATAAACTCTGGTAAAACTGAAATGCCTGTAAATTCCTAACAGAGGAAGTTTTCGCTTCAGTCGATACACACACGTATCTCTGAATGCCTTTCATTCTTTTTTTTTTAATTTTTAATTTTTATTTTTTATTTTATTTTGAGAGAGAGAGAGAGAGATAGCACCCAAACAGGGGAGGGGCAGAGAGAGAGAGAGAATCCCAAGCAGGCTCCATCCCATCAGCATGAGCCCGATGTAGGGCTCAAACTCACAAACCACGAGATCATGCCCTGAGCCGGAATCAAGACTGGGACCGCCACTGACTGAGCCACCCACGTGCCCCTGAATGCTTTTCTAAAAGCAAGTAACACGTTGCTCATTCATTTTGGTATGATTCACGGTAAATAACATTTTGTCGAAGCCTTTTGGGTGCTGAGGACATTTAAATATTCAGTCCTTTTTCATAATCTATTAGACTTTAACTTTTCAGTTTGTTAAAGGGCATACAATAGATTGTGAGAAAGGCTGAGGAGGGGAATGGTGTGGACCCGGCCTGACCAAGGAGGACAATGTGCCCATGCAAAGACCTGGGAGCACCACACAGGGGTGGGGATGGGGGAACCCCATGCTCTGCCGCAGGGTCCTCACAGTTGACATTTGGGACTGGACAAATCTTGGTAGTAGGGTAGCAGGATTCTCACACAGAAAGTCGTGACATCAAGGCTTTTCTTTCCAGGAAGCAACTTTATTCCTGCCGGCACCGCTCAGTTAGGTTCGTGCCGGAAGAACTGAGCCCTGAACGCCATGTAGCGTAGTTTTCTATACGTTTTCTGTTCCTTTGTCTCCCTATATGGTAGCACACAAACATGCAGTCTGATTAAGTGGGCTCCTGTTACCAGGTCGTGAGGGATGTTGTCACGTATGCGTATAACCAGGTTGCCTTGAGGTTTTTATTTTTCCTTAGGGGAAAAAGCTCTTCCACAGTAGAGAGCAGTTCTGTGCCTTGTAAGATGTTCAGATGCTAGATGCTAGTCTCTCACATATGTACCCAGTCGTGACAACTAAAACCATCTCCAGACTTTGCCAAATACCCCAAGGGTGGCAAGGTGGAGGTACAAAATTGCCTCCACTTGAGAATTAGTGCTCCTTGGCTAAACTTTCCAAATTTCTTGGAAAGATAAAACAACCGAAATGATTTTCCTTGATACCAAGCAGTCCTTTCAAAAACAACTCACACACTGGCTTCTCTGCCAGCAGCCAGCTCATTAGTTTACCCCCCAAAAATGCAAATAAGATTCACTACTCTTACTGCCTACAGTGTTTTCCTCTTTTCTCTCACATAAATCTGGGTTTGGCCTTTTTTCCTCATCTAGTCTACTAGCTGGGTCCCTCACATATGAGAAAACAGTACAAAATAACTACCTCAGGTATAGATGTCTAAAACAACTCACGTTGCCATTTTACATTTGTAAAACAGACACCCCCCCCCCCAGCCCCAGGGCCCCTAAACATCCACAAAGTAGCTCAAAAATAGGGGAATGGGGAGGTGAGTTCTCTTAAAACAATTCTGTTACCCTTGAGGGCATCATGCTACATGACCGAAGTCACAGAAAGGCAAACAAATGCTGCATGATCCCACATATGGAATCTAGAAAAAACAAACTCATAGAAAAAGAGATCCGATTGGTTGCAGAGGGAGAGGACTGGGTGAAGGGGGTCAAAAGGCACAAACTTCCAGTTATAAGTTAAATAAGTTCTGGGGATGCAATGCACAGCATGATTATCGTTAACACTGCTGTGTCATTATGTTTGAAAGTTGCTAAGGGAATCAATCTTAAAAGTTATTACATGGAAAAAGACTTTTTTAAGTTCATTTATATATTCTGAGGGGTGGGGGGTACTGGGGAAAGGGCAGAGAGAAGGGGAAAAGAGAGAATTCCAAGTGGGCTCTGCACTACCATGCTGGGCTTGAACTCACAAACTGCAAGACCATGACCTGAGCCAAAATTAAGAAATCAGACGCTTAAGTGACTGAGCCACCCAGGCGTCCCTGGAAAAAGAACTTTAAAGAGTCATTGTTCTTTGGAGTGGCTGGGTGGCTCAGTTGGTTAAGTCCTGACTTCAGCTCAGGTCATGATGTCACGATTCGTGAGTTCGAGCCCCGCATCAGGCTCCACACTATACAGAGCCTGCTTGGGATTCTCTCTCTCTCTCTCTCTCAAAATAAATAAACTTAAAAAAAAAATCATTGTTCTTTGCAGAACTGAAACATCATCTCTGTGGGAAACTGGCTGCCCAGCTCACCACTGGTTGCCCAGAGGATCACAGGTGGAGTGGGGGCAGGTGGGGTAACCCTCAGGCCCACAGTGTGCATGAATATGGAAAAATGGCCTAAAAACACATGGGCTCTCACTGGGTCCCTCCCAGGGGCCTCTGCGCAGCCCACCTATCCCTGACTGAGCTTGTCCCCTCCCTTAGCCTGCGTGCCTTTTCTGGGTCTCGCTTGTTCCTTCCTTACTCTTCCCAAATGGTCACTGTGTTGTCTCCCATTTGACTGATATATTCCTGAAGGTATCAAATGGCTCAAACACTGCACACGCGTGCTCTAGAAAGTGGACGTGGGGCCACAGAAATACCCCTTCCCCGAGCAGAAATGTTTGAGAGGAGCAATAATGTACTCTCCTGCTTAGCCCCTGGCTGCTTCCTCTGGCCCGATGCAGAGTCTGGCCCCGGGGAAACATCTAGAACTCCATCTGTCTGAGCTCAAGATCTTCTCAAGCTCTCCCCAGGCTCACAAGCCACTAACCTTTGGAGTGGCCTTTCCACTCTCATAACCCTGCCAATTTTTTCTCACCTCTTCTTCTACCTTCCCCGCCTACATTTGGAAAGAGCTTGTAACCACCATAGTACAGAGGGGCTCGGAAAATCAAGATTAGTCACAACACAGCAACGGCCACCATACGCATCTCAGGTAGCTGCACATTCCTTTTCTCACCTCCTTATACAGCGGGCGTTGAAGGGTTTCCTTCCTTCCTTCCCTCCCTCCTTCCTCCTTTCCTTCCTTCCTTCCTCCCTCCCCCCCCTCCCTTCCAATCTCCTTCTCTCTCTCTCTCCTTCTAAAATTCCTGTTGAGGGGTGCATAACCTCTTCACCCTACACTTGTATGCCTGCTGTCTGGCCAACAGACGCACTTTACTTATCCAGATGCTCTGTGAGGAAGCAATTCATTCCCAGTGAGCTTAAAATTTGGCCTTCTGAATATCATTCTTTCTATTTATTTGGGAAAAAGCAAGCTTTAAGAACTGCTTTACATAACTCTTTGCTGTCTTAAATAAGGCTTAGCCTACTTTCACTTCCCATCATCAAGAAGTGTCATTACAATAAATGCCCCTTTTCATACTAGGTAGTAACACAAGTACTTTATAATCTGTTCTGCTCTTCTGACTCTAGGCTGGCTGGCAGTGTGCCTGGTGCTAACCCCATCTCCTAATTTGCCTTTTTCATTCATTTAACTAGTATTTACTACCACTGGTGTGCTGAAAGTATTTCTTGCAGATCGTCGATGATGAAATGTACAAGATGGTCGGCATCATGGGCTAATGAGCCCATGTGCCTCCCAGTGAGCGATCAGAGCAGGAAGTGACACCAGAGATCAGGCCAAAGCTCAGAAGGCAGACGGAACGGGAACACGTCTCCAAGGCTTGTGGCCACATCACCTCCCCACCTTCCTTTTCACCAGGTTTTGTGTGAAGTCTTAAAATTTCTCAGGTTCACTTGTGGACGGTCACAGCTCTGCCTTGCTGACTTCCTCGACTTACCGGAGAGCAAGAGGGATGTTGGCTCAAGCCCCAAAGTCTCACAACCGGACACTCTCTGATCATGGAGATCCTGTAGTAAAACGCCCAGCACCAACTCCTTGCTCATCCTATACTTCATAAAATTGTCATCTTCTGAAGGAACCCCAAACTGCAGGAGGTAGGCGATGGTGGCGTTTTCACCGCTGGAAGGCACACGAAACACACATATGTATCCACAGAATCACACTGCAACCCAGGAAACTGACATCATTCAGCAGGACCATAGTTCTAGTTCCCGTGTTCTTCCAGTACAAAAAAAGCAACGGACGTACTGTCCTATAAGAACCCTCTTCTGTAGTTTTGTCACTAAGTGTTGAAGTGATTCTAACCTCTTCCTTCCGCCTAAAACCCATCCTCTCGGAGACCCCTGGGAGAGGCCCCCGAAGGGAGAGTCGTCACCCAGCTATTGTCAAGGAGGATCCAAGGGTTGGCCCGTCCTCTGTCCCAATACCAGCCTTTCCTCTTGTATTCCTTCTCCATGGTCTCACACTCACCCTCTCCCTGCCCTGACAAGTGACCGTCAGAGCTATTTGGCTTAACCAGATCATTCCTTAACCTATAAAATGTTTGCAGTAGGGCGCAACGCTTCCTGGCACCGGCCGGCTGCAGAACTCCTGAATTCCCACAGGGTAGCGGCAGCAAATCCTACCTCCCTGGTTTGTCTCCAGTGTGAGACTCGTTCTCTGTCCCCTTTCCCCCTCCTGAGGCTCCCAGCTTTGCAACTTTCAGTAAAGGGACCTAAGGAAAAGGAGTCTTCATCTTCCCAGAACATATTTTTCCATTTCCAAAATAAAAATAATCACAGGGCTCTCCTCGGTTAATTAGTAGGCTTATGCTGGCTCGTTAAATGCTACCTCAATATCTAGGCTTTTCAAAGTTATCCTGATACTTTGGCTCAAGAAGGCCCGGATTAAGAGCCTGCAATAAAATAATCACGAAGTGGCCACATCTGAGACTCTCCCCCTAGGGCAGTTTTTTACAGACTCGCCGCTCCGGGGAGTCTGAATCAGATCGAAGTCCCTGCCAAGGATGGGTAACGAGCACCCTCTTGTGGCCAGAGGTCACATAGGCCACTAGCCCTATTATGTGACTGACCGTTTATAACCTGCGACAGCCACGCACTATGCCAAATTCTGCAGTCCAAACGAACAAAATACCACCAAGGCTCTGCAGAAGCTCTCGGTCTGTGTGCTTCAAAATGCACGTTCTGACTTAGCCAGCGACACAAGTTTGCAGCTGTCGTTATTGGTTCCCTGTGCTCCACCTGCCAATCGATTATTGCTGTCCACGATCAACACCAAGGTTGACCGTTGATAGCACATCAAGCTGCACGTCAAGGCGTGCAGCCACCCTGCATTCCCACAGATGGGCAAGGACTCGGGCTGGCTTATGGAAAGGACCACAGGCTGACTTCCAGAACAGACCAGAAGCTTCTGAAAGAGGGGGCTGCCCTACCTAACGCAGCCTGGCTAGCCCCCCCAGTCCCACCACATCAGGTCACCCACTGAGGGAGTTTACATTGAGCCTCAGTCTTGAGGGGAAAGGAGGGATTTTCAGAAAGCCACAGAGCCATGTGAGCTTTGCCTCAGCGGCTCACTGGCAAATGAGGAACCACTGGCCGTTACCGCAGGTTCCTGCTGGGCCGGGGCAGGACTGAGGTCAGTATCCTCTGCATAGACACAAACCTGGCTGCCAGGGGTCTGGCTATGTCCTGCCCACTGTCGGTAGCACCATTTGTGGGACAATGGCTTTTGTTTCTCACTCAGCTCAACACTGTTAAAGCTTGGCCTGGACCTCTTAAAATGAAACAAACATGCTTCCTGTACAGGGCTCCTCCATCCAAAATCCTAAACCCTTAGGTTTTCCTTTCAAATAACTTGTAAAAACAAATTCTCTAACATTTAGTGTTCAGATTTCTAGCCACATTTGATGCAACTTTCTGATGGTTTTTTGTTGTTGTTGTTCGCCCAATGTCTACCCCAACCCATTATCCATCCCCACCTCCCCATACCCAAAATATGGGGCTGGATTCTTGGAAAGACCCTCTCAAGCTGAGTGTCTGTCCCTTCTCAGCTGTCTTGAAATTGCAACTTGGGGCAGGTATAGAGAGGAAAACGTGTTGGGCTCTTCTATTATATTGAGAATCTCAATATAATACTCTCTTTTCTTTAAGACAACACTGTCTGTGATGGTCACATTCCAGAGATATCTTAAGCCTAATGGATACTAAAGCTCTATCACGTAAATCTTGTCCTATAGATACAGACAATAATAGTGAGGATTCAGAATATATACAGAAAAAATACATATGTGCATGTATTTACCATACATGTATAATCTATAAAGTATATATGATAAGTACAGGTATAGAAGAAATCACACCAAATTGTGGATGGCAGTCCATTCAGTAGAACGGGGTGGAATGTACCGTGTGTACGGAATTGACTAGAACATGCAGTATCCAGGCGTGGTAGGTGGGGTGGAAGGGAGAAGGTAGACTTTCCCTGTTTGAAATGTCTTTATATTTGGGATACCGTATAAGGAGTATGGACTCCTGTATTACTTGTGGTCCTCAAGAGCCAAAGCCAGTATATGGATTATACCATTTACATCACATTACTATCTGAGATCTATTTCTATTCCTACCCCTAGCTTATTTGAGAATGGTTTACCTGGGAGTGGCATCTCTCTTCCGCGTGACCTTGTAGAATCATATAATTAATCAGGTCTTCCCTTTGTTCCTTTGTAAAATCAAGGAGTTGAGCTAGTGGGTTCCCAAAGACCCTTCCAAAGTCAAAGCCATCATATCCCGTCATCGGTTCCCTTTGGGCTTTGATACTCAGGAAGTCCTTCTAGACAAATGGTGACGGGTGCTGCTTTCCAGACAAAGAGCGACGTGGAATGCTCCACATTCTTACCTGAAGTCCGTAGTTTCCACTGATGTAAAATAACGACTCAGAGATTGGGATGAACTGTACACATCTGTGAGCTAAAACAAACAGGAACAGGTAAAATGACCAGACTCATTCCAGATAGATCATATTGCGTATCACCTGACAAAGCAAAACCCTCATAGACAGAGATTACACATGGGCTAGGAATTCACTTATCCGGACGCCCCGAACCAAGAAACAGGAAGGTTGTGGGCCTACGCCAGCCAAAACTCAAGTTAAAACTCATTGAAAAGAACCTCATTAATAAGGGTCAAGTGGCCAGGCTGGGATTTTCCACATCTCGTATGTGTTGTGCTGACGCCTGTAGCTTTCATGTTGGGAGTGGCCGGCAGCCAGAGCCCACCCAAACCCCAGGACCCCGGCAGGAGACAACATGGCAGGGGCTGGGAAGGTGGCCGAACCAGCCCCCCAGACCTGGCATATCACCGGACAAGGGCTTCTTCCTTCCTTTCTGTAGAGCTTTACTGTAAGGAGTAACAGCCACAGAAGCCAGAGGTATAGCACTTTCCCCCAGGTAATGGGACCAAGTGGGGCTAGTCAATAATTGCAAAGATACAGAGTTCTTATTTTATGCATGAAATACCGCAATCACACACACACAATGACAGCTGTGTTCCCACCCAAGTGTCATGCCTTTTATCACACTCAGTTCAGCCCTTTACTTTCAGAAACGAAACAAAGCTAAACCCACTCCTACACAGGATTTTTCCTCCCGCCCTTCCCAAGTTCTAATCATTGTCCGGAAGGCAACATGGATCCTTTCCATGCAAGCTTTTACAAAGGTAATACTTCTTTGTGTGATCTTTGTGTAATCATAACAATTCATAATTAGTTTGTGTTTTTATTCAATTAAAAGGTGCCGTATTCTACATGGTCTTCTGTCACTTTTTTTTTTTCAATCTCCTGAAGGTGGAGCAGAAGGGATCAGCGCACCTATTGTTTGTGTGCCTCCAACCTTGTCATTTTTCTCGTGATCTTTACAAGAACTCGACGTAGGAGGCATTACTACCTCTTCCCCTTTCATTAATAAAGGAAAGGGCTTTCGGAAAGCTCATGAAACCTGCCCAGTGCCACTCTGCTCATAAGGAATTCAGTCCTAATGACACTAAATCTCCTCTTCCTCGCATGTTCCCATGCTACCCAGTGAGGATGAAGCAAGACGGAAAGTGTCCTGAACACCAAGGAGGAAAGATTCATAAAGTGATAAGAACTTCGGGGGGGAAATGACTAAGTCATCTTATAGATTTTGAGCCTCAGGGAAAAGAATGCTGCCAACAGGCCCAAACAAGAAGTAAGAGAGGCTCTCAGGGTTGCTCACAGCAACAGGGTGGAGAAGGAGGGGGAGGAGGAGGAGGGGGGAGGGGGAGGAAGAAGAGGAGGGAGAGGAGGAGGGGGNACACACACACACACAAACACACACACACACACACAAATGTATTATGGAAGAGATTATGTGGTCCCAACCTTCTCTGCTCCCTCTCTCCTCTTCATTTTTAATCTTTAGGGCCTGGTATAATTTTGCACATAGTAGGCTCTCAGAAAAAAATTTGTTTATTTTTTAAAAAATGTTTATTCATTTTCAACAGAGAGAGAGAGAGCATGAATGGAGGAGGGCAGAGGGGGACAGAGGGTCTGAAGGGGGCTCTGTGCTGACAGCAAAAATCCCAACATGGGGCTCGAACTCACATACCATGAGATCATGACCTGAGCTGAAGCAGGCCACTCAACCACTGAGCCACTCAGGTGCCCTTTATTTATTTATTTTTAAATGTATATTTTTGAGAAAGAGGGAGGAGGGGCAGAGAGACCGGGAGAGAGCATCCCAAGCAGGGCTCCTTGTTGTCAGCACAGAGCCCCATGCGGGGCTTGAACTCACAACTGTGAGATCATGACCTGAGCCAAAACCAAGAGTCAGACGCTTAACCGACTGAGCCACCAGGGGCCCTGCTCAGAAAAATATTTTAAGCTAAAATTTTATGTTAAGAGCTGAAATGGTATACCAGATCCCTTTTAGTGTCCACTCTATGATCTGATTCTTTTTGGTGACACGGTCTCCTGCTGTCATTAGGACATGTCCACATATCTGGGAGCTCTTAACCACATTACTTTGGCCCAAAGAAGTGAAATGAGGGGCCTCTCACCCTTCGCTCTGGTGAACCACACTGTGCCTACGCGGCCAGGTGCACCCAGGCGAGCGCCCAGTGCGCTGACTATCAGAGCCAGTTAATTCGGGATCAGGAGACAGCTTAGCTTGCCAGTGTTACCAGAGAAGCCACCATTAACACCTGCATCAAGCACACAGGCCTGGGTTAACACGACACGCAGCTAACAGGCTGCCTTACTCAGAATCAGGGCCCCACCTGGAAGGGAGAAAATTCCAGCAGTGGGAGAAGGGAGAGGTTAGGAAAACTGTTTAGAGAGGCAAGACAATAAAGCAAAAGTGAGGACTCGGTGTTCCATGATTCCCACTCATTTACCTTCCATATCTGGAAACTTCCAGAAGTTGGCCTGGGTGAATGAATGAAGAGAGTTCTTGACCTAACAATAAGACTAACACCTCATGGGGCGCCTGGGTGGCTCAGCCAGTTAAGCGTCCGACTCTTGATTTTGAGCAGGTCCTGATCTCACGGTTGTGAAATGGAGCCCGGCATTGAACCCCATAATGAACCCCACATCGGGCTCCCGGTGCTGGGTGTATGGAGCCTGCTTAAGATTCTCTCTCTCTCCTGGCTCCTGGGTGGCTCAGTCGGTTGATCATCTTACTTCGGCTCAGGTCATGATCTCACGGTTCGACGGTTCATGGGTTGAGCTCTGCATTGGGCTCTGTGCTGACAGCCAGCTCAGAGCCTGGAGCCTGTTTNGTGCAGTAGCTCTTTCACCTCACTGTGCGCCTTGTATCATCTTGTAAACCAGATAGCCTTAAAAAAAAAAATGTTTCACAGAGGTCAGGCACCTGGGTGGCTCAGCAGGTTAAGTGTCCGACTTTGGTTCAGGTCATGATCTTGCGGTTTGTGAGTTCGAGCCCCACATCGGGCTCTGTGCTGACAGCTCAGAGCCTGAAGCCTGCTTCAGATTCTGTTTCCCTCTCTCTGTCCTCCCCGCCTCTCACTCACTCTCTCTTTCTCTCTCTCTCTCTCAAAAATAAACATTAAAGGAAAATGTTTTAGAGTTCTTTACATGCATCTCAGATGCACCTGTGGGTCTGCAGCGAAAGTACGATGATTTCCTTCGATCTGAGAAGGAACCAGATCAAACAGTCCTGTGAACTTGCCCCAGGGATCATGCCAGTCCCTGCCACTACTGCACAGTGATGAGCTAAAAATACCTGCAGAAGCTGCTCATGTCTGGCTCTGTGCCAGAGATATGGCTCTAGGGTGAATGATTAACATCCATTTCCCTTTGACATGAAGAATTCAGTCTGCAGTACGTGACATGTGCAGATGCTGAATCATTTCATTTCTGCTCAGCAAATGCAAAACCCCTTGACGAAAAAAACAATCAAGAGGAAAAAGGCAGGAGGCTATTTACTCAGCAACTTGCTCTGGAAGCAGGTGGAAGACAAGTAGGAAATGGGACGTGCAGATAAGATTTAAACAAGGAAGAGAAGGAAGAAGAGAAGCCCAGATAATCGTCCCAGAGCATAAACTCCTGTGACCCAAGGAGCACTCAAATATCGCGCACTTGAGGACCCAGAAATGAACTCTGGGGTGATGGAGAAGGAATTTCCTCCTGGGGGAGCTTTCCTAGGAATCAAACGGAAACCAAAGGGAAATGACTCACACCATTCAACCTACCAACTGCAGAGAAGAGCGCGACAGGCTGGTCTGGCTTAGATTCTCTTATCATATACTTTTCTGGGTCTGGCTGTGAACCCAACCAGCCCCCATGGTGAGGCTGCACAGCCCTCATATTGTGCAAAGGATCCTCTCCTGCGTTTCCTGCTCCACGAAACGATGCCACCATCCACTCACTCGGCCACCCAATTAGGAGCCTGGAGTCATGCTCTCCTTCATCCCCACATCCAACTGGCCGTTAAGTCCTGTTGCGTAAGAAGACCTCTTAAACTGACTTGAGAGGCGCCTGAATGGCTCAGTCGGTTAAGCGACCGCCTTCAGCTCAGGTCATGATCTCACGGTTTGTGGGTTTCAGCCCCATTCTGGGCTCTGTCAGCTTGGAGCCTGGAGCCTGTTTGCAATTCTGTGTCTCCCTCTCTCTGCCCCTGTCCTGCTCATGATCTGTCTTTGTCTGTCTCAAAAATAAATAAACATTTAAAAAACTAAACAAAAACAAAAACAAAAACAGCTCACTTGGATCTTCCTTGTTCCCCCTGCAAGTGCCCTGGGGCAAGGCCCCCGACATCTGTCACTTGAACCACTGCAGTACCTTCTAACTAAGCTCTCAGCCTCCAGAGTTTCTCCACCACCACACAGAAGGGCTCAAATGAAAGGCTGACCATGTCCACAAACAGATTAAAAATTTTCAGTGCCTTGCCAAAGAATAGGAAAGCCATGTCTCACATCTGCAAGTCCCCACCACACGGTACCCAGGGGCAGCAGCGCACGGCTGCTCTTTTATCTCTGCTCTTTTATCTAGAACACTCCTGCCTCAGATTTCAAGACTCATCCTGAGTATCACCTCCTCCATGAAGCCCTCCAAGCCTCCACCCTCATCTCAGGTAATTTAGATGCCCCTCCTTTGTGGCTTTAAAATCGTCTATACACATCTCCATGATAGAACATAGCACACTGTTTTAGAACTACTTAATTGCTTCCTCTTCTTGGACTGGGAACCCCCACTGAGGGCACAGATCTTATGGCCCTGACGCCTGGCATGCTGTCTAGCACACCACAGATCCTCAGTGACACGACAGGTTGAATCCAGTGTAAGACCGGAGTGAGGAAACTGAACACTGTCCTCCAGGACACATTTAGCTGGCAGTCAAGGCTCTTCTCTCAGGCTACACACTATGGGGAAAATCCATTTCTAAGCATCAGTTTCTGCCAAAATCCAGACAAAGAATCCAAGCCCGAAGCTACTTACCTGATAGCCCTATGCCAGCTCTTCTCCAAGAACCCATTCTCATGTTAAGCATTTGGTAAACAATGATTAAGATATAATTACCCTTTTCCTGAGCAGGTCAGGCAGCTCCTCTTCAGTAGCACAGTCCTCTGGAACCTTTAGCATGACCAAGAATGTTTTATTTGATGATAATTCAAGTATTTCGTTTTCATCTTCATCAATGTAAGTTGCTAAAGAGGGAGGGGATTAAAAAATACGAGTAAACACATGCTTCACATAATACACTGTTCCACTGGCTGCTGCCAAAAGCAAGGAGCATTCATCAAGGACAGAACCTAGACACAGTAAGCAGGCACACGCAGAAAGGCGTTGTCTTCTTGGTAATATCAAAATACCAAATGGAGGGGGCCTGCCTCCGTTATGACAATTTTATCTGTGTGTTTTACACCAGAACAGGTCCCAGATTCCATCGAATACAAATGGGGAAAAGCCGGTGGGGGTGAGTGGAAGAACATGAATTTCCTTGTTAAACTGAACCTGCAACCTTAGCTACATACGTGGGTGTCGCGGCAGGCGTTGAAGGGGGTCTGTGGGTGAATGGCGGGCGACGGGGGACAGGGATCGGGGGGAGCAGGAACTTCAATGAATCACCTCCATTCTGGGCTCCCCAAGACCATGCTGAGAAAGGGACATCATGGACCAGAACGGCGTGGGACTAGAAATGAGCCAGGTCTTGACATCGCCCAAGACGACGAATGGTGGGCATGAAGCCATGGCTCTGCAGTCTGTGTTCTGCACGAGACAGATGTTGACCCATTCTGTTTGTAGAAGGGACACCTAACTGGACACAGAGCCCCCGGGCCTTGCGTTCCTGGCGTAATGAAGTCCGTGGGGCTGCCAGCACTCTAATGACGATGAGCTCATTGAGTTTTAAGCAGTTAAAGCCAAAGGAAAAACACACAAAGTCAGGAGCCAGGGGCTAGAAGCTGGCACTCATGGTACTGACTGTTCCCCGGGCTCCGCGCGGGCCTCACGGCTGGGCGCCCAAAGGAAGCACCTCTCGGGCCCTGAGAAAGGCGTGGGTGGTAGAAGCAGGTGTCCGCGCTGCCTTAGACTTTCCTCACAGATCCCAAAGTTCAGACATAACATAAGCAGCCTCTTTTACGAGACTTTGAAAATGCCATCAGTGAATGATGGAAGGGCAGGTGAAAAGAAGTAAGAACGCTGATGTTTATCTCCTTGCACAGTTCAGGAAATGGGACGCATGAGGAACGAGGGAACGTGCAGAAAAGAGCTCACATGGCCTGAGATGAGCAGCTGAGAAAGGCCTGCTCACGGTGGGCCCCTCGCTGGCCTCTGGGAACCTGGATTTGGGGAGGGTTCCCACCTCTCCGAAGAGGGGCTCACTGTGCCTCAAACTGTTGGTATAAACAGCGTGGCTTATGCTGAACACCTCCTTTCCTTCTGGGCATCTGGAACTTTACTATGTACCAGGCAAAGGCTGCCTATGGGAATAACCCCAATAGAAACCCCTGGGCACCGAGCCTCTAATGAGCTTCCCTGGTAGACAAGCTTTCACACGCGTTGTTACATCTCATTGCTGGAGCACGTAAGTGTGTCCTGAAGTTTGTGTCTAGTTTCCTCTGGATTTTGCTTTCTATCACTTCGCAATGATGAACTGTAATCGTCTCTATGACTACATGCTGAGGCCCATGAGTTCTCCCGGCAAATCATTGGATCTAGGCATAATCTTGAGGGCCCCAAACACAGGGAATGACCTCTGCACCCTTGTTTGTTGTAAGTCATTACATTATTTTGTCTGACAGTAAAGTTATGTCTGCATAGCTGCAAACTTGCCAAGTACAGGAAATAGCAGAAAACAAGAAAAAATTACTAGTAACTCCTTAACCAACAAGTCTTCCCCCATATTTTATTTTAAAAAATTTTTAATTTTTTTAATGTTTTATTTATTTCTGAGAGAGGGAGAGAGAGAGTCAGCATGAACAGGGGAAGGTCAGAGAGAGAGGGAGACACAGAATCTGAAACAGGCTCCAGGCTCTGAGCTGTCAGCACAGAGCCCAACGGGGGGCCGGAACCCACAAACCATGAGATCATGACCTGAGCCGAAGTCGGACGCTTAACCGACTGAGCCACCCAGGCGCCCCTAAAATTTTTTTTTAATGTTTATTTTTGAGCAAGAAAGAGAGACAGAGCATGAGAGGAGGAGGGGCAGAGAGAGAGAGGGAGACACAGAATCCAAAGCAGGGACCAGGCTCTCAGCTGTCAGCACAGAGACCAACATGGGTCTCAAACGCACGAGCCATGAGATCATGACCTGAGCTGAAGTCAGAAGCTCAACTGACTGAGCCACCCAGGTGTCTCCCCTCATATTTTATGTTATATATTTTAAGGCTCCATTAGAAGACTATTGCTTATTTGTCTTGATTCTGTTGTTATTGTTGTTGTTAACAACATAACAACATAACAAAATCTGTTTCCCCTGGTGTCTGGAATTCTTTTCAAAGATTATCCTAATGGCTCCATAAGGTTCATAATTGGCTCATAATTGGCTTAGTGTCTTCACTTTCCAGAGTAATAATGCTGTGATGGGTATCTTGATTACAACCACCACATTATAGTTCCATAGCAGATAGCACTATCCTGGAAAGGACCAGGGAAAGCCAGAAAATGAATTCAGGATTCACACAACTGCTGCATTCAAAGACTCTGAGAAGACACACCAAAAGAGCTCCAATGACAGACACTTATATCATCCAAATAATGAATCTGTATCAACACCTGGCTAAAACAGTTGTGTTTGTTACAATAATACTAACAATGACTTATCCAATCAGGAGAGTTTTTATGCCACTAATAAGACTGTATCTGGAGTGAGAGAAAACGTTTTTTAAAAAATCACGAAACAGGAGCACTTGGGTGGCTCAGTCGGTTAAGCGTCTGACTCTTGGGTTCAGCTCAGGTCATGATCTCACAGTTTTGTGCCTTTAAGCCCTCCATCAGGCTGTCCACTGATGGTACAGAGCCTGCTTGGGATCTTCTCTCTCTCTCTCTTTCTCTCTGCCTATCCCCTACTCACGCTATCTCTGTCTCTCTCAAGATAAATGAATAAACTTAAAAAAATTTAAAAACGGGGCACCTGAGTGGCTCAGTCAGTTAAGCACCCAACTCTTTATCTTGGCTCAGGTCATGATCTCACTGTAGGTTTGAGCCCCATGTCTGACTCTGTGCTAATGGAGCAGAGCCTGCTTGGGATTCTTTCTCTCCTTCTCTCTGGCCCTCCCCCACTTGTGCTCTGTCTCTCTCAAAAAATAGAAATAAAAATAAATTTTAAAAAATAAAAATAAATAAATAAAATATTTTTAAATTAAAAATTATAAAAATAAATGAATCACAAAATATACAAAGTATACTGGAGATACACAAAACATCTCTTTGGCTGGAATATAAGAAATGAGGCTTCAGAAGGAGGCCTTAAATGCCAGATGTCTTCAGGAGATGATGGAAGTTTTTAAATGTCTCCCAGGAAGGAAGTGGAGGAAAATCTGGTGATGGATGGGAAGAAAGGGAACTGGGAAGGATGAGGCGGACACACCACTAGACACAAGATTGGGAGAGACTGATTTTGACTGAAGGGCAGTGGAGATCAGAAGGAAGGAGGGAGGGAAGGAGAAAGCCTGAGATGGTGGAGACCGAACTGGCTTTGATGGCAGCCAGACTTAGTTTGAACCTCGGTGTTGGCTACTATTCATTAGCTGTGTGAGCTGCGTTAGTCACTTAAATCTCTGAAGCTGTTTTCTCAACAGAAATATCAACAGCTCCATAGTGGGAAATGGGAAAAGTGGGAAGCAACACATACAGAATCCCCACACAGTAGCCTGCAGCAAGTGGGCAGTCACTGATAACGGTTGCTATCCAGGTACTACCAAGGAATGACTAGATAAGACTGGATAAGATTTGATGACTCCATGGATACAAGAGAGAAGAACAGATCAAAACCAGTTCCAAGATATCAAGCCCGGACGACAGGAAGAATAGCTACCGTACTAACCATTATGTACGGACACTGGGCTGCATGCTTGCAGATGGAATTCTCAAATCAACCCTATGAGTTTAATATTAAAGTTTTCATTTTATTTATTTTTTTAAAGTTCTAATTTATTTTGAGAGAGAGAGAGAGAGACAAAGTACGCATGAGAATGAGGAAGGGAGAGAGAGAATCCCATGCAGACTCCGTGCTGTCAGCCCAGAGCCTGATGTGGGGCTTAATCCCACGAACCGTGAGACCACGACCTGAGCTGAAATCAAGAATCAGACACTTAGCTGACTCAGCCACCCAGGTGCCCCTAATATTTTCATTTTAAAATGAAGACATTGAAGCTTGGAGAAAATGGATAATTTGTTCAGGTCAGGTTGAGCTAGTAAACAGTAGGCTCAGGGTCCATCTATAGATTCAGATTCAGAAATCATTAATATTTCATAAATGTGGAAACTGAGGCTAAGGAAGTTGAAGAAATTGCCTGAAGGTTTTCAGATGGATGGTGGCAGAGGGGGAAATAAACAGGGCCTCATGTGTCACCATGAAACTACAGAGTGAGCCAACGGGGAAAGGGGATACAGATGAACAGTAGTTTCATATAATGACGGAGACGATCAGGTAGAGATCTCCAGCCAAGAGTATGACTCAAATTCAGGGTAAGTGTGTGTGTGTAGATCTAGGAGTCATCTCCAAGAGGGTGGCTGCTGCCTTGGGAGTGAATAAGCTCCTCAAGGGAAAGGGTGTAGAGTGTGAAAAGTCAGAAGGTTGAAGACAAGCTTCAAGTATCACATGTGGAGCCAAAGGCAGAAGCGGCAGGAGACGTGAGGCCCAGGAGTTCTGTAGACCCACAAGAACATAAAACCCTCAACAGAGCTGGACTCCAAATCAAGCAGGGATGGGGGAGAGGCCGCTGGGCTTCATGATCAAGCAATTACTGGTAACATTGAGAAGAACAACTTGGAACCAGTGGGTTGGGGAGTAATCAGGAGGCAAGATCGAAATGCAGGCCTCTGTTTCTAGAAGTCTGCCAGTGAAAAAAGAGAAAAAGAAAAAAAAATCCTAACGTGAAGTAGCAAGATTCTGAGGGAAGAAAAATTTGAAAGACAGACAATGGCCACACATTTGAAGAGGCCCACGTTGAGAAAACCCCGGACACTTAGCCAGACAAGGAGCTATCTAAAGGTCCGTGGGTTAGGAGAAGCTGGGGAGATTCCGACAGAGAGCATTAAGGAAAGAGGCTGGTCTTGGAAAGGTGGAGAAACATACGAAGTTTGAGGGAAAGAGAAAGAGGTGAAAACACAAAAAAACTTCAAGGACCTGGGCCTACACATTTGCTGCTAAGTTCCTGCCCCTGAAGGTCTTGCTAGTTTATAACTTGCTAGTGCTGTCTGCCTCGGGTTTTCCCGTGAGTCACCTTGCACCAGAGAGCACTGCCCTGTGCAACCTGTCTGCTGACACACTGTGACATAAAACATGGCTCTTAGACCAACTGAAAGGCAAAACAATCAATTCAGCACACGCCACTTCTGAAGTCTCTGCTTGCATCTTTGACTACGACCTAGATATAGGAGAGAAGAGGAGATCAAAAACAGTTTCCAGATATCAAGCCTGGACAACAGGAAGAGTAGCTACTTTACTAAGCATCATGTGCAGATACTCAGCTATGCCCTGGTGGGTGTAATTCTCATGTAATTCTCAAATCAACCCTAGGAGTTAAACACTAATGTTTTCATTTAAAAAAATGTTTTAAATGTTTATTTATCTTTGAGAGAGAGATAGAGAGCCAGTGGGAGAAGGGGCAGAGAGAGAAGGAGACACAGAATCTGAAGCAGGCTCCAGGCTCTGAGCTGTCAGCACAGAGCCTGACTCAGGGCTTGCACTCATGAACTGTGAGATCATGACCTGAGCCGAAGTTGGACTCTTAACCAACTGAGCCACCCAGATGCCCCAAATGTTTTCATTTTAAAATGAAGACATTGAAACTTAGAGAAAATGCATAATTCGTTCAGGTCAGGTTGAGTAAGTATCTTGGTACCACAGCATTCCTACTCACGGGAAAGCCTGTATGTCAAGAGAACAAAGAAATCAAGCAGAAATCTAATGCTGGAGGGTATCACATAAGCGTCCCCACAGTGTTAAATCTGATCACCTTTAAGTTTCCGAGTGCCCATCTACTTGTCACAGTTTGGCTTTTGTAACATTTAGCATACTTTGCCCAATCCAGGAAGAGTTTCATTCGTAGGGTGTTACTCAGGTCTCTCCCCTTCCTGGCTGGGGCGAATCAGTGAAAAAAGCAGAACACTGAAGGATGCTTATCTGATCCTCCAAATTATCCAGAAAGAAGATGACTCTCAGAAAGAGAGAGAGAAAGAGAGAGAGAGAGAGAAAGGAAGGCTTCCCCCCCCACCCCGCCTTTACCATTTATATCAAGAAACTCATGATTCTTTAGAGAGAAGAGAATCTATCATTATCTCTCCCCTCAAGAGCTGAGACAAAACCAAGCCTTCAGACTCAACAGAATTCCCTGGGCTCTGCTCCCAAACTTGGCCACTTTATAAAGATTTCACTGTCTACCGTGAGCCTGGCAGAGTGCTAACCCCTCCTGAACAGGGTGTCAGCAGCCCCGGCTCAGTGTTGTAAGCAGAGTCATGATCCTGAATTTGCCATCACTTCCATGGCATGCCAAGGGCGAAGCGGCTGGACAGCACCCCCTTGGTGCAGGCAATAAGGGGTGCACAATCTGCAGAAAATTAGCAATAATAAAACAGACCTTAGTTGATGGCCATTCTTAACACTGTTAGTGACAAGATGTCTCTCTGCAGTGGATACCTCTCCTTGGGGACCCCATTGTGCCCTCCTCAGCTAATTACCCTTCCACTGTGGGGCCTGCTTCGTGTCTGCTCCTGGGTCCACTCCAGCTCCACAGTTATTAACACCTCTGCCTCAGGGCCTCCGTCTGCATACACGGAACCCCAAGACAGGACACCGAGGAGCTAGAGGAAGGGAAGAAGGAGGCCAAAAAAAAAATGGTGAAGGCAGCTCAGGAGGAACCTCACTTTTTTTTTCAAAAACATTTTTAATGTTTATTTATTTATTTTGAGAGAGACAGAGAGAGAGAAAGGGGTTGGGGGGGAACAGAGAGAGAGGGAAAGAGAATCCCAAGCAGGCTCAGTGCTGTCAGCACAGAGCTCGATCTTGAGAACCGTGAGATCATGAACCATGAGATCACGACCTGAGCTGAAAGCAAGAGTCTGACGCCCAGTCAACGGAGCCACCCGGGTGCCCCTGAGGAACCTCATTTCTTTTTTTTTTTTTACTTTTATTTATTTCTAGGAGAGAGAGAGAGAGACAGCGTGAGCAGGGGAGGGTCAGAGAGAGAGGGAGTCACAGACTGAAACAAGCTCCAGGCTCTGAGCTGGCAGTCAGCACAGAGCCCGACCCGGGGCTCGAACCCACGAACTGCGAGATCACGACCTAAGCGAAAGTCGGACGCTTAACCGACTAAGCCACCCAGGCGCCCCGATTTCTTAATGAAGCCAGACAGTCATGTGTGCTGCCCATGACTCTCCTAACACAGTGCTTTTCCAGACAGCAGTGTTTTCCACACAGAGCTCAGAAGTTCTAAGAATCTGATTCCTTTGCTGGGGCTTGGCAATTGGGCAATGACAATTACTATATACTATCATCCCAGAAGTACCTACAGAGCTGGCTCCGGGGGAGGCCGGGACTGTCACGGAGGGGCGCCCTGTCCCTGCCCCTTTTACCTACTGCAAACTCCTACCACCACCAAAGGCCCAAACCCCTGAAGGCTGAGGTGTCAAGTAAAGTAAAAGTATTGCTCTGATTTAAAAAATGTGAAAAGTTTGCAAATCTCTCTATAGCATTACATTTTTAAATACGATTTTATAGCCACATCGAAAATGAACAACTCCACGTGGCACAGAGCTCTTCCCCGAATATTATCCTGTGACCTCTCACGTCCCCCGAGAAACCGTGGAGGGAAATGGAACGTCTTCCTCTGCAGATCCCTGTTTGTGAAGAGGTTGGATGAGCTTTGAGAATGGAAGACAGCTCTCGGGTCTTGTGCGTTAGAATCCTGAATATCAAACCAACTGGATCTGCTGTATCGTCCTCTGCTAGAGGCCCCAGATGCGAAGAGACAAGTCGGCCAGCCTCCAGGAGAGCACCACCTAATTGTGACGGGACAAGGCTGCACAGCTCAACCTCAGTTTCGACATCCACGTGTGGGAGCTGATGGGAAGAGGGACTATGAAGGTCCGCCCCAAAACTGCTGTCCTCAACATGATGGAGAGGGCTGGCACCTCTTATCACCTTCTCCCTACCTCAAAACCAGCCCATGGCCTCCAAGGATCACCCATCCCACTTCACCTATGCCTTAAGTAACTAAGCACACATGGTGCTTGCCTGAGAAACTCACCTGCTGGAGGTTGGCATAGATCTTCCAACTTTCCTATTCCTTCAGGGACTTTAAGCCCTTGAGACAGGAGAGGAGGAGGTGGGGAGGAGGAACATGCGGTGAAGGGCAAGTGGAATTCCTGAGGAAATTCCCAGGACTCCTTCTGGAGAGACTCGGGGGCTCCTCAGTCTTGCTCTCACCCAAGACTGGGTTTACTAAGAAGAATCCAACTCAACCCAAATCCTTGTGGAGACCCGATCACCCTCAAGAGTATCCCAACTCCAGAAAAAGTATCCCGACTTCCTGGCCCCTGCAATCATCCCCACTTACAAATAAAAACAATTTTCTTCTTTCCTATTTTAAGGCTGAAATGATTGCCCACTGGAGGGTCCTATATTTATGCATCACGAAAACCTTAATACCAATAATCATAAAAAATTAGCAACTTTTTAAAAATTTTTTAATTTATTTCTGAGAGAGAGAGAGAGAGACAGTGTGAGCAGGAGAGGGTCAGAGAGAGAGGGAGACACAGAATCTGAAACAGTCTCCAGGCTCTGAGCTAGCTGTGAGCACAGAGCCCGACGTGGGACTTGAACCCACGAACCGTAAGATCATGGCTTGAGCTGAAGTCACACGCTTAACCGACTGAGCCACCCAGGTGCCCCAGCAACTATTCAAAAATGCTTTAAAATGGTGTGGAAGACTACATCACACAGTCATTCAAAGAAAGTGTTCACAAATAAGCTTTTTAATGTTTACTTACTTTTGAGAGAGAGAGAGAGTGTGCATGAGTGAGGGAGGAGCAGACAGAGAGAGGGACAGAAGATCCAGAGTGAGCTCTGTGCTGACAGCGGACAGCCCGATGCAGGGCTCGAACTCACCAATCATGACCCAAGCTGAAGCTGGATGCTCAACTGACTGAGCCACCCAGGTACCCCTCACAAATAATTTCTAATGAATTGGCAAAATGGTCTCAATATAGCATTAAAAATCCTAAAGGTAGGCCACAAGACAATTAAAAAAATTTTGATCTCAATTTTAAAAATGTTAAGTGAGAAAAGGATAGAAGAAAATATAACAAAATATTAATATTATAGGTGGACTTCTTGGGTAACTGAATATGTATTATTTTCATATTAATAATAAATAATAAATAAAATAATATATGTAAAGGATTTGGTTAGCACCATGTTTTTGTTTTGTAAACACACATAACACAAATTTCCAATATATATATAATAAACACTTATTTCCAAAATAAATTAATGACAGTGTATAGATTGATGGTTCTTTTGAAGTTTTTAAGATGCTTTCAAATGGGCTATTCATTATTTATCATTATAATAACGTACCAGGTATATCAGATGAAGTACAATAATTATTTTACCAAAAAAATGATAGGAAAAAAATTCAAGCAAGCAGATGTAGAGATACAATAAATATAAATTAGCGTTTAAGTTAACGCAAGAAATCTTCAAGATCCAGTGGGCAGAATTTAAAGCAAATCGTTGGTCTCCACCCTTCTTTCAGAGGTTATAAAGCAAACCAAAAGAGACGTGAAATAAGGCAAATAATCATGTATAGCAACCACTCATAGCAATTCCAAATCAGTTTTGAATTCATATTATAATGAAATAGCAATCAGCACATCTTTCATATCATAAACAAGTGTAAGTCATAAACATTAAAGGTGTTCTTAAAATGCACCAACTTAGTCCTATTTAAGTCCTCTTACCTCCAATAAGACATAAGCTTATGATGATCACTACAACGAGACCTAGGAAAACAGCGGCAATGACCATCCACAGTTTGCATTTTCCAATCAATTTCTTATTACAGGAGCTCCAAGGGTTCTCCTTGTCAGCCTGGAAAGCAGAGGGACACTGTGAGGCAGCCACTGGTCTCAGCATGGACTTCTGAATGCCCACGAAGGGCTAGTCATACAGAAAGGAAGGTAGCGGGATCCTGCCCTCTAGGGGGCTACACTCCACAGAGACATGTTTAGGAAGAAGCAGAATGGAACCTCACCCAGAAGTGAAGGACAAAACCCCTGGTGGCCCCGAGGTGGGGAAGTTAGGCAGGATTCAGGAGGCTGGACAGAAAGGCATTCTGAAGCCGGGAGAGCGCAAGCATCCGCGGTGTGGATCCGTGATGGACTTGGCCAAGAGCCTCATCTAACAGGAATGTGACAAGTAATAACCTCTAAGATTAGAGAGAGTGAAAGGCTGGAGCATCCTTGAGAGGCTTCTGAATGCTGTCAGAGCAGTTTGGACTTAGTGTGGCGCGTGCGGGGGACCTGCGGAAGGTTCTGGAGCACAAGAGTTGAAGAATAAGAGAAACATGATGTGTACAAAAGCTAAGAGGCTACGGCTGTGACCCACACCACAGAATTAGGGCCCGGGAAGGGGAGTGAAAGGAAGAGAGACACCAGGAAAACGCTGCCGTGGGTGTAGTGAGGCAGCCACCGCCATGCTTTATTGACTGCCGACACCAGTTCATTTCATTCTAACAGCCCCGCCCGGGAGGCAGTGGCCCATCTCCAAGATGCAGGTACAGAGAGTAGGCGGGCTGATCCCGGCTGTGGTCCCTGCAAAGCTGGCCCCTTTCGTTCACAGCGCCCTGTGCCATCGTGCAGAGCTCCAGATTATGAGTGGGCCCGGCAGCCACGGGTACCTCCACTCGGTGCCACCACCTGCCCCTACAAGGTCCCTTCTGCTTCCCACTGAACCATTAGGCAATTCGCACACAGAGACCAAGGACTGCGATGGGGACAAAGTGTGTGTCTGTATCGGGCCTCCCTCCCCACGCTTACGAGCAGAGTGACCGCAGAGGGACCGTCTCAGTCAGCAAGCTCCTGAAGCTCACCAGCCCCAACATCCTCAACTGTGAAAACGACAAGGGGAGCGCCCAGGGCTGTTGTAGAAACTAGAGATGGCGCTAAACAAACATTAGGAATTCAACAAGTGACAGCAATCATCACTCGGTGTTCTCGTCCCACAAAGCAGCAGGGGGCACTTCTGGAGCCCTGCTCTTGAAAAGACACCCTGTTTACTTCCTCTCCCGTCATGATGGTGCTGGTGGCCAGCGGAAGAAGGAAGGTGCTCACTTTAGGACTACAGTTCAGACTTTCTCGGGGAGAGGCTCCCAGGCCCCGCTGCACATCAGAATCAGCGGAGGAGGAATTTAAACCATGTACAACGAGGGGAGCCTGGGTGGCTCTGTCGGTTAAGCATCTGATTTCAGCTCACATCAGGAGCTCAAGGTTAGTGGGTTTGAGCCCCGCGTCGGGCTCTGCGTTGACGACTCCAAGCCTGGAGCCTGCTTCCAATTCTGCGACTCCCTCTCTCTCTGCCCCTCCCCTGCTCATGCTCTTTCTCTCTCAAGAATGAATAAACATTAAAAAAAAATTTTTAAATAATAATAAAAATAAATAAATAAACTACACACCCCAAGGCCCTACCTGGACACAGGGGACCAGATGGTTGAGGAGGTGAGGGCAGGCCCCCATCTGTAATTTTGAGCCTCCGAGACTAAATCAGTTGCTCTATCAGGGTGGGGACTTCTGTCCTGAAGCCTCGTCACCTCTTCAGGAAGCAAGTCAGATGTCTCCTTTTGCGGAGGGCTCCCTGCCACGTGGTCCATGGAGCGATTCCCCCCGAACATAGCTGTCCACACGGCCCATCTGCCCCTGCTTGTCTGGTTTCATGTTCAAATATAAACAGATACCAGCTTATCGTCTAAGGTAAACTGAAACCAGATAGAAGGAGGGTTCTCCTTAACTTCCTTGTTCTCACATCCCACTCTCGTGCATCATTCAGGTATGAGGCATGTAACACGTGTGTGGCTTCGTTGTAGAGGCTTCTAAGAAGGTACTTGGAGAAATTCTAGAGTACAGCCCACATTTTGAAGCCCCCTGAGTGCAACTTTACATTGGCTCCTTCGGTCAGGTGTGAAGGAGCAATAAAGGGAACATCTGGACAGAAAAAAATGCTCGAGGTAAGTGTGTTTCTTCAAGGACAGTGCCGCCTCTCACCCCAGCAATTGCAAACTGCTCCAAAGCCACCAAAGCCAAGGGCTCAGAAAGGCGCGTGGGAAAAAGAAGTCCCAGTACAAGGAATCTTTGACTTCTCAGGGAACAGGATTATATCTTCCTACTTACAGAGCCCCTAAGAACAAAATGACTCCATGCCATTTTCAGTCCTTTTTTTTTTAAGTTTACTGATTCACTTCGAAAGGAAGACAGAGAGTGGGGGAGGGGCAGAGAGAGAGGAAAGGCAATCCCAATCCTTGCACCGCCAGCGCGAAGCCTGCCATGGGATCGAACCCATAAAATGAGAGATCATGACCTGAGCCGAAACCAAGAGTCGGACGCTTAACCAACCGAGCCACCCAGGTGCCCCGCCATTTTCAGTCCTTATACAAGAAGCAGCCAGGACCGTAAGATTAGCACAAAATGAAATGGGCTAAAGTTCAAATGACCCACAGAATGCGGGTCAATGCACCTCTCTGGCCTCTTGGTGCCTTCACTAATGTTTTCCCTTACAGATAATAAACTAGGATCCCGGGGGCACAGCGGGACCACTCCTTTGACATCCGAGGGCAATCAGCTCAGAATTACACAGCCCTCACCTGTACAAAATGCATCTTCCTGTCCAGCCCAAAGCTGCCAACTTACAGCCGGTTCACTGTCCTGCCGCCAGCCGGAGGGGAGAGACCCTACCCTTTGCGAAATTAATCTTCTCAGACTTTAAGCCATTGTAAAGGAGTCGGTCGGCTACTCCCAACCCAAAGACAAATGACAGTGCTTCCCAGCTCTCTGCACGTTAGAATCAACCAAGAACTGTGTATTCTTTACACGTCATCTACCCCCCTCCAAGAGATTCCACTGTGCCCTGAGGGTGAAGAGCCTCTGAAACAGCAGGTGAGTGCTCCCTACACTGAGATTCCCCGAAAAACCAGATCACAAAGACACACTGCCTCCTTCACTGGCATCTTCTTTCTCTCACGCCCAAATTCTAGGTCCAGAGGAGAAGCCACAGGCAGCTTTTTCTGCAGAGTGCTTTCCAGAGATGTTTGCCAACTGCATCTTACGTTCTGTGATTTGCATTATGTGGCTCAAGAATTTTTGTAGCTTTCCTCTGAACATTCCCCCAGATATTCACCTCCAAATACGTGACCAAAGGCCCTGCATCAATGGCAGGACTACCTATCTCTTGGATACAACAAGCCCTTCCGTGCAACTACATGGACGGAACTGCAGGGTATTATGCTAGGCGGAATCAGTCAGTCAGGGAAAGACAGATGTCGTATGACTTCACTCATATGGGATCTTTAAGATACAAAACAGATGAACACAAGGGAAGGGAAGCAGAAATAATATAAAAACAGGGAGGGGGACAAAAACATGAGACTCTTAAATACGGAGAACAAACAGAGGGTTACTGGAGGGGGTGTGTGTGGGGGGATGGGCTAAATGGGTAAGGGGCACTAAGGAATCTACTCCTGAAATCACGGTTGCACTACATGCTAACTAACTTGGATGTAAATTAAACAATAAATAAATTTTTTAAAAAAGCTTTTCTTCTCTTTGGCTCAATTAGGAGCTGATATTGTACATATCTGGAAATTTTTTCTTAGCGTGTAGGAAAATCTGTACTTTGTAATCTCATTGTGGGATTTAATTCACTTGTCCACACATAAAAAATCTAGCTGATTCTTGTCATAAATTCTGAACAAGGCACAGCAATGGGACTAATTTTTAGCTAGCCCATCCACAGAAGTCTTGCCTACTTAAAACTATCAATTTATTGCATTATTATTATGATGATGCCGCCATCTTTTAAACTGTCTCCGGGACTTCTAGTCGGGAACCAAGGTCAGAGCCCATGTGATGAGCTGTAAAAGAAAACCAGTCTCCCTCTATTACCCATAACTTCCTTTTGATTCCTGACTCAACTATATTGCCATGTGTACAGTGACAACAGGCAAAGTAAACTCAGTGGCTTACATTCCTTTTCTTCAAGCTCCAAGCCCAGATCAAGAAAGGGAAAAAAGTTCTTTCCACCACCTCTGTATACCTTCCCAGATCAGACCTTCCAACCAGGAAGGTACCCATGATATGGGATGTCTTCTTCCCAACGGTCCCAAAACTGTCCCCTCCTCTTCACCCATCCACCTGCAACTCCCTCCTCATCGCAGATATGCTACTCGGATACTCATAGTTCACTAAAGTCCCCGAACTTACAGAAATTAGTAATATATAATTTAGGCAATTAGACATGAGGATAAATTACATATGTTCTCTCTCTCTATCATTAAAATAAATCCATAAAAACAGTATTAGGTATGAGACCTAAAAAGTCCGAGTTCAGATCTCAGAATCACCACTGAGTATTTTAGTAACTTCTCAGAGCCTCCAGTTTGCAGTTTCTTCATCTGTCAAATCAAAATACTGACAGCTTCCTCTGAAGTTTGTGGGGGTAATCAGAAGCATTTATGTATGAGGAGAAGTACTTGGCACATGACAAGTACGAAGCATATGGTTACCAAAAACACATGGGCTTTAGCTACATTTCAAAATTGGAAATCTCAGCATAGAGTTGAAGGAGACCTACACACAAAGTTCTCAGATGCCTGGATCTTGTGCTTGTGCATGGCAGCATTTTACAGGACTGTACAGTAGTTGACTTTTCAATTTAAAGTACATTTCAGGGGGGCGCCTGGGTGGCTTAGTCGGTTAAGCGTCCGACTTTCGCTTAGGTCATGATCTCGCGGTTCGTGGGTTCGAGCCCCGCTTCGGGCTCTGTGCTGACTGCCAGCTCAGAGCCTGGAGCCTGTTTCAGAGTCTGTGACTCCCTCTCTCTCTGACCATCCCCTGCTCACGCTGTCTCTGTCTCTGTCTCTCTCTCTCTCTCTCCTAGAAATAAATAAAATATTAAAAAAATTTTTTAAAAAATAAGCTAAAAAAAAAAAAGTACATTTCAGGGGTGAGCCTGGGTGGCTCAGTCGGTTAAGCGTCCGACTCTCTATTTTGGCTCAGATCACGATCTTATGGGTGAGTTCGAGCCCCACATCAGTTCTGTGCCGACAGCACCGAGCCTGCTTGGGATTCTCTCTCTCTCTGCCCCTCCCTCAGGCACTCTCTCTCTCTCAAGATAAATGAACTTATAATAAAACAAAATACACTTCGGCTTATTCTACAGAACCGAAGAGAATGATTAACACGCTAGATGAGGATTTTCTCTTTTTTAATGTTTCCTGTTCAAATATTTGAATGCCCTCCAAGTGCTCATGTAACCCTTCACCTTGACGTCACTCCATCACTCACCATAGCTTTTCCTATTTGGTGACCTACAAAGCTAATTGACAAGGAAGTCTAGGCTCTCGGTGTACACCTGGCTGACGAAGAAGTTAATTAGAACATGAGAGCAATCTCTCCTGGGTAGGTACTAAACAATTACAGAATACGATGCCCCACGTGCGTGTGGCTTCTACTCATCTGTTTTCAGCAAGGCATTCCCAGGCCTCCCAGAGAAGCCCAGTTAACCACATTACCTGGGAGCACGGACCTTTGCACCTTGCCGCAGGGCACACCTTTAGTGGTGAAGTTGTCACCAAAATCCTATCTCTGGATCCAGTCCCGGGAGTCACTAGGGAGTCCTGGGTCTATCTAATATGAAGCAAGGATTCCCAAATCCGTTCCTAGACCCTGCCTTGGAGGGCTGAGGCAGAGAGCCCACACTGGTAGCCACCTGCACAGATATGAGACCATCTTCCTTCCACCTTCATTCCTCCGCGGTGTTCACCTTTCCTTCATAATATCCCAAATCACTCTCCAGGGTATCCATAGGTACTTCTAAAAACAGACTTTACAGTGTTTCCAGGAACCCATGCAAAAGCAATGCTTTCACCGTTTGATTTCCTTGCTTATCCCTGAAATCAACAGCTGAGTAGTCAAAGGCGTGGGAGTACAGACGTGAGATCTTAAAAAGATCGCGTTGGAGCCACATATAAGAGGAATTCCAAGCACCCTGTAAACCTCAAGCCAGTCTTAGGGGTTAATCAGACGGTAGACGGCTGTGAATTCAAAGTCTCCTCTAGTTTACAAGCATTTGATGAGAATGAATAATGTTCACTGCTAGGGCCGGAGCGGAAAAGAGGTCTTTAGAGACTGAAAGGAAGCCCAAGCAAAGAGCAATGCATTAGTCTAGTTCTTCGGGACAAGAACATTGGAATTGTTTCCCATCAACTGAGCAGGGCAAGTTCACTCGCTTCTCCCCTCTCTTCCGGAGAAGTCAAAGACCAGGAAAATGAAAAAGTGTGTGTCTGAGGGATGTGAGCCGGGAAAGGGGATTGGGAGGGTGGGTGGAAGTGGCAAGGCAGTAAAGGTAAGGCAACGAGATTCTGAAGAAAGGGAGAAGACCCCATCTGTCACTCCAGTTCTCCTTACTTGGAAAACACAAAAACAAGAACAAAAACAAAACAAAACAGAATTTAAAGTTACAGAACGTTTTTAAATCACCTCTATGCTTGGGGCTTGTCTCTCCGGAGGGAGGAGCCACACACCTCCAGGGTAGGGTTCCTCAAGCTCCACGGCGGCCGNCGCGCGACGGCGAGCGTGCCGGCCGGGGTCCGGGCCCACGGCCCCGCTCAGGGCGCGCTCCGACACCGCCCCCGGAGCCAGCCGGCCTTACCTGGGCTGCGCCGGGCTCCTCGACCGAGAGAGGGATGACCTGGACGGTGCCGTTGAGAGGCTTCTGCTCGTCCGGCTGTCCGCCGAGCACCGAGAGCTCCAGCTCTTCCCCCGTCGATGGAGATCCGGCGCCTTCCATGAGCAGGCAGGGGAGGGCTGAGCAGCCCGCGGGAAGTCGGGCGCACACAAGAAGGGGTGCAGAGTCCAGAGCCGCCTCCCCGCGGGCGCCCCCTCCGCCCCCCG
>NW_027531334.1:3733336-3995352 GCF_008692635.1 Crocuta crocuta
GGAAAGGTAGCATTCCACCTCCAGAAGCCGTCTGCGGCCGGGGCTTGCCCCAGCGGTCTCTGCCGAGCGCACGTTCATTCATCGAATCATCTAGCAAGTAGGAAGGCTACACGCGCTCGCGCAGAACTTCTGGTTCGGGGAGCCCGGGGTTTTGTTTGCTCAGCACGGTGTGTGTTGATCATCTCGTGCTTCTGTTCAGAGCGGGCTTGCCCCCAGCACACGTATGGAGCAGCAGTTGGAGGTGTGGACAGGATGCATGGAAAGAAGCGATCTTCAGAAGAGGTCGACTTGTGTCCAAAAGCCTGCCTACTACTCAGACCCTTCCTGAATATTGGGGCTCTAGTTGCTGGTTGGCCGGCACCAGATCGTCCGGCCTCCCTCTGCCTGCTGGAGGGGGTCATGCTGACTGCAGCCGCTCACGGCTGGCCTGCGCTGCCTTCTGCTTTCTCGCCTCCGCTCGCACTGGCACATTCTGCAGCAGTCAGGCTGCATTCTCAGCTGGGAGTTCTCAAAGACGCTTTTTAACAAAGGATCAAGGGTTAAGAGAACCAAGAAGGGGTGTTAGGGCACCCAAGGACAAAGGACATCAGAAAGCCATCATAACCCACGGACCTAAAAGGCACTGGAGCCTCAGAACCGGAGCCTCGGAGCAGGGCCCTCCCCACGGGCTCTATAAGTCACAGAAAAGTTGCTGCCACTTCCAGCAGTAGCCCAGCAGGCAGGAGACAGACAGGAATAAATACCCTGACCTTTCTCCCTACCTGCCACTCTCCTTTCCGTTGAAACTGTTGATGGAAGTCAGGGGTCAGCCTCCTAAAGCTCAGAGAAGAAAATGAATCTGGGGTGCCAAGAGAAAGGAGCCTGCACCCGATCTTTCCCTACAGTAACTGACATCTTGTCTTCTCAGACATTCAGTAGTCTGGTCTGGTCACATTCCTCTTCCGGGCTGGCCCTCACATAGCCCATTCTGTTGCCAGCCCCACGTGTTTGGATACGATGTTCCCTTTGCTTGCAATGTTTTCCCCACCCACTTTCTGCATGGACAATTCCCATCCACCTTTAAATTCTAGCTGAGATGGACTTTCACCACTAAACCTTCCCTGACTTGCATCCTCCCCCAGAAGTCATCCACGCCCTTCTCTGGCACCAGTACGTCCTGTACCATGTTAAATGCAGCACAGATTCAGTCCGATTTAATTCAACAAATAGCACTGAGTGCTTGCTACATGTCAGATATTCTTCTGGGTGCTTGAGGTCTGTCTGAAGAGGTAGCTAAATAAAAAATCACTGCCATGGTGAGGCTCCCGTTTAATGAGGGAAACAAACTTAAACGACATTTCTAGAATATTAGAAAGTATGTGTGCTATGGAGAAAAATAAAGCAGAGGGAGGGAGCCGGAATGTCAAGTGGTGAAGGTTAGGGGAGAGAGGAGGTGCAATTGTAAATCGGGCCATCAACTCAGGCCCTATCCAGAAGGTGGGACAGATAGGACATGGGGATGCAGTGTACAGCAGGGTGACTGTAGTTTGGCATCTGTTTTGCATATTTGAAAGTTGCTAAGAGAGTAGATCTTAAAAGCTCGCATCAGGAGACAAAGAATAGTAACTATGTGTGGGGGTGGACATTAACTAGATTTATTGTGGTGATTATTTACACAAATATCAAATCGTTATGTTGTACACCTGTAACGAAATTATTCCTTAATTTTTTAAAAAATGAAATTTGAGGGGTGCCTGAGTGGCTCAGTCGGTTGAGCGTCCAACTTCGGCTCAGGTCATGATCTCACCGTTTGTGGGCTCCAGCCCCACGATGGGCTCTGTGCTGACAGCTCAGAGCCTGGAGCCTGCTTCTGATTCTGTGTCTCCCTCTCTGTGCCCCTCCTCCACTCACACTGTGTCTCTCTCTGTCTCTCAAAAATGAATAGACATTAAAAAAATTTTTTTAATGAAATTTGAACAGAGTTAAAGGTGGTGAGGACAGTGACTGTGCTGTGCTGAAGAGGGACATTCAGGATAGGGACGTGAAGCCTGTTTGACTTCTACCGTCTGAGAACCAGTAAAGCAGCCAGAATGAAGTATGAGCAGTAACTTCTTTCTCTGGTCTGTCTCCTCTATTGTTTAAGCTCCTTGAGGTATCAATGTATCCCCAGTACTTAGCTCTGGAGTTAGCACTGTGCCCTCTATAAATGCTGATCAGTTTGATATTCTCAGCTATGCTGGTTTGTTAGGCCCAGGCTCTGAGACCCCAAACAGGATCAACAAGACCTCTCAAACTCCAACTCCCGTCCTTCCCCGGGGACCAGACAACATTCGCCACCACCGCCCCACCCCCTCCCATCCCCCGCTTACAGAAGGTCGGTCTCCCTGAGAGACCCCCACCCTGTGTCAGATGAACTGTAGCTGTTTTCCAAGCCCTGTTTCTCCATGAATAGATGTTTATAATCTCCTTCACCCTCCAGAGGATCAAAAAGCTACTGTTTACTGTTACAAACACACTCTCAGTCAGATCTACTAGTGCCTTCTGAGTTCTGCAAAGCAGGGTTTCTATATTCTCTAATCTAGGTTACAGTGCATTTCTAGAATTCCATAAACCTGACTCTTGCATATGGTTGGCATCCCTATGGTAATATAGGCTTTGAAGACAAACAGATTTAGCACTCTCAGTACTGTGTGTTCTGTGGCAAGTTGTTTAGTGTGAGTTTCTTTCCTCATTATAAACAGTTCCGACCTAGTAAAGACGATTAAATGAAGTAATTGGAATTAGGCATTTATTCCCAGGCCTGACCAATAACAGGATCTCAGTAAATATCCCTTATCTCTGTGGCTATAATTATCTTTATAACTAATATTCACCCTGCTCCAACCCTCAGCAGCCAACAGTAATCCTTGACTCCATATATTTTCTTTTGATATTGATTTGTGTTCCCATCCTGTCACATTTTTTCTTTCTTTCTTTCTTTCTTTCTTTCTTTCTTTCTTTTTTAGAGACAGAGAGAGCATGAGCAGGGGAGAGGGGCAGAGCAAAGAGAGAGAATCTTTTTTAAAAATAAAATAAATAAAAATAAAATAAATATTTATTTATGGGGCACCTGGGTGGCTCAGTCAGTAACGCATCTGACTTCGACTCCGGTCATGATCTCACGGCTCATGGGTTTAAGCCCTGCATCAGGCTCTGTGCTGACAGCTCAGAGCCTAGAGCCTGCTTCTGATTCTGTGTCTCCCTCTCTCTCTCTCCCCCTCCCCTGTTTATACTCTGTCTCTTTCTCTCTCTCAAAAATACATAAACTTAAACAAAATATTTATTTATTTATTTATTGGGGGGGGTGGAGGGAGAGAAAGAGAGTCCCGAGCAGGTCCGCGCTATCAGTGTAGAGCCCAATGTAGAGCTCAGACTCACGAACCATAAGATCATGACCCGAGTTGAAATCAAGAGCCCCACCTACTGAGCCACCCAGGCCCCCAGAAAGAGAGAGAATCTTAAGCAGGCTCCACGCTCAGCACAGAGCCCAACATGGGGCTTGATCCCATGTTCCTGGGATCACGACCTGAGCCGAAATGAAATGCTGGACACCTAACTGACTGAGCCACCCAGGTTCCCCTGTCCTGTCACATTTTCTCGATCACTGATTCTTGCTGATACCCCCCAATACTACCTGAACTACTTAAATTCTTACTTGCAACTTCTTCCTGATTTGTGGTAACTGCAAATTTCTTACTCTCCAGAGAGCTGACCTAGAATGTAGATAAGGGTCCTAGTCTCTTCTTGAGGACTTTTTCATCCCACCAGTGAGTCTGGCTCTAAACTAAGGATTCAGAATGAGTTAGAACAAACTGTTCCTCCCTTGAGGTAGAACCCAATTTAGATTAAACAATTCTTGATGGAAGTCAAGTATTTGTGCATGAGAACCCAAATTCTACATGGATTTGTCTTTGCCATTTCTTCAACATCTCCTTCTATACAGGTAGCTTTTTAAAGGGTACTGTTCTTTCATCAAGTCATGCAAATGTGTTTTTGTTAAAGTATACTGTTCTTGCACAAATAGTTCTTTGTAATAGAATTTCAAATTAGTATTGACTCAATTGCTTTAGTTTGTTCAAGGAGTAAAATGTAAATAACATTAAAAAATTGAAACATACTGTGGCCAAGACTCCCTGATCTGTATAAGATTTTCAGTGTTGCTTTTCTTATCATCTGTCTTCTTCTTCCTTCAAACGTCCTTAGAAATTTCCCAAGTGATAGTATAAACTGAAAATAAAGTAACATCATCAAGGTGACATCACCAAAGCGCCAAAGCGTCGCGTTACCTTCAAACGGGTCTGTGCCTCATGAAGACACGACAGTATGTATCTATTTGTTGCCTGGTGACAAGCAGCAAGGGAGTCAATCACTCAGACTAATCAAGCAGAAACAACTGAGAAATGGTTGATTTGTGATGTTGCATTTTGCAGATTTCAAGACACCGTGAAGGAGGCCCGGAGTCCCCAGTGGTCTGACGCACAGAAGGGCTCACGTCTTGTTTTATGGAGGCCAGGCCGCTCTGCCAGCCAAAACAGAATCTGGATTTGCCTCTCTTTACACGTTTGCAAGAATAAGTATGTACGTCCACATCATCCGTGCATTTTGGCATCAAATAGCCAAGTACGTTAGGTTGGTGTTTGTGGACCTTCTCCCCACCCACCGCTGCACTGCTGAGGAACACGAACACTCACATTTGTGCAAATAAGTGCTCAGGGTGGTAGCGTGGACATACGGTTTGAAAAACTTCCTGTGATGAATCTGATAGATCATGCGGGCCCTCTCCATCTCCTAACTGACACCACGAACTTACTCATGGTGTTGGTGTATGCTGTTGAATAACAACTCTCCTTAGAATTGACCATAAATAAAAAGTACAATTCACCTTGTGCCTAGGTCATAGCAATCCCAGGCAAAAATAAACCTAGGTTTTAAGAACCATCCGCGTAATCTGTTCTTCTAGACAGTGGATTTAAGAACTAAGTCCCACTTTGTGAATGAACTAAGTGGTGTGCTCGGCACTCTGAATTGTACCCTGCCATTGCTCGCTTACTGAATCCTTCGGGACCTATTCAGAAAGGTATCATGGGGGGCCTGGGTGGCTCAGTCGGTTAAGCATCCGACTTCAGCTCAGGTCATGATCTCACAGTTCCTGATGTTCAAGCCCCGCGTTGGCCCCTGTGCTGACAGCTCAGAGCCTGGAGCCTGCTTTGGATTCTGTGTCTCCCTCTCTCTCTGTCCCTCCCCTGCTTGTGCTCTGTCTCTCTGTCTCTCCAAAGAAAATAAACTTTTAAAAAGTAAAAAAAAAGGAGGTATCATTAAAATGCTGTGTCAGGGAGCCTGAGTGGCTTGGTCGGTTAAGTGTCTGACTCTTGATTTCAGCTCAGGTCACGATCTCATGGGATAGAGCCCTGCGTCAGGCTCTGTGCTGAGCATGGAGCCTGCTTAAGATTCTTTCTCTCTCTCTGCCTCTGCCCCTCCCCAATCACACTCTGTCTCTCTCAAAATAAATAAATAAACACTAAATAAATAAATAAAATGTTGTGTCTTTTATCTGAAGGAAATGGTCTTTTAGCAAATCAAAATATGTTCTGGGAACTGGAATGTATTCACTATTTCAGGGAAATTAAATCCATATTTCAGGTTTTCTGTCTGATCTGGGGAGTGACCCCTTTTGCTTGCTCTCTCTCTCTCTCTCTCTCTCTCGTAAGATCTTCTGAGGCCCCATGAAAACTATTTTCATTATTCTGGCCCCTACTTAAAAATGGTATTGTTATGAGTCCTTTGACTTTGTCCAGGGGAAAACAACTGATATTCTTCTCCTTCCTGCTGGTTTCACCCAGTCGGTGTTGTTAAGTCTGGCCTCTGTTCATGGAAAGCTTATTCTGAGATCAAGTATGAGACTCTCTAAATCAAGATCAAATAAATCAATAACTATGATGTGTTGAGCATGACCTATAGGTTTACAACTATGCTCGGAGCTGTAAGGCCCTGAAGGTAAAAGTAAGTCCTGGTCATTGGAATTTTATTAAAAAAAAAAAAAAAAAAGCAGAAGCCAGATGCTAATATTTCTGAAAATTTTAACTTTCAAAACAATCATCAAAAAACTCCCTTATCATTCAACTGTTGACCGGTATTGTCACAAATCCTTAAATTCCATGGAATTGCTTTCAATCAAACTACCGTGATGCTTCATGTCCTGATTTTAGTGAAGATCCCTGACTGTCAGCTTTGTTGGTTGGCTGGTTGGTCTCTCTGCACACAATGTTCCCATGTGTCAGGGCTGAGGAAAGTCTGTTATGATGTGGTTACACAAAATTAGACTGGACACCAACAATAAAGGTACTTCCTTTGTCAATAACTGAACTTAGGTTTATGTGCATTTATAAAGAAGACATTTTTGTGAGTTTAAGTTTATTAGAACGCTGAAATCAGGCAATTTTAATAGAATTTTTTATTTTAACAAATCAGATTTGCCTAAATCCTTCTAAATATCTATACCTTGAATAGAAACATAAATTAAAGAGTTAATTCCTGAGCACCTCACCCATTTCTTATTTTATTTTTTAAAATTTATTTATTTATTTTGAGAGAGAGCATGCATGTGAACAAGCAGGGGAGGAACAGAGGGAGAAAAGAGAGAGAGAGAGAGAGAGAGAGAGAGAATCCCAAGCAGGCTGACAGCAGGGAGCCTGATGCAGGATTTGATTCCGCGACCACGAGGTCATGACTTGAGCAGAAACCTAGAGTCAGAGGCCTCAACTGACTGAGCCACCCGGGTGCCCCTTTTATCACTTTAGATTTCTCCCATTCCTGAATCAATGGCTCTTTGATGCTTAACAATGAATAGAGCTCAGGGGCGCCTAGGTGGCAGTCAGTCAAGTGTTTGACTGTGGCTCAGGTCATGATCTCACGCTTCTGAGTTGAGCCCCATGTTGGGTTCAGCACTGACAGTATGGAGCCTGCTTGGCATTCTCTCTCTCTCCCCTTCTCCTTGACTCTCCCCTCCTCATGCTTTCTCTCTCTCTCTCTCAAAATAAATAAAATATTAAAAAAATAAATATAGCTCTGGGTCACATTGGTGGCTTAGGTGGTTAAGCTCACGTCTTGATCCTAGGATCTTGAGATCAAGGCCCACGTGGAGCCCTGCATGGATGGATCCCCCACTCCATCCCCACTTGCTCTCTCTCTCTCTCTTTCTCTCTCTCAAATAAAAAAATAAAGAAATACAGCTCTATCCTCGAGGCAATTTTTCATGGAATAAAATACATATTCTTTTTTTTGCCTTCCAATAAATACCACGTATATGTAACCTGAAATTTACAGAAGAAAAAAACTGAGTGTCATTTTATTGATAATTACTGCATTCTTTTTAAAAGAATCTATCACAGAAATCATAGGCAAAACTCCAACTTGTACTTTTACAAAAGAGAAGGGACATATTTATGAATCCAGGGAACAAAGTTTGACACTCTTGTGTAAACACCAGGGAAGTTCGGTCTTCCACATCCGTGTCCCCAGCTAACGATGCCGGTCAAAATCCATCTTCCATCACTTTTTCTTCGACAAGATAAAGGTCCACCCGAATCTCCCTACAGGAGAAGGTAATGTAAGTCTGAAGTACCTATGTCCCATGATCATCAATTTTGTCATTAATGTGTCTAATGGATTGTATTCAAAACTCTCATTTTGGAAGGTTTTCACTTTCCAATTATGACACAGTTTGGGGAAGAGTCAGGAAATAACGTGAAACTTCTAGTGTCATTTTGGAATTAGTCTCCCTAAAATCAAAATGCTGCATTTATTGTAAGAAACTTAAATCTTTAGGCCAAGAGTATCTTTAGAATATTCCGAAGGGCAGAGGCGGGCGGGGCGTCGGGGCAGCTCAGGCAGTTAAGCAGCTGACTCTTGATTTCGGCTCAGGTCATGCATCATGAAATGGAGGCCTGTGTTAGGCTCTTCTCTCTCTCCCTCTCCCTCTGCCCCTTCCCTGTTCTCTCTCAAAAATAAATAAATAAATAAATAAATAAATAAAAATTTTCTTGTAGCAGAAACAACTCTCACATACTCCAAAAAACAAGCCTCAATAATAGTAGAAATAGCAGCAGCAGTAGTAGTAGTACTAGTAGTAGTAATATAATAACGGCTAACATTTATTTAGCGTAAGCTCTGTGCCAAGCACTATGTTGGGTCATTTAGCCCCGACAGCAACTGTGTGTCATGGCTATCTTGGAAAGTGGACCTCTGCCTCTGGGCCGTGCAAAATCAGTGGTTGGCTGATGACAGAAGATGGAAAAGCCCTGTCTGGTTGGCCAGGCCCCACGGTCAGAGGCAACCTTAAGGATCACTGGCCCACAGCCACCACAGACAAATCACCCCCATATGAGAGTCCCTTCTGATATCTCACCTCCACAAAGCAAAGACTAAAAGAATTTAAAGTTTAAACATCATTCCTAGAGTATCCATCCTTTAAATTATAACGTCCGTCCGGGCTTAAGTTTTACAGTTTGGAGGACAGGTAAGTTGCAACTTAGCCAGAAGCAAAGATTAAAAAGCATTCTAAATTCACCCCTGAATCCCACCCCCTAATTCTAGCCCGGATTGGGTGAATTCTGACTAGTAGAGTAAGTGGGATGTTTTTATTTTTTTTATTTTTTATTTTAAAAATTTTTTTAAATATTTTATTCACTTCTGAGAGAGAGAGAGAGAGACAACGTGAGCAGGGAAGGGTCAGAGAGAGGGGGAGACACAGAATCTGAAGACAGGCTCCAGACTCTGAGCTAGCTGTCAGCACAGAGCCCGACTCGGGGCTCGAACCCACAAACTGTGAGATCATGACCTGAGTTGAAGTCGGACGCTTAACCGACTGAGCCACCCAGGTGCCCCCGGTTGTTTTTATTTTAATTGTCACCACATCAACTCTACTCAGTCTAATTTAACCTGTAAGCTCTGGAGAAATGTGGAACGGGACTATATAACTGAGTAGCTCCGGGAAGCAGCTGAGACACAGATTTGAATGGATTTATGTAAAGGATCTAGCACAGTGCTTGCCACAAAATAGGGGCTCAGGAGACAAAATTCATTATTTTAATAAGATGAGTGTTTGTGGCGTGATGGCCAACATTGTGGAAAGATGTAGGAATGGCTCCCACCGCCCCCTTCATCCTCTGACTCAGCTGTATGCCTTCTGGCAACCATATAGCTCCATATCTGTGTAGACTGGAATCTGAGACTTAGAGAAAAGTCTCTGTGAAGGTGAACTCCTACTTTACCCCTGTCGGGGGGCCTAACCAGAGGCAGACGAATGAGTGCCCTCTGTCACCTCTCTGCCACTCTTTCCCGTCCCCCAGCCTACGCATCAATGGAGCAAGTGAATTAAAACTCTGGCATCTGAGAAGGGAAACAGCCCTTAAGGACCCTAAAGCACCGCGAGCCATCCAGGGGGCGTGAGGGAGAGAGAGGGAGAGCTGCCTTGTTTTTTAGTTGTCGGTTGGTTATAAGACCATAAATCACAGCAGGGTGATAAATACTAATCTCATTTTCTCAATGTTGCAGCAAAATACAAAGGAACTAGAAAACTGAGTTTCACAGACCTAATTATTTCATCACCTTTCCCTGATCTTAGCCAACAAGATTATAATTAATATCTGAATTAAGGGAAATACCTGCCCTAGTTCTTTCCCCGTGTTGTCTAAGTGAAACGTGAAAGTGTTTCTGGAAAGTGCAACAGCCTAGGCACCGGGAAGGCAAGACGGCTTACCCTGCACGCATCTCTCTTGCCCGACAGGACCCCCGCGCAGAGCATCCGTGAAGTGATGATCCCATAGGTGGAAACACAGAGGGTTTGCTCAATGAGCTCCACCTCTGCTTGCTGCAAAACTGGGGAGCCTTTATTGTCTGGAAAACACAGTGGAAGTGGAATTCATGGTGGTGATTACACTTATCCAGGGTTTTATGACACCATTTAACTCACATTATCTCCTTTTATCCTCATGGTGATTTTTTACCCTGTAAATTGCTTTATCGTCCCTATTTTGCTGAGGAAGAAATAGAGGGACTGGGCCACTGGCGCACAGCGAGGAGGTAACAGGGCAGGATTCTGACCCAAGGTCTGACTCAATCACCTGCGTCCCTGAGCCATGTACTTCCGGCTTTCGGTGGGACTATGAGTCATAGCAGTTACTATACCTGTGGGTCGAGAGGCCCACCCTGTAAGTGGACCAACATAAACTGATATGTGGGAGACTTCTGGGAACCATAAAAACACATCTGTTTGTCTATAGCCCTTTCACTTCCTTTTTTAACCTGTTGGGGTAAGATGATTCAGAAAAATAAACACGCGCACACTCATGCTTTTAAAGGAAATGTCTCACGATAAACTGGTTGAATAGACTCTTCCCTCCTGCGATACAGAATAATGTAGTTAAAGCCCTGAGCACAGTCCTAATAGATTATAGGTGTTCGAGCCCAGCTTAGCTGCCCTCCCTCATTAGGACCCTGAGACCCCAGCAGGCTACTGTGACCGCATTAACTAAACAACGGCAGTGAGGCCTTGAGAAGCTGCCCACGATGCATCTTTGGACATTTGCCCACAATGTCAAGACAAGGCCAAGGGTAAGATTCAAGATTTGGCAATGGCTGCAGAGGAATCGGATGCACGGGAGCTGAGGGAAAGCATTAACCCTAACCTCTGAGGAGGTACATACAAACTGTGGCTTATTCCCCTTGCTACGCAGTCAGAATCAACCATGAATCCTAGGCCATGAAAAATGAAAAACCTTGGCCAGAGCAGATGTAGGGACATCCCTACGAGCCTGAACTTTCTGCATAATAATAAAGATGTCTCCTCTGGTGAAGGAATTGTAAAGAGGCGTCCCCTCTGGGTGGACAGATTCTAGGCTGATGTGACCCTCAGGACTGAACGTGCCATCTGGGGAGCTGACGCAGGCTGGTTCTCAGCCCTGACTCTCATTCCCCTGGGCACACTTACCCTTGCGAAGGACATACTTGCATAGTTCTCAAGACAGCAGCCTGAGTTGACACAATAGCGTGGGGGAGGTGTGGGTGTGGGTGTCCTCTTCTTTAAGAAAAGGAGTCACTGCTTTGGATGAAAGGGAACCTCAAAGTAAAGAGGAACTGCTCTTCTATCATGGAAAACCTAGCAAACCCCTCAAAGTTTGAAAAGGGCCCATGTTATCTATCCAATCTTGCCTGGCTCATAGACCGTTCCCCTTACGAGGTGGGTCTTGCTTCTTTTAGGGGTAAGGGAAGAACATCACCAAACAGGAATAGTAACACCTTCCTCCATTCTACTTCTCAGAATCATCAGGAGGCTCGAATGAGACCATATACAAAAACTTTCTCTGTGGGGCACCTGGGTGGCTCAGTCGGTTAAGTATTTGACTCTTGATCTCGGCTCAGGTCATGATCTCATGGTTCGTGGGTTCGAGCCCCACATCGGGGTCTGCTGAGCTCATGGTGAGGAGCCTGCTTGGGATTCTGTCTCTCCTCTCTGCCTTTCACCTGCTTGTGCTCTCTCTTAAAATAAATAAACTTTATATATATTTATATATATATATAACTCTCTGTGAACCCCATAGCATTACATCAGCAAAAGTTGGTATTATCTGGAAGGAGAGGGTATGACCATTCATTCATACACATACCTGCTTCGTGCCTTCGGCCCCAGCCAGTTACCCAGCACTTCTCTCCACCGCGCACTTTCTGGCCAGCGGGAGGAATGCATATTGGCTGAATGAGCTGTTTCAGGGTCTCGGGCCAGGCCGTACTGAGCTGTAGCAGAGCGATATCATAGTCGAAGGTCTGACTATTATAGTACTCATGGACCACGATTCTCTTCACCGCGGAGACAAACTTGGCATTCCCCTGCACATACATCCCGAGGTGAGCAGTCCATGGCGTGGGGTCTGACAGCCTGGTGGAAAAGGAACGGAGCACGAAGTCAGTGGCTTCAAGGGCCACACATGGTTTGGATAGAAGCCATCTGCAGACAGATGAAGGCGACCTTTCAGTTCCTGTCATAGTCCCTGGCTCTGTCCACTGACAGGGTGAAGAGCACACCTTTTTCTGAGCCTCCCTTGTCTCCTGGTAAAACCAGAGATGAAGTAAGATGTGATAGGGCTGGTGCATGGCCTCTGTGTTCCCGACAATCCCCTCACCCATCCTAAGGAACTGCTGGAATTTCTGTGGCCCCCGATAGCTGGACAAGAATGTGAGTGGCTGGAATTACGTTGTGACATTTTTCCTCTTTCGTGCTGACAAAGGCAGCTGATGGGGACAGACGGGGCCAGTAAGACAGCAGTCTGGGTATCTTTTTGCCAAATTCCGATGATATGAATTCCAAGATAGTTTAGAAATCAAAGTGCTATAAGCAGGAATTTAATGACATTCCTTCTTGTCATCTGCCAGAAAACTTAAAGGTCATGGCTCTAACTGCTCAAGCATGACGATTCACAAGGGCCCCACTCTTTGTCAATCCTTCCAGAATTCTAATTCTGAACAAACTCACCTGCACTTACCTTAAGATACCTTCATGGCTGATGAGGGGGAGACAAGAGAGAAGAGGGTTATTGTGTAGGATGACTTATACTGTCACTACCGGAATCACTGCTATGTATTGGCTCAATGGAATCTTTTTCTGCATGGGGACCATTGCGTATGCTGACTACAGGGCAGTATTAATAAACTCCTGTCGTATACTGTATTTAATGTAACTGGCAGTAAGGCAGTAGAGGAAAGGGTCTCCATCTGCAGGCAGCCTGACCTAGAACGAAGCAGAGCATTCCTAAGCTTTCTCTTGAATGGAAAAGCAAAGGACTGTCCATAGGTGCTTTGACGTGACAAAAAATACACTAGTGCCAGTTGTGGGCGCCTTCCAATGTTCCGAAAAATCACTGATTTCTGCCAAACACCTTGGCCTGAGACAGAGCATCCGAGCATGGGAGATGATTACCCACAATCCCGCAGAGAAAGAAGGAGAGAGAGAAAAACCATTGGCTCAGTTGTGATCATGTGATGTTTGGCATCATATACTACTCACTACTCGTATTGCAAGACATCGCTCACTTATCAAGTTAAAATTTATTAGAAGGCCACCTGGGTGGTTCAGTCGGTTAAGTTCCCAACTTCATCTCAGGTCATGGTCTCAAGGTTCATGAGTTCCAGCTCCGCATCACACTGTGTGCTGACAGCTCACAGCCTGGAGTCTGCTCTGGATTCTGTCTCCCTCTCTCTGTCCCTCCCCAGCTCACACTCTGTCTCTCTCAAAAATGAACAAACATTAAGAATTTCTTTTTAAATAAACACCAAAAAATTTTTAATGGCAAATTTAAAAAAATTATTAGAAATGTTTTCCCATCTTGCAGAACACCTGCAGAACAAGTTACTCACAGTCCAAGATTTTACTGTATTTGATCTTCATCTCATTTTGGCACAGAGCCCCTAAACCCTTGGAGTTTCCTAAGTGAATAGAGTCACAAAGCTGTCTTTTGTTCCATTGTTATGTTAATGAGTAACTTTTGGACCCCACCTAAGGCTGGGAGCTGGGTGCCAGGAAAACCAACGCTGTGATTGGAGGGTTGGAACTTCCAGTCCCACTCAGTGACCTCTGAGGAGCGGGGAGGGAGGGCTGGAGGTTGAATCCATCGCCAATGGCCAATGGTGTAGTCAATCATGCCTTTGTAATGAAGCCTGTATAAACACCCAGAAGGATAGGGTTCAGAGAGCTTCTGGGTTGGAAGACACGTGGAGATTCAGGGAGAGCGGTGCACCTGGAGCACCATGAAAGCTTCTCGCCCTTTCCCTAAACATTGCCCTGTGTGTCTCTTCCATCTGCTTGTTCCTGAGTTATACCCTTTTACAATAAACCAGTGATCTAGAAAGTAAAATGTTCCTCTGAGTTCTATGAATTGCTCAAGCAAATCAATCAAGCCAAGCAACGGATGGTTGGAACCTCCTGTCTATAGCCAGTGGGCCAGAAGTACTGGTAACAACCTGGACTCACCCCTGCTGAAGTAGGGGAGGAGGGAGTCTTCCTGGTCTTAACCGGTTTAATCTGACCCTATCAGGTAGACTGTAAGACGCTCAGCTGGTGTCACAGAATTGCTTGGTGGTGTGAGAACCCTCCCGCCAATACCACATTGGAAATTGGGTGCAGAATCATTGCTGTTCCAGTCTAAATAGAAGTCCAGCGACCATGCCCCATGTGGAGCGACCATGCTCCACACGCACGCGCGCGCGCGCGCGCACACACACACACACACACACACACACCATTTGAATTGATGAGATGTCTCCAGCGGCAGCTTCCTTCCACAGCTTCACAGATGTGTGGTCTGTGATGAGAGGCGCCATCACAGAGTACGAACTGAGATGTCCTACCTGTTTCCATGGAAACAGTGGGCCGCAGAAAGAAGCCACTCCCTGGAGATGACCGAGGCTCCGCAGTAGGCAGATCCCACAAAGTGGAGGCTGACTTGCCAAGGCCAGCCCCCTTCCTGGGTGTCAGTTCCTCCAATGATGCGGCGGAGGGTGGAGGAACTCCTGCTGCAGCCTTGAGGAAAGGAAGGACCATATGATTTAAAAGCACACTTGTAAGAAAAACCGGAAATTAAGTCAGGTGTAGCGCTACATCGGGAACTGACGTAACCAGGCAAGCAATTTAAAACCTCTTGCTTATCTAGAGAAAAGGCACCAATAAACCACTCCCTCCTCCTGAAAACTGGCCAGGAGAGAGAGTCTCCATTTAATAAATCACATGACAGGAGGAGGGGACTTGTTAGCAACAGCTGCCCTGATATGAACAGTAGCCGTGAGGCTTAGATTATTAGAGAGGAAAAGGTTAGTTCAAAAGGCAATAGGATTTGAGAATGTCTTTAGAGCCATGCTGATTTGAAAGGAAGGCTTTGGGAGAGAATTTCTAAGTCCAAGACAAATGAAAACCTGCTAAGGAAAACTAGTGATCAGAGCAATTATTTTCCAGTGTAAATAGTATCGATAACTATGCATCATTAACATGCTGCTGCCTGGGCAATTAGGAACCACATAGGGCAGATTACAGTCCTTGGGTCATAGCTGAAGAAAGAAGCAGCACTTGGCATTGATCATAACATAAGGCCTAAGTAACAGTCATCTGCTGTGTTCCCATATCTATTTCTTTTCTAATGGATTTTTTTTTTAATTTAGGAACTTCTCCCTTGATTAGAATTCTTAGAATGTGAGAGTTCTCATTATTAACATCTGGTGCTTTAATGCTTATTATCAGAAAGCAGATAGAATCCACTCTAGAACTGTTTTTAGTTTGTTTGTTTATTTATTTATTTATTTATTTAGAGCATGAGAGAGAGCATGTGCGAGCAGGGCAGGGGCGGGGGGTGGGATGGGGGAGAGAGAGGTGGCCGGGAGAATCCCAAGCAGGCTATGTGCTGTCTGCACAGAGCCTGATGTGGGGCTCGATCCCACAAACTGTGAGATCATGACCTAAGCCAAAATCCAGAGTCCGAGGCTTAACCAACCTAACCACCTAGGCACCCCCAGAGTTTTTAATTTTGAGAAACCATTTCAGATGCAGTTCACCAATATTTACTATTCTCCCCCGAACCCATTTCAACTTTTGCCGGGGCGATTTACACCAAGAAGGGAATGCAAATGGAAAACTGGTGAACTGAGGAAGGAATATGGGGAGTCAGAAGGAACATGTTTCTACTCACTGCAGCCTTGTTCGTCGCTTCCGTCTGGGCAATCCACTGTCCCATCACATTGTGCATTTTGTTTCCTAAAGCAAATATCATTGCCACACTTAAAAGTTCTGCTGTTACATGGAATGCCTAAAAATGAACAGAAAAGGGAAGAAGTTTTTCCTGCCCAGAAACAGACTCGAGTGAATGACGCTCGGCTTCATCCCGCGAGGACGGTGCAGCCATGACAGAGGTATTTGCTGCTCTAGAAAACCTGGCAGAGGGTGATGGGGCAACCCTGGCCGAGACCAGGCCCCTCACCTCCGTGGAGTAAGGCAGGCGCACCTGTTAACAAGCAATCCGATGGCCTCTCCTTTCTTCCACTAGAGGTGAGATGCAAAGCAGTTGGCTGTATCGGTAGCTTTAGGCCATGGCGTCTTTGCTATTAATTATTTTGTCTTGTTCTCCAAGAAAAGTTTGAGTACCAATCAATACCATATTCAATCCCTTTCTACCAGCAGGGGGAAAGTGGGCGACTCTGTGACTCACAGCACATTTGCTCACACCTCTCGTGATAGGTGTTTCTGCAGGGGCTAGAATACAGCGTGTCCCATCATGGTGTCTGGCAAGTCCCACCACCACATCCTCAGCATCTGTTAGTCTCGAGCAGCACTAAAAGCAAGTAAGCAGGGCATCTGGGCGGCTCAGTCGGTTGAGCATCCGACTTCGGCTCAGGTCATGACCTCAAGGTTTGTGAGTTTGAGCCCCACATCAGGCTCTGTGCTGACAGCTCAGAGCCTGGACCCTTCTTCAGATTCTGTGTGTGTCTCTCTCTCTCTGCCCCTCCCCCACTTGCACTCTGTCTCTCTCTCTCTAAAATATAATATGACATTAAACAATATTTTTTAAGTTAAAAAAAAGAAAAAAGCAAGTAAGCAATGAAAATCTTCCCATACCCACATGGACCCATACACACACAGCACACACACCCAACCCCGGTTAGTGGGACCAACTGTCCCCTTTTGCCTGGGGCCAGGAGGACTCCCCAGGAACAGGGGAGGTCCTGGGAAAACCAGGGCAAGTCAGTTGCCTGAACCCCGCGGAGGTATTCCAGTTCCGACTTAGAAGGGTGTACAGGAAACACATCAGAGGGCAGAGGACGCTCCCTCACTTTGAGTGCAGTTCTGCTCATCCTGACCATCCTCACAGTCCCTGAAGCCGTCACAGACCAGAGGGCCAGGCTGCCTGAAGGAGCTGGCGTTGCAGGCGGGGTGAAGAGTCGCTAGAATGAGAACAGACAGAAAGCTCACGAGCCTGACACCTCAGCGGGCCTCTGAGCCCCAGCAGCGCCCCTCCGACGCGGCGAATGGCTCAGATGACTGACATAAAACACAAGTGTGTTTTCCTCAAAACTGACACCTTCATGAGAAAAGCAGAGGTTGTGACGTTATCATTCCTAGTGCTTTGCGTCTCTCAGGTCAGGTTTTTGCTTTCACATAAGTGTGTTACACTCTGCCAGTTTGTTTCCCTAATTACAATTAAATGCCTCATGAGATTTTCTTTGAAAGACGACAAAAGTCATAAGCTGTTACTTAAATTAAACTTGTCTACCTTTCTAAAGAAAATGAGAGTATCCTTAAATTGAGGGGTTTTGTTTTATTCATCTCTGCACCTCAAGTCTCTGACTACAAAGTAGGTGCTCATTAAAGGTTTGTTACCTACATTAATAAATGTGAGCTCTTGAAAGACAACAGGCTCATAGTCTGTGTGTCTGGAAACCTCTTGCTAAAATCACTTTGCCCTGGGGCATCTGTGTGGCTCAGTCGGTGGAGCATCCGACTCTTGATTTCCGCTCAGGTCATGACGGGTCATGGGATCAAGCCCTGTGTTGGGGTCCATACTGAGCGTGAAGTCTGCTTAAGATCCTCTCTCTTTCTCTCTCTCTCTCTCTCTCTCTCCTCCCTCTCCCCAGCTCATGCTCTTCTCAATCTAAAATTTAAAAAAAAAAAAAAGATTTTGCCCTGAGCCATCCATTTCCTGAATTAGAAAACCGCATTGTCAATCTATCATAATCATTCTTCTTTGGAATATTTTCATGAATTGCCTTTGGGCAAGTGACAGGCACAGTTATATTAGCAAGCACTCTTTGAAGGCTGTCTATGATTCCTAGACGTTTCTGGTTTTGTGAAAAGTGATCATTTTTGTTATCTGCTCCCTTTTTTCAGCCACATCTCTTGTTGGGGGCCGGGGGTAACAAACAGAGGATATTGCTACCCTGAAATAGCTCACTGAGCTTCCGGGAGTACCTAGCTGACTCCTAGAGAATGGTTTCCAAAATGGCACAATGATAAATACTCATTGTGATTATTGTGATCATCACATGTGATAAATGATTACCCAAAACAGTCCTTCTGATAAAGTAACAATAATCACTTTTGTTTGGAGCATCATAGCAGGAAACTATAATAATATAAAAAATACCAGCAACCTCAATCAGTATATAGTGGCCAGTATTTATTTTCTTAAGCAACAGAAAACCCTGTAGATTGGAAAGGTCAATTAACCATATGTTACGAGACTTTTATTTCGTTTTGTCAAAAACAAAATACAGGGGCAGAACCATGGGTTATTTTTCATGAATATACTTTTTTCAGTTAGTTATATGAACTGTAACATTTCTCCAAGAATATGAAAGAAATTAAATAGCTTCACCATCACAATGGTCCTTAGGAGAAAGAGTTGCCAGTGGTGTCATATGGTCTGGTGAACTTTATCCTCCCCATATTACTCCTTGAAACTGGAGGTAGAGTCAAGAATGATGTGCAAATTGGGGCACCTGGGTGGCTTAGTCGGTTAAGCGTCCGACTTTCACTTAGGTCATGATCTCGCGGTTCATGGGTTGGAGCCCTGCGTCGGGCTCTGTGTTGACTGCCAGCTCAGAGCCTGGAGCCTATTTCAGAGTCTGTATCTCCCTCTCTCCCTGACCCTCCCCTGCTCATGCTGTCTCTCTCTCTCTCTCTCCTAGAAATAAATAAAAATATTAAAAAAAAAAAGAATGATGTGCAAATAGTAATGAAAAACCAAGAAAGAGAATCTCTGTCCAAAATAAGAATATCCAACACCCTATCTCTTAGTCATTGCAGATGTAATGCTGATGCAAACTGTACTGGTAATTATGTTAATAATAATCCTTTCATTCACAACAACTATGCTCCATAAATCAACACGTTCAAAGAGTTTACTTCTCTGCAGATTCTGAGCTTCTCTCTAGATAAAAGATCTGTCCTTTAAAATAGGATTGTTAGTTTCAGATTGTGTTTGATTAAATTATTGGCCACAGATTCTCACTCCCTGTGGTAATATTGTACACCCCCAATCCTTGCCATGACCCCAAAGTGTGCAGTGTAAACATGCACATACACATACACATGTAAACATGCCTGACCCTTGACTATGGCCTTAGCTATATGACTCACTTTGATGGACTATAACGTAAGTGAAGGCGTGCCAATTCCAAGCCCAGACCCTAAGAAGAGCCATGTGATTTTGCTCCCCCCTCCTTTACCTCTACCCTGCCATGGCTAGCCCAGAAGTTCAATGAGGAAAAGAGCCATGGGGGGGTAGGCCTGACCTACCTGGAAAGAACCAAGTTTATGAGGACCTGTTGCTTAATGCACAGCCACCCACCTGAGCCCAGGTAGACGTGTCATATCTTATACAACCCTTGGATGTATGGCCCAGAATAAATGATTGCTGTAAGCGACTGAGGTTTATGGTTGCTTGTTATGCAGCAATAGATAACAGCTACAAAGACCCATGATATATGCCAATAGACTCAGTGGCCCAGAAAAGCTATTTCTTCCTAAGAAAGCCATCATAAAACTTGAATACCCACCACAGAAAAGCTCATCACTTTCATCAAAGCAGTCATTTACTCCATCACATCGCTGGGCCTGAGGGACACAGAAACCAGAGGAGCATCTAAAAGATCCAACAGGACAGGCTAGAGATGATAAAACACAGAAAATCTTGTGTGAGTCCCTAAAAGTCGCCAGACCACATTAACAAAGACCAATGACGTGTCAGGTGGTTAAGGAATCGGCAATGTAGCCATAGTAATTACACAATTTCTCTATCCGATCAAGCTGTAGTGGTAACTGAAGGACAAAAAAGGTGAATTTAGGAGAGCAAGGAGAGTAAACTAATGCACCAGAAGCTCTGAGTCAACATTGCATCCACGTCACATGTACAATCAAACTTCTACTACCTCCACCGTCAACTCAGCAATCCGGCTTTGTCATTGACTTGGAGAAAGCGAAAGCCAGAAGATACTTTAGAGTCCAGCATGCTTAACGTGCAGGCTTTTAGACTCCCCAGGGAGTTATAAATCGCCTTCTGGTGTCTCTGAATCCCATATGATCAGACGCATTATTCTGAGGAATCTGCTCTGAATTCCATTATCAAGTGACCTCTGTCCTCAAATATATTAGTAACCACTGATCTTAGACACTTGGACCTGCAGATATTAGTGGCTGGCCTCAAAACTCAGGACTCCTGCCTTCTGCCTCCCCGTCCACTTCAACCAGGCCACTCACCAAAGATGCATTCCCTGCCTGATCTTAAATTGTAAATCCTGGCTTATAGCTAAATATATTAGAAATACTAAACCCTTCTTCACTGCCTTGGTCTGAATGTCTGTGGTCCCCACAAATTCATATGTTGATATCCCAGTGTCCATTGTGATGATATTAGGAAACAGGGCCTCAGGGAGGCAATTAAGTGTTGAAGGCAGAGGCCTCATGCATAAGATTAATGCCTTTATAAAAGAGGCCCCGCGGAGCTCCCTCACCCTCTTCCACACTTGAGGATACAAGTCTGTGACCCAAAGAGAGCCTTCGCCTGACCATGCTGGCATCCTGATCTCAGATTTCCAGCCTCCAGAACTGTAAGAAATAAGTTTCTGTGTTTTATAAGCTATCCAGTCTGTGGTAGAGTAGCCTGGATTGACGAAGACACTCCCCGTGTGCAAAATAATGAGGGAAAATGCATGGTCAGATCGACCACTATCTCACTGGCACAGGATGGACAGTTTCTAGAAAATATTCATGGTTTGGGGAGCCTGGGTGGCTGAGTCAGTTAAGCATCCAACTTTGGCTCAGGTCATGATCTCACAGTCCATGGGTTTGAGTCCTGCGTAGGGTTTCGTGCTTATGACTCAGAGCCTGGAGCCTGCTTCAGATTCTGTCTCTCTCTCTCCCCTACTCATGCTCTGTCTCTCAAAAATAAATAAATGTTTAAAAAAATTAAAAAAATATTCATAGTTTGAGGAAACAATTAAAAGTAAGAAGGCTCATGGGGCACCGGGGTATCTCAATGGGTTAAATGCCCGACTTGAGCGCAGGTCATGATCTTGCAGTTCACAGGTTTGAGCCCTGTGTGCTGACAGCTCAGAGCCTGGAGCCTGTGTCAGATTCTGTCCCTCTCTCTGCCCCTTCCCCACNAGTTTGAGCCCTGTGTGCTAACAGCTCAGAGCCTGGATCCTCTGTCAGATTCTGTCCCTCTCTCTGCCCCTTCCCCACTCATGCTCTCTCTCTCTCTCTGTCAAAAATAAATGAACACTAAAAGTTTTAAACAGAAACAATGACTCACTATTTACTATATTCTTGCTGAAAATTGCAGTATTCTGATATTCAGAAGTGTAACGTACATTGGCGAAGAAGCAAGGTTCTAAATGAGCTTTCTGTCAGTCTTGTCCTCATGGTCACCTAAATGGTTAGCCCTTACTTGTCTCCTTTTAAAATGGGTGGAGAATTTCCCGAGTCAGTATCTACACTCTCCAGCTCTAAAGACTTCCCTCAAACACTGCTGTTCTTACTGACCACTTCCTGGCCAGTGTTCCCATGGTTTTCGGTGTGAAGTGCAACAATTTGAGGGCTGATGTTTGAACTCTCCTTGAGCACCAGCTGTCCCTATGGGTCACGGGCCAAAGTGAGTCACAACAGTTGCCCTGTGATCCACCAAATGTTGGTCTAAACATCGTATTTACAAAGACTTATGAGTAGCAAGAACAATACATCAAGAAATGGATTTGTCCCCATTTAAAAAAAGGAGAGCGGTACCCCTGGGTGGCTCATTCAGATGAACGTCTGGCTCTTGATGTTGGCTCAGGTCATGATCTCACAGTTCATGAATTCAAGCCGCACATGGGTCTCTTTGCTGACAACACAGAACCTGCTTGGAATTCTCTCTCCTTTCTCTCTCTCTGCCCCTCCCCTGCTTATGCGTGCATGTGCTCTCTCTCTCTCTCAAAATAAACATTAAAAAAAAGAAAAGAAATAGCATGTCCCATAGTTCAGAAATAATGTAAGAAACTATTTTTCAATTGTAACAAATAATTCTATTATTTCTTCTATAATTTAAACTATGGCAGTAATAAACACATAATTTTATGTATTATTTATTATACACTTTATATAACACATTTATAATATATTTATGTATTATTATAAAATATAATAGTAAATAGCAGAAATAAATCCATTTTTAAAGTTTATTTATTTATTTACTTACTTATATATTTATATTGAGAGAGAAAGAGAGAGTGAGTGGAAGAGGGGCAGAGAGAGAATCTCAAGCAGGCTCCTTGCTGTCAGCACAGAGCCTGACAGGGGCTCAGCCCCATGAACCATTAGATCATGACCTGAGCTGAAGTCAGACACTTACCCACCCAGGCGCCCCATAAATAAATCAGTTTTCATCCCATAATTTCTCAGTTTTAGAGTTTTAGAGTATTAGCCTCTGTTTAACTATTTATTAAGATTTTCTAAGGAGCTAATCCCAGGCTTACGTTGACTAATGTTGTAACTGCCGTATTCCACCAGAAGCGGCTTGTCGGAAAGCCTCGAACTGCACTGCAGCTGAATGTGAGCGAGCGGACTGGGCACTCGGAAAATCGTCTGGTGATCCATGTAGGAGCCACAGTACCTGAGGAGACAATTGTCAGGGAGGAGGGTCTGCCGGTTGCATTCCCATTGACAGTGAACTCACTACTACTTAGATACTTGGGGGTTCGGTAAGGGGAGATGCTTAGGGCAGAGCTAAAGCAGTTATCCATTCTGTGCTAAGTCACTGTGATTGAGTAACTTCTGTCCCTTCAGTTTTCCACTCTGCTAAATACAACCGCAGTACTATTGACCGTTACCTGTTGTTTTCCTCACAAGCACTTACAAACAGAAGAAATATAGGTCTTCTCTTTTAACCATGTAACAATAAGAATTCCCTGCTTTTACCCATAACCTATCTCTAGAGCAGAGTAGAATCCATGAACTGAGGCTAAAAATATGCAAAGAATCCCAGAAACACTTAAAGTAAAACACATGCAATATTTTTTCAAACTAAAGTGAAAACTGAGGTACGTGCACTTTGACGCTTGTCTTTGGCAAAATTTCAAAGTAGTCTGTCTGCAATATTTCCTTGCCTTGACTTTTCTTACCTCTTGTCCTAAGAGGAAATTTCCCTCCTGTTAGGAAGTCTAATTATATGAGCACTTGTGGTTAGTGGAACATGAAACATTATTACCCTGGGGGCCCATGATAAGTTAGGTCTCTGCTCTGTGGAGGCAAAGTTCTTCCCAGGGTGAAACCTGCAAGGTCCCAAAGGGAAACAGCAAACACACCGGTTGAGGACTGGAATCTGTGAATGTCATTTACTCCTGGCCCCCGGAAGCACTTGGGAACCACAAAAGTTCCATGGATCAGACACTGGCATTCTGCGGGAGGACCACAGAGGTAACCCATGATTTTAAGGTTCCAAAGAGGCAAGTGTTCATTTATATTTCAGGAAGAATCTTTTGAAGTAGGTTAGAGTTCAGGCCCTGACGGGCTGGTAGGCTGGCTCCTGGAACACAGGAAGTGGTAACAGGTAGGTGGTCACTTGGCCAGTGGAAGCCAGGCTCTGAGAGGCACCTGGCATCCACATTAACCTTCTGGGGCCAGAGTCTACTCCAGCGGGTCATCTTGGGACCAGATTCCTGTGTTCGGAAAACCTGATCCCTGTTCTTTGTGTCTCATGGTGATTTTATTGGTGCTCTCCATCGGCATTTACTAGCGCTTTCTCACAAAGATCTTACTGGGATGTTAAGGAGGAGTCCAGAAGAAATGAATCTTTGAACCCACACTTGGACTGGAGTTTAGAGGGAAACAGTATAGAATGGAGCATAGTGATAGATAACGGAACAAAAGTTAGGGGGAAAAAAGCGAGAAATTGGAGAAACCCCCAAAGAGTCAGTTTACAGGCACAGGCACATGAGACAGGTAAGAAAACGAAGAAGTAAATAAGTGCATTGATGTGTTAAAATTCAAAATGGGAAGAAAGGAGAAGCAGGATTAGTACTCAAGTCCCCCTGGTATTAAATGTAAAGATTAACCCTCCCAAGTCCTCTTCCTAACTGTCTTGACATTTTTGGGTTGTGTTGTTCTGTTCATTTTCTTTTGCTTTTGTTTTTGTTTGTCGTTACTTTTTCATTTAAGATTACATTTGATTTTGTTTTGCTTGGGGAAAAAAAAGAAACCCTGGTACTTTTTTCTAGTGCACCAACTGCTTTCCCTTCAGGAACTTTGCTTTGCAAAACTTCATTGAAAGGGCATCTATTCCTTTAGCGTTCACGGCTGCGTTCTAGCTGCCCTGTGCACGCACACCCCATTCCCGTGCTCTGACTCACAATCCCTAGGCATCCTGGTGGCGGCATTACCTTTTTCTACTTCCCCTTTACAAACCCAATGCCTTTAAGCAACTTTACAGCAAGCTGTCAGAAGTCAGTTCAATTAGAGCCTTTCCGTTTTCGATGAAAAGAACTGATAATGGGAAGGGCTGGCATTTTAAATCCTAAGGATGCAACCAACATAAAAAGAATCTGATAGGGTTTCAGCCAGTGCACAAATTAAACTGAAGAGCTAGCTCTTCAGGGAAAGTATTTAAGCAGAGAGCATTCCCGATTTCCATTCCTTGGAAGAAAATCTGGCTCATAACTTTGACAGCAACACTTCCTAGGTGGTAGTGCTTGTTACTTAGGACAGGAAAAAAAAAAGTATCTTGTTCTGAGGCATAACTCTATCTTACGTATACAACTTTATTTAACAAATTGTAAAGATTTGTTTTTTGAACCTCTAATTAAGTATCAGAATGCAGCATTCTTAAAATTTGGTGGGGGTGGAAGGCACAGTCTATAGCATTTATCCATCCAGAGTAATTTCCAAGGCAATCTTTTTGTTTTTTTCTGAATATAGTTGACACATGATGTTACATTAGTTTCAGGTGTACAACATAGTGATTCAACAACTCTAGGAGGGCCTGGGTGGCTCAGTCGGTTAAGCGTCCAACTTCGGCTCAGGTTATGATCTCACGGTTTGTGGGTTCGAGCCCCACAACGGGCTCTCCGCTGGCAGCTAGCTCAGAGCCTGGAGCCTGCTTCAGATTCTGTCTCCCTCTCTCTCTGACCCTCCCCTGCTCACACTGTCTCTCTCTCTCTCTCTCTCTCTGTCAGAAATAAATAACACACTAAAAAAACCCAACTCTATCCCAAATAATCTCACTAATTATAATCATGGCTAATATTTTCTTTTGGTGTGTAGTATGCATTATCTCCGTGAACCCTTACCAAAGAAAAATCCCACCTTAATAAGTAAGAATTATTGCCTCATATACAGACTGAAAATCAAAGGTTAAGTAATTTGTCCTAGTTAATATAGCTACTAAACTACAGAGCTCAAATTTGAACCCAGGTTTTCCATCTCCTACCTACTAGACCCTGCTTCAAAAACATTCCCAAAAGGAATACAAGCCACATCTAATAATGGTCCAAGAATGCTCTTAAATCAGATAGGATATATTCCAGTGAAGACAGAACCAGTGACTGCATAGCATATAATCTGAGAGTCTAAAGGAAATAAAAGAAGGTGGTTCTAGAAAATCATTTAGAAAAGGAAAGTTTCATTCATGGACCAACAGTGAGCAAAGAACTAGCAGGCAAATCCCTTAGGCTAACTTCACAAACATTCTTCCTTCAAAGTAAACTTAGAAGCTAGGCTGCTACCAAGACAGGACATTCTGTAATTTAAATACAAGACCTAATACAACTTTAGAAGCAACTAAACAACCATAACTAAGGGACAAATTAAGGGTGAGAGTGAGGAGTTCCTGGGTCTGTTCAGGAAGTTAAAGCACCTCGATTTCTCTAATCAGCCTCAACCCATGCCCCAGATACAGCCAGAGATCGGCTCAGCCTCTCCTACTGCACAGAATTGGCTAATGGTTTTTAACTTGTATCACCGGACTCCTATTTACTGTTTCCTCCAGAGCTCCATGGTTTGAAAGACTTTATCTGCCAAGCTATTTTTGTAGAGTATGGGGTGTGTACACTCATAGCCCAGCAACAAAGAGCAGTGGCCCAGCGAGGACTTGGGAGCCACAAGAAATGGATTTGAATTCTGGCTTAATCACATATGAGCTGAGTGACCTTGAGCAAGTTATTGAACTCCTGGATCCTTCAATTTTCCTATCCGTAAATAGCTAAGTGCAAACTCTTTGGGGGCAAGGAATCCAAGGGTTCGAATGTTTAGGTAAAGCCTTTCATCAGATTCCCTACATATGGAGCCCACTTACATGTGCTCATTAATTTCCCACCATCCGTGGTCACAGCCCTTCACACTCTTCTTGGTTATTGAATAGTTATGGAATTTCAGTGCGATGCCAAGTGTTGATAGGGAAGTCTGTGAAAAACACACATTAAGTCAGAAAAACGTTTCAGTTGAGGACATGTTTCAGGTTAAGTTTCCTCACTCGGAACTCATTCCCTCGGCCTGCTGCTTTTAGGGCATTTTATTCTTTGTGCCCAATTACGATAGGGGAAGATGGGAAAGGATAGGACCTGAGGTCCCTGGGTGGGAAAAACACATATTTTGGAACAATGCTGGGAGTGTCTGACCGCAGCAAAGCCCTTGGGCATAAGGTTCCTTCTAAGAATGTAACCACACCGCCTACTCCCCATCAGGTTTCCCCTCAGGAATTTGACAAAAGACCTGAGCAGGACCCTAGGCCACCCCTCATACAATGGAAACGAGCCAATCCCAATCGGGAATGGACAACTCAACACCTAGAGCTGTCAAGCCAATAAGGGTAGGACCTGAGGAGGAAAAAGGGGGAAGGGATAGGGGAGGGCTGGTCAGAACCTAATAAAACAAAGTCCTCGGGCACTCACTTTCAAATGTCCCCTCTCCTTAAAGAGACCTTTCCTCCTATTCTTCCTTTCTAATCTCATATTCTAATAAACTTTTGCCTGCTGCTCACGTTGTGTCCGCCTCTTCATTCTTGGAAGTGGCGAGACGATGAATCCCAGGTATTGTGGGAACAAATCCTGCAACACTATGCCCTTTGGGGAGGAAGACCAGCCCCTCCCCTCCCCTGCAACAGACCAAAGGAGGAGAGCTTAATAGAGAGGGAAGCGGGTGGCCCAGGGCTAGGGAGTCGCTCTAAGGCTCTAATTCTGGGTGAGCTGGGTAACATGGGACACACTGATTCTCTCTAGGTGTCAGTTTCCACCTTTTAAATGAGCTTAACTTCGAAAACACCGACTTGTTAATGAACGCAGTTTCCTCCTTCAGTAACAATGGCATAGTTTATTTAAAGCACCATTCAGATTATTTAGATAAAAGAGAAATGAATCAGCATCTTCTTCATATTAAACCTGGGTATTCCTGAAGGCAGCTACTAAGTCACTCCCAGGTCTGCTCTGACCAGAGCAAATAAGAAAGAGGCTGCCCATACAGCACACGTCCCTGTGACTGCACACACACACACACACACACATACACACACACATGACTGAACTTTTTATGGCATTGTATGAGATACACGTACATTATGTCTGTTATGTCATGATTTTAGTTTTTAAATGTTTTAAATGTATCTTTTTAAATGTTTATTTTTGAGAGACAGAGACAGAGGGCAAGCAGGGGGGAGCACAGAGAGAGGGAGGCACAGAATCCGAAGCAAGCTCCAGGCTCTGTTCTGTCAGCACAGAGCCGCACAAGGGGTTCATGACCCCAGCCCAGATCATGACCCCAACCCAGATCATGACCCCAGCTGAAGTCAAATGCTTAATTGATGGAGCACCCAGGCACCCCTCCTTTTTTTTGAAAAAATTAATTTTAACCACTGATTTTTATTGCTCTGACATTTAGTATTATAGTGATGTCATTTGTATTTGTGATGTATTTGATGTTACAGTTTCTTTGGTGTGTGTATGTACTTTCTTCTAACATGTATTTAAATACAGTGGTCCTCATCCCTCAACCTCTCTTTCAGAGAAAATGAATCAGACTCTTTATGTCTTTATTTATTTATTTATTTATTTATTTATATTAAGTAATCTCTGCACCCAACGTGGGGCTCAGACTCACGACCTCGAGACCAAGAAGCTGCACGCTCCATCAACTGAGCCAGCCAGGCGCCCCTATGTCTCTCATTCAAAACATCACAACGACACAGGAAGGAAGTATGAGTCCTATTTTGCAGAAGAAATCAAGACTAACCCAAAATAAGTGATATTCCCAACGTTACCCTGCACTTCCCCGAAGGTGCCCTTTTTCTCGGTGTGATGCCACGTGGAACACAGACAGTGAGGGCTCAGGGGACCGGGACTGTCTCATGTGCGGCAAAAGCCAAGGGCTTCTGAGAACATGCATCTATTCTCCCCCGCCCCCAGTCTTGCCATCTTACTGTTTCTTCACACTAAAAATAGCTGAGAGATAGTAAATATCTAGAGTAATCCCTGTAATTTTCTAGCATAAGAATGTATTCCAACGGAACACTCCATGGGAAGCTGGCGGGGGCATTTTCACTGTGTTCCATCGCTCCAAGGTAAAATAGGTTTATATGCACCACCCCCCCAATCTCCAAAGCCTCCCCACAGAGAAAGGAAGGAAGTCCCCTTGCACACCAGATTCCACTGACACAGAGCTGCACACAAGTCTACACTTGAGCCCAGATTGGCCTAGAGGCACCACTGATATTTGCCAGCTTGACAAGGAGGGTAATGCGGTCAGTTCCACAAAGCACGGTGTTTTGCTCAACAAAGGGACAAAAATTAAAAACAGCTAAGTATGCGATTTCCTTCTATGTTCCATATTCTCTGTCCCCACTGCCCAACCCCCGCTTTGCTTTGGGAACTTTTACCAAATACGGAGAGAAATTCACCTGATCCGGACCTGCTGTGTTGAAACATTTCTCTAGTCAGCGACAGTGACAGGATGCAGGATGTACTTTATCCTTGTCACTTCTCACTCGCCAGTGATTCTATACATACCACTCAACCCATCTCCCACAGGCACTGGAAACTTCCATGGTTAGATGCTTGCCACAGAAGCAGGGAAGAGGGATTTCCTAAGTGATAGGAGGAGGTGAATTTTCATGGCCCACAGTGCTCTGCTTATGTGGGATGCATCTAAACTGGTGGGTGAAGCGTCTGACTTTGGCTCAGGTCATGATCTCATGGTTCGTGGGTTCGAGCCCCATGTCGGGCTCTGTGCTGACAGCTAGCTCAGAGCCTGGAGCCTGTCTTTGGATTCTGTGTCTCCCTCTCTCTCTAACCCTCCTCTGCTCATGCGGTCTCTCTCTCACTCTCAAAAATAAATAAAAACATTAAAAAAAATTTTAACTGGTGGGTGCTAGGCTTATGGCATTGATGATACAACAATTCAAAACGCCACTCCACGTTTTTCTCCTGAGATTCTGTAGCAAAATGTATTAGTTGAAAACCAAAAAGAAGAAAGACAGAGAGGTAAATATTCAAATAAGTTATGAAACATAGGGAAGCTGAGCGTCTTTAGGAGCCCAGAAAAGGAGGGGGTGCTGAATTTACTTATGGAGGGGCACATGATTCCTTTAATGCTGCCTGGGTCACTTTCTATTTGAGTAGCCTCTGCCAAATGGCTTAACCCCAGTTCTATTTCCTTATCCATAAAATGTGACCAGAGTCTCTCTCTTATGTCAGAGGTATGTTTTAAGAGCAAATAGAAATGTGTGTGCCCTAATGCAGGTGACATGTTATAAGCCTCAATATTCCTTTCTGCTTTGTCTTATTTCACCACACCTTCTTCCCCCACAGTCTGTAAGCTCTGAGACAACAAGGACTTTACCTTGTTACTAAGTGTTCCCTGTGGTCACGCCCCTGAAACTGACATTCAATAAATACTTGTTTACTCTTGGGAGAAGAATGAGAGGAACTTTAAATTGGAATGGGAGTTAATCCTGCTCAGGTAAATGAGGCCTTAAAAACTCAGCTGAGGTGTGCCTGGGTGGCTCAGCTGGTTGAGCTTCGGACTTCAGCTCAGGTCATAATCTCAAGGTTCATGGGTTCAAGCCCCGCATCGCGCTGTGCTGACAGCTCAGAGCCTGGAGCCTGCTTTGGATTCTGTGTCTCCCTCTCTCTCTGCTCCTCCTCTACTCATGCTCTGTCTCCTCTCTGTCTTAAAAATAAATAAATACTTAAAAAAAAAGAAAAAAGAAAAAACTCAGCTGAAAGTGAGTTTGCAAAAGGGATTGATTGCTCTTCAGTTAAAATTGTAAATCGAACCAGGCGCTAAGAAGGATGGAGGATAATAGAAATCAACTCTTGTGTATTAAAGGTTTTATTGTTTTATCATGACTTGAGTCAATATTTTGGTCACTTAGGTCATTCTTCTTAGTTGTTTGTAATAAACTCAAAGATATTTTACAGGTGACATTACTATTTTTACATGATTTCCATTTGCAAAAATATGCAATCACACAACTTTAGGTGGCTGTTCAAAGTGGTCCGAGAAAGGAACAGCTTTATTTAACCTCCATGCTGAGGAGGACCAGGCTTGACCTCTGGAAATGGTGTCACTCACCAAGTCTGTCCCTAATATTTCCTTGTCTTCCCTCTCCCATTCTCCACTCCCCCAATGGCATGCTTTTTTCCTTATAAAGAATTCTTTTTACTCAGCATTTCTAACCCTCAACCCCTAGCGAAACAGAATCGGATATTCTAATTTACATTCTGACTAGAGCAATGTTTGGGGATCCTCACTATAGGGCTTATGGCTTATTATGGAATCCCATTTATTTCACCTCAAAAGGATTTCAAACAGGGGCGCCTGGGTGGCTTAGTCGGTTAAGCGTCCGCCTTTCGCTTAGGTCATGATCTCGCGGTTCGTGGGTTCGAGCCCCGCGTCGGGCTCTGTGCTGGCTGCCAGCTCGGAGCCTGGAGCCTGTTTCAGTCTGTGACTCCCTCTCTCTCTGACCCTCCCCTGCTCACGCTGTCTCTCTGTCTCCTCGAAATAAATAAAAACATTAAAAAAAAAAAAAGAATTTCAAACATTTGACGAGCTTGGGGCAATGGGGCCTTTCTTGTTCTGGATGTCATAAAAAAGATACATCTGCTTTTTGGAGAGATGGAAGAGACAGTTTGAGGTCTCTCCTCTTCCTTCTTCAAGTTGTGAGAGTCGCATGAGGTACTGAGATTCTGCTGCCCTGATGAGGCATTAAGAATCTGGTGGTGAGTGAATCCAGAACCTCTAGGTTTTAGTCATTTTGGAAAAGTTTGCAACAATGATTAAAAAAAAATAATTTAAGGATGTATGCCATTAGGACACTGAGACTAAGTACACATTTGGGTGTAATAAAATTGTTAAAAATATTTAACTCTTTGGGGCACCCCTGGTGGCTCAGTCAGTTAAGCGTCTGACTCTTGGTTTGGGTTCAGGTCACAATCTCACGGTTCATGAGATGGAGCCCTACATTGGGCTCTGTGCTGACAGTGCAGAGCCTGCTTGGGATTGTCTGTCTCCCTCTCTGTCCCTCCTCTGCTCATGTTCTCCCGCTCTCTCTCAAAATAAATAAATAAACAATAAAAAAAAATTAACTCTTTGTGCACTGATTACACATACAGCAAGCACGCTTCTGCCTCAGGGCCTTTGCCTCACCTGTTGCCTTTGACTGCAATACTCTTATCCTAGAAATGCACACAGTTAGTTTCCTCATCTCTCTCAGGTTTCTGTGCAAATGTTCCTTTGTTGGGGAGGCTTCCCCTCACCATGCTGTTTAAGGTAACAAACTCCTGTCATCCTATCCTTCATACTCCTGACCAACCCCTTCAGGTATAGAGCCCACATCTCTGCTTTGTTCTCCATAGCCCCATGTAACATACTGTACACGTTTTTGTTGCCTGTCTCCCCTACNACATCCTATCCTTCATACTCCTGACCACCCCTTCAGGTATAGAGCCCGCATCTCTGCTTTGTTCTCCATAGCCCCATGTAACATACTGTACACGTTTTTGTTGCCTGTCTCCCCTACTGTATGGTAAGCTCCATGTCAGATATCATGGATCCCAGTGTCCAGAATACGTCCTGGCACATAGTAGGCAGTTAATAATAAAATGTTGTGGGGCGCCTGGGTGGTTTAGTCGGTTAAGCGTCTGACTTTCGCTTAGGTCATGATCTCGCGGTTCGTGGGTTCGAGCCCCACGTCGGGCTCTGTGCTGACTGCCAGCTCGGAGCCTGGAGCCTATTTCAGAGTCTGTATCTCCCTCTCTCTCTGACCCTCCCCTGCTCACGCTGTCTCTCTCTCTCTCTCTCCTAGAAATAAATAAAACATTAAAATAATAATAATAATAATAATAAAATGCTGAATGAATGCAAACCATAAACTGCTTGCCACTTACATTGACTTGCTATGCCTCACAAAAATGATTTTATACATTGATGCTGAAAGAGCTTATGACCCTCCACAAGATATTAAAGTTGGAGAAAGAAAAATAGTTGCAGACTAAAATTCCAAAGACAAAAATATAGAAAAAAAAAAGATTGAACTCTCTGTTAAGGAGGAGATATCTATATATTTCATATACATTTACATCTTGGTTTGTTTATACACCTGAAATATACATGACCTAATTCAACTTATTATTTCTTTATTATTCTTACTATAAATGCTGATGGTGAAATAAGTAAAAATTGATGAGTTCTACCATAGTAAAAAACAATTGTTCGATCCTGTAAAAATGTCTTTGCATTTAAAAAAATTTTTTTAATGTTTATTTATTTTTGAGGGAGAGAGAAAGAGAGAGAGAGAGAGACAGAGTGTGAGTGAGTAAAGGGCAGAGAGAGCGGGAGACACAGAATCTGAAGCAGGCTCCAGGCTCCAAACTGTCAGCACAGAGCCCAATGCGGGGCTTGATCCACAAACTGTGAGGTCACGACCTGAGCAGAAGTCAGACACGTAACCAAGCCACCCAGGCACCCCTGTCTTTGCATTTTTTTAATAAAACAAACAAAATAACAATTGGAAAAATAAGCCCGTCTGAATAGAACAGTTAATTTATGGACAGAGGGTTGAAATTAAAAGAAACTTTCATGTTCTAGGTAATGTATTTGATTACGGTTTAAGTATTATAAAATTAACTAATATTCTTTTTGTAGTGAAAAAAATAAAGTTGATTAAATTTCAAAATAAATTGTTATTAAACATAAGTAACAATATTTTTCTAAAATAGTGGTAAAACTGGGTTACCTGAAATTTCCAGGTACACTTGCATTTCGGAGGATAGTAGCTTGGGTAATATGGACTTGAAATTTTCCCTTCGAAGCCAGTGATTTCTTTGACCAATACTGTGTTTTCACACTCTGAAAAAAATACCCAGTAACAGACAATGATTTGTGGTTGTGGGATTATGGGAAGAGTGCTACATTCATTTCTTTAACTACAAATGCACACTCCCTGATCAGCAAGCTTAGATACTTTTTGAAATTTAAGCTAATTTTTCCAAAAATAAATAGTACTGAGGAGCCTGAAATTAAGTCCTCCCTTAGAAACAATCTCAGGCTGCACGTAGTCGCAGTTCCAGGAAAAGCCTCAGCTGAAGCCACCCTCGGACCGCCCTCCGATCTGCCAATCAAAAGAAATGTGAAACATTCCTGTGGTCTTGGAGACGAGTCAGGGTGGGAGCTGCAGGTAGTTACTTTGTACAAACTTGCCAATCAATCTCCGCTTGCAGGAGCCCCATGTAGATCCTCTGAGCCCACCTCATAACTGGTCATTTTAAAAGACTCTCAAAGGTCTTGATTGGGTCCCGCCAAATGTAACGGACGCCTCGCAGATACTGAATGGTCAAAACTGTTACTATGCTGTTGCTATGGGCATTGTACAAGTATGATTGGTGCTTATGGAATGATACAAAACGTACAACGTGTGCACGGTAACACCCCCGCCCTTCCCCCATAAAAACCCTGCTCACCACTGTTCCGGGTTTCACCTCTGCTGCTGCGCTGGGAGATGGGTGAGCCCCTGCTCGAGCTTGTAATAAAGACCCTTTTGTTCTTGCATCGGTGCCGGCTCCTTGGAGGTCTCTGGGGACTCGCGATTCGGGCATAACAGTACCATACAGATGTATAGCTAAACTTCTTGTTCGAATTCTATATTTGTTTTCAGATGTGTATTTTGACTACAGATCTATAGGATGCAATTACTCTCTTTAAAAACATATTTTAAATGTATTTTTTAAATCTTCTGAGCTTATTTGTTTAAATGAGTGTATATTTGTTGTTGAAGAAATATACCCAGTTTACATAACATGTTGTCCTGTTTGTAGAAAACAATCTAAACGTCTATTTTTTTTTTATTATTTTTTTTTTTTAATTTTGACACAGAGAGAGAGTGCAAGCGTGAGTGGGGGAGGGGCAGAGAGAAGGGGAGACAGAATCCGAAGCAGGCTCCAGGCTCTGAGTCAGCACAGAGCCTGGTATGGGGCTTGAACTCACAAACTGAGATCATGACCTGGGCTGAAGTCAGACACTCAACTGACTGAGCCACCCAGGCGCCCCTCTAAATGTCTATTCTTGCTGTATGTCATCCTTCTGCTAAAATGTAATTTCCTTGAGAGTATTGGTTTTTATCTATTTTGTTTGCTACTCTTCCCCTTACACCTGGAATCATCCCTGGCATATAGTACATGCTCAATAAATGATTGTTCACAAATTCCACTGCAATATTTCTGCAATAATCATATTTTTAATCTTTGGATCTCGAGACAATTTTCAACCCAACAACATCTCAAATCTCCAATTCAATTTTTAAAAATAAATCAGTATTACATTTAGTTTTGTAATAATTTGTCGGAGAAAACCTATCAAAATAAGCCACTGCCTTAAAATGTAGATGGACTTGTGAAGCTATGACCATCTAACTTAAGCCAAATCCACTGCCCTCCTCACCCACATCTGTCATCTTGATCCTTTTGGCCTTGTTGGTGCTCATAGAGCAGTTACCAGGACACCATCTGTAAGATCCAACCGGCTACAAGGCAACAAATATTACAAAAAGACCAGAGTTTCAGTGAAGGCTCTTTTTATTTAGTCTTGTTTTGTTTTACTTCGTCAACCCACATCAAAAAGAGAAGAATGGGGGTGCCTAGGTGGCTCAGTCGGTTAAGCATCCGACTTCGGCTCGGGTCATGATCTCATGGTTCGTGGGTTCGAGTCCCACATCAGGCTCTGTGCTGACAGCTAGCTCAGAGCCTGGAGCCTGCTTTGGATTCTGTGTCTTCCTCTTTTTCTGACCCTCCCCTGCTCACTTTGTCTCCCCCTCTCTCTCTCTTACAGAAATAAATAAAAACATTTAAAAAATTAAAAAAAAAAGAGAGAAGAATGAAAGGGAGCTGGGACACTTATGCTCACTACCTGACCCAGGAAAACCCGTTAAATCTCTGGGTGTTACTTCACATGCGCCTTCTGGGATGGCATTCTCATGCACTGCTATTAAGGAGAACTCGTGAAGGACAGCCCTCCCCCAACACCCTGCTCTGCTAGGAACTGAGCTGTTATCACTCAGCTCCGAGCCCACCCGTCTCTACTCTGTTCCGTGAAGCTGTAGAGGGCACTCGGCAAATCAATTCGCTTCTCTCCTCTGCCACCGGCTTCCAACTAGGCTCTGTCAATAGGGGGCGCTACGGACAGACTAGAAGATAGGAGGAGGAAGAATTGAGCTTCCTGTGTGTTTCATTTCCTCTTCCTGGGAGTGTCAGCCCCGCAAGGATGGTGCTTCCCACCCTCTAATGCAGCTATACTTTGTCCCTGTAGCCAAGTTGAACCCTGTTAGCGGTTTTCCCAACTTCCGCTTTATGGCACCTTCCTCAGATACCAGCCTCGACTGTCTGGTCCCCCCTCCTCCACAGTCTGGGTCCCAAGTCCATGAACACCTGCCTCTGAAGTCAGAGACACCAGCACCAGCCCGGCACCCTCCTCTTCAGAGGTCTAAGTTTCAGGCCACAGCCCCCTCCTCCACACTGTAAATTGTCATCATTCAGGCTGCTTTAACCTTGTTCCCCCAGACCTACGGGGGGTGGGGGGGGACGACTGCTTCCTGCTTGTATTACTTACATAATACCTTACATTTTCTTTTCGCCTTTGAGTCAGCTAGCTAACACCTTTATACTGAGTTAGCAGTTCTTCACGTTAAATTCTCAGTAAGACTACGATCTCTCGTCTGACTGGACCCTGAGTCAAGGCCCCTGACTAATACAACCAGTATTACAACACAGCCTCAGGAAGAGAAGACTGGAGACAGGATCATAACACATATTTTTCAAGGCGACTTTTTTCAATTAGGAAAGACTTACTTTGTTCTGGAATGACCTCGAAAAATGCTCGGATTCCTGATAGCCTCCGTATCTGAGGAGACTTAAATGCCACCAACATGAGATTATTTGTGGAAACAAAGGACATTATCGTTCTCGTTGGTTCACAAATTCTGAAACCAGATAACAGAACAAAAGTACATGAATCGTAGGTTATTGAGGAGTGAGCCTCTCTCCACCAATTCCACACATTTCCTGGGCCCTCTACACAGTTCTTGTTGGTCAGACTCTGCCAGCCTGATCTTCCTCAGTTGGTGGCCACGGGACATGATGGAGGGAAGCTGGTAAAGGTATAGAAACTTCTGTCTGGTACTACCAAAGGATTTTCCTGACGGCTGTCACTGGATCCTCCTTGAGAACAACCAAGGCATAAACAGCCATTTAAATGGCTACAGTCATGAGCTCTGCTCTAAGGAAAATAGGATTCAGAACTCAGCTCCATCACTTAACTGGCTGAGAGACTCTTGAGTAACTAATCTTCATAAATGCAAGGTCTCCTACCATAAAATGGTGGTAATGACTATAGTACACTCCTCATAGCATTTCGGTGAGGATTAAATAAGATAATAGCAAAGTATGTCTGGAAGGATGAAAAGAAGCAATGCCTGAAGAATGGGAGCCAGTGACAAACTTACTTTTCACTGTGTACCATTTTACACTGTTGAAATTTTTAACATGCAAAATATAAATTCATACACACCTACATATATACATACATAAGCACTATTAAAAATAATAATGCGCTATTTTAGCACAGTAAAAATAGTACATTTTTAATAAAGTATAACTATCATTATTAAGATATTAAGCACTTGAAAAGATATCTACTAATAAAAAGTATTAGCATATGTATATGTATCTATGTGTGCAATTACATATCTTTGCAAAAACATAACAATATTTGCAAAAACATAACAGACATTTGTTCTGGGTAATGGGATTGTGAAATATAGATACTGTTTTCGCTGGCTGACCTCACTTTCACAATGAACATTGTGTTTGTTCTCTTCGTAATAAGGGAGAAAATGTTTGTTTTACAAACGCTATGCCATCATCATAGAGTACTTGTACTCACACTCTAATGAGAGCGATTGCAATGAAATAAAGTTAAACAAAAAAAAATCTGTTATATTTCAGAAATATTTCAAAAGCGGCTGAAACTCCTGCTCCACTGATTTTGACTCTTGTATGTTACAAGTAAAAAGCAAGCATTGTGTCTGATGGGCTCTGGCTAATACAGTGGATACTCAGTAAGGCACAGGGCAGTCTTTGATCTCCTTAGAACACACAGATACAGTTTTAAAAGGGAAACACGATACTGCCAAAGGTAGACAGTGTTAAAAGGTCTTTTCCCTGGCCGACCAGAGTACCTATACAAGACAGTGCTCCGGATCGGCATGAGGGAGTCGTAAAGGGTCAGGGAGTCGGTGACACAGTTGTCAGCTTCAATCTGGACAGACTCTATCGAGAGACGGATCAGATAGCCCACCAGGGCCACCAACTTGAAGTGGCACATCAGCCTCCCTGAGGTTGCAGAAATCTCCAGAGGGTAGCGGAGAGACACACGATCTGCGTAGAAGTCCTGAGAGCAGCCTTTGTCTGTGGAGACAGCACTTAGTTTTGTTTTGTTTCGGAAATGACTTTTCTAGACATCGTTATAGAAGAGTGAGGAACAAAGAGTTCCCATGGAGGACGTCTGCTATTTTTGCCAGCCCGGAGTCCACTCCCCTTTCTTCTGGTAGCAGCACCAATATTTTACTTTGAGACACTATCTACACCCTGATTGTGTGGTTTGGTTGGGGGTTAAACTCACTTGTATGTCCAGAGATGGGCACATAACCCAGACTGGCCAATCAGAGGAAAAGAAGCTGGTTCATAAACGGGCATGCCCGCCAATCTGGGACAGTAAGTACGGCACCAGGACTTCTGCCAAAACTATCAGGAAAGTTGTGCGGGGGTTTTTTTGTTCTACTGTTTCCACGACTAATATATTATAAGCTTGGATCTACTGGTGACATTTACGACACCGCATTAGAATACACTTGATGAAGCTTCAGCGGGGAAAAGCAGAGGTGCAGAGCCCTGATGAGATTTTATTTTAGAACCTGGACCCAAACGTGCCTGAAGCCAGCACACTCTCCCCTTATGTCCCGGTTACAAGAGCCAATCAGGTTTCTTCTGTGCTTAAGCCCGTTTTAGTGTATTTCTATCCCTTCCAACTGAAAGAGGCTAACAAATACCACTATTTGAAAAAGAAAACTATAGCCAAAAAGGAGAGTAATTTGGAGGCAATGGAGGAGAAACTATGTGTCATGACTTACCAGCTCCTGTGGTTGAAGAGTAATCTGACCGAAGCCCAGCTGCTTTGAAAAAACACACGGAAAAGAAATCATCAGTTCCAGCATATCAATTCGTTAGCATTTTCCATAGTAAAAATGATTTTCAGTCCTTAAAAGCAATTCATCGTACCTGAGATGTGCTTTAAAATAAACCATTGAGGGTAGGGGAAGTGGTTTATGTATTTAGAGAGCAAGGGGGATGGCCATGAGTTGATAGTTGTTGAAGTGGAGTGGAGGGTTATATGAGAGTTCGTTGTACTATTCTCTTTACTTTTCTGTGCTTGAAGTCATCCATAGTAACACATTTTAAACATCTTTAGAGGCAGGGGTGCCTGGGTGGCCCAGTTGGTTAAGTGTCCGACTTCAGCTCAGGTCATGATATCACAGTTCATGGGTTTGAGTCCTGCATCGGGCTCTGTGCTGACAGCTAGCTCAGAGCCTGAAGTCTGCTTCGGATTCTGTGTCTCCCTCTCTCTCTGACCCTCCCCTGCTCACGCTGTCTCTCTCTCTCTCTCTCTCTCTCTCTCAGAAATAAATAAAACAAAAAATATATTTTAAAAAGGTAAAAAGCACCCAAACAAATACACTAATAATTAGTCCTGTGTCTGAAATAGTATTTGGGGTACAGAATTTTCCACTAGAGATTTTTCATGCATGCATTTAGCAATATTTATCAGCCAGATAATACATGCCTGGCATATATATATGTAATTATGTATATGTGTGTATATATATATACATATATATATAATTTAAATCAAAAGAGAAAGTGCATAATTTGGGGGTCACACAATTAATTAACTGAAGTATTTTACTGGCAAATCAAATGATGGAATGCACATTTCAACAGGCCATTGTGGAACACTGGGCAGCGTTACATAAATAAAATAGGTGCAGTTCTGTGTGGACAAGGGAAAAGACGAGATAAGCCTCTGCAAAATTCTTTTTTCTCCAGGACTTGGAGGCTTAGTTTGAAGATTCATGAAACTGAATTAAATATAGGGAGGGGTACACTTTAACGAATTCGATTTTATATATATTTTGTAATTTTGAGTATTCTATTGTCCAGTCATTGTATATAACCTTTAGTAACTTCCTTTATCAGTGTCCTCAGGTAACCTTGATATACTGGGATTGTGGAAGAGAATACTTCATTACAAGATTGACTATGTTAATAGAAATACCGGGAGTGCTACAGGAAGGATCGCATAAAGGGGAAATACCCAACAGTCACCATTGAGTACCACAGAGTCCATGTCTACAGCCAGGCCCTGCAAGCTCCCCACGGAGGTTCGGTTTATGATGCTTGTCTGGATGGAGTCCTTCAAAATGGCGGCCACACAGTCCTCACAGAAGATATGGCCCTTGGCATGTGGCATGACAAACACAATCCAAAAGTGGACAAGGAGGCCACCTTTGTTGTTGCTGCTACAGTGAAAAAAAGAGAGGGGTGTTCCGGTATCTCTCTTAGGACTTTCATAGAAAGACCTAAGTGGTCACTACCCACTGATAGATTCAAGGCAAGGCCGGTAAGGACGTCCTCCAGCTTCTAAAATTCGTTCTTTAAGAAACCATTGATTCCTATTACAGGGATTGGTAAGGGAGAGCATAATAGTGTGTGTCTTCCTGTGTTGGGTTCACACATAAAACCATTTGTGTATCGTTGCATCTCCATGGAGAATATACTATTTTTATGAATATCAACCAGTAGTCACTGTTCTTACCAATAAAAACAATTGTAATTTTTGATACTTCACCATGTACAAACACGGTACTAAATTATGCTTTATCCCATGTAATCTTTTGAGGAATGTTCTATTATTCCAGTCTTATAGAAATGGAAATCAAGACCAGCTATAACTCAAAATCGCATAGCTAGTGAGTAGTAAATCCAGGAATCAAGCCCAACTTGGTATTTAGCCAAACTCTGAAACAAGAGCATCTAAGTATACAACTATTGTCATGTTTTATGAAAAACACACCTTAAGTGTCCTAGAGTAAATAACGTGGGAAATGGAAAGTAAACAAAGAGCTTTACTCCAAGGCTTCCTAGTGCCTTTGGTATCTCAAAGTGGATTGTGAGCCCGGGGCAGGTGGGATAGTGTACATAAAACACAACTTTAAAAATAAGTTGTAGTAAACGAATTAAAAATTAATACCATAAATTTTAACAAAAATTATTTGACTATGAGATCCTTTTTTTCTTAGAAAATCTCTAAGGGCCAGTCTTTTACTGAACATATTTTGAGAAATACTAGACTGTGTTTTATTTTTACCCCACCCAATGGTAGCGTGTTTGTGGCCATTTTGCCCAGTGGCATTAAGATGGGATGGGGGGGGCGGTGCGCAGGATCCCAGCTGTGGGCAGAGGGCAGGCTTTGGTAGATGAAGAGGAGAACTCAGCATGACGGCAGGGTAGAGTCGAGTCAGCAGTTGTCCTAAAGGGGTGTTAAGGCAAAGCCGCCCCGAAGAAGATACTTGAAGATGGCAATATCTTAGCTTTCGCCCTTTTACAGCAGTAAACAGAAATCCCAAAGAAGGGACATACGTTACCTGACATCTGCAACGACGGACTGCTGGTAAAATTTAGAGAATGCAGATGTTGTATAAACCAGGTTTACCTGAAAAAGGAAAAAACGAGGTGTCTGACGTCTTTCAAATTTGACTTTCTCTCACAGCGCCTAGCATATTACAGGCCCAAGCCCTGACAGCTGGCAAGGAGAAAAGCAGGATTCTAACGGCAGGCTAAAATCTTGGGTTACTTACTGTCATTCTGCTGTTTGTGAAGAATAATCAGTTACCTATATTCGTTCATTGCTGTTTGTAGACACCCTGATCAAACTTAACTTCTGTATTCTGCCTACTCCAAAGGTTAATTTTCTCCACAACAAAAAACTCCTTTAAGTGCATTTACAAAGGATTTGATCCAACCTCTTTTCTAACAATACACAGCATGGAAAATTCTGGAGGGCGCATTGCTGTATTAGCCACTAGGGGGCAGGTGGTGCCCACAGCCAGGTTCACCATCCCCCCCTTTCAACTCTGCAGTCTCTAGGGCAACACCCAGTTCTTTTAAAAGACGCCATCATTGGATCTAAAGAGCTATTCCAATTTGCCTTCTTTGTCCTTTCTTAGCATTTCTAAAGCCAAACTGAGTCTCTGCCAAATCTCCTCCTATATTCCCCTTCCTACCTAATGGCAAAATCATCCATGTAATTGCAGGGTTTAGATTCACTATGCAACACAGAATACGTTACCTAAACCTACCAAGCATCCACTGTTTTTTTCTTTCTCTTTCTCTTCCTTCCTTCTTACCTTCCTTCCTTCCCTTCCTCTCTCCCCTTTCCTTCCTTCCTTCCTTCCTTCCTTCCTTCCTTCCTTCCTTCCTTCCTTCCTTCCCTCTATGATAGGAAAAAATAGGATATAATAGGCCGAGAGGGAAAGGATAGGACCTGAGGTCACCGGGTGGGAAAAACCCAGATTTTGGAACAATGCTGGGAGTGTCTGACCGCAGCAAACCCCCTCGGGCATAAGGTTCCTCTTAAGAATGACACAGGCACCACCTACTCCCCCTCAGGTTCCCTCAGGAATTTGACAAAAAGACCTGACTAAAAATTAGTAGACCATAAAACATACGACCCACAAGGAATGATGTGGCCACAGACCATGCCTCATACAATGGAAACGAGCCAATCAGGAATGGACAGCCCAGCACCTAGAGTTATCAGGCCAGTAAGGATGGGACCTGAGAAGGAACCAGGGGGAAGGGAAGCGGGAGAGGACCAGAACCTCATAAAACAGAGACCCTTGCCTATTGTTGGCAGGCATTAACTTTCCCACGTCCCCTCTCTGCAAAGAAAGCTTTCCTGTTACTCTTTCTAACCTTACACTCTAATAAACCTTTGCCCGCTGCTCATTTTGTGTCCACGTCTTCATTCTTCGAAGCAGTGAGACAACGAATCCTGGCTATTGAGGTAAAAAACCCTGTAACACTTCCTTCCTTCCCTCTCTCTCTTTCTTTCTCTGAAGGTGATCAGAGCGCTTACCAAGAAACTTTGGGCTAATTTGAGCAATCATTGATATACTTTAAAGGTAAAGTGTTTATCCATGTACCCCATGCATAGAAGACCTTCAGTAAACAGGAGCCACTGTGCCCACTGCTGCTGTTGCTTGCTCTCTCCCACAGCCTTTCCCCCTCTACACCGCAGCGCACCTGTCACAGCAGTAGGGACGCCACTATGTAGGCCACCCTCTCCATTATTGTGCAGATACAAATTGGCAGAGGCTTTCTAGTTTGTAATATGTACCGAGAGCCATGAAAAGATATTTTCATTTTAGGAGATCTGCTAAGGGAGTGATCACAGATACATACAATCCATGTAGCAGTTCTGTATGGCATTATCCAGAGTAGCAAAAATGGAAGACAAATACCCCATAAGAGGCGATTGGCTAACTTTGTAGCTATTAAAACTTATGTTTTTTAAGAATGTTTACTGGGGCGCATGGGTAGCTCAGTAGGTTAAACATTGGACTTCGGTTCAGGTCACGACCTCGCAGTCCGTGAGTTCAAGCCCGCTGCCGGGCTCTGTGCTGACAGCTCTGAGCCTGGACCCTGCTTCGGGTTCTGTCTCCCTCTCTCTCTGCCCCTCCCCCACTCACACTCTGTCTCTCAAAAATGAATAAACATTAAAAAAAATTTAAAAAAAGAATATTTATTTACATAGAAACATGGAACTTAACATTAAGAAGAAAAAGTCAGGTTATAAAACTGAATATCTACAAATATTCCAATACCATGTTATCCTTTATGTCTATGTGGTCTGCAATAAAAAGGGCTCTATATCTGGAGATGATGTTAAAGAAAATTTTAATGATCCTTTTCATAATTTTCTGAATTAAAACAATTTTTATGGTTAAATACATATTAGTTCTATAATGAGAAAGTTTTTGTTTTTTAAGTAAAGAGATTCCACTGCATTGAGGTTGAGATAGATGTGTACAGCTCACAAAATTAATCAGTATGCGTGTAATTTTAGTTCTGGAAGGCATTTTAAAGATCACCTGATCCAATTCCTTTATCTTACAGATGGGAAAACCTGGAGCTCAGAGAGCCATTTGTTTTACGCTCAGCCATAAATAAAATAAATAAGTTACCACATAAATTAGCAACTCTGTCTTGGCAATTATGGCCAAGATGAGCTAAAGCCCAAGTTTGCCTCTGACTTCTTCCGTCCACCCTGCTCACCTGTGACACTTGTGACCCCTCCACCCCGGCCCCTCATCCCCTGCCCCCCTTCTCCGGCCTCTCACACGACCCTCCTCATCCCCGTCAACTCACCACTTGCTGCACAGTCCGAGCCACAGACAGAAATTCCCTGGACTCCTTCTGTCGATACTCAGGAAGAAACTCAATGTTGGTAATGCGAAACATCCCGACAAAGTAAAAAGCATCTTTGCTTTCTGTCTTACCTGGAAGACAGTAGAGAAAGTGAGTAGGGGGCTTTCCCATCTGTGGGGCAGTGAGGCATTGTCTGCTGTGTCCGTATAAGACCCCTAACAATGTTTTATTAAGCAGCTACGTATGTGACTGCTTCACAGCTTGTGAAGCTTGAAATATAGTTAATAACGTCACTTCCATCAGCAGTAAATCACTGTATCTCTGAGGATACTCTGCTCTCTCTTGGCAAATACTTGTGCAAAAACAGATTGCAAGGCAAAAGATCTACCTCTTTGACTTTATACTTGCCCTCGAGTCACTAGTCACTGGGGGGCCAAGCAGAGCATATGCAGTTTTCATGGATTCTGAGTCTGTAGAAGGTGAAGAGGTAAGAAATGGATAGTGTCAAGCTCTGAGGTGAAGTGAACATAGTGGGGCAAGTGGGAAGGGCCCCCCAGCTGACCTTCACTGAGCTCCCGGGTGCTCCTTCCTATCTGACTTGTGCGGCTGCTGCGTAGGGTACGAGGCTGGTCTTCAGCTCTGTGCAGCGCATGAGAATTCACCCTTCCTGGGGACCACAAAGCAGGGTTCTCAGCCCAGCACCAGGTCACTTCTGTTCAAATACTCTGCCCAGTGAGGACCGTGGGACTGGGCGTCCAGCCTGCTCAGAAGGACTGACAATGCAGGAAGGACACTGTTGTGTCTGAGTTGCCTTAGAGCCTGGGGTGGGGGGTGGGGGATGAGGGGCTCTTCTTTCTGCCTTTGCTTTTTGTTAGCAAGGTCTCACTCTTAGCTGGCACCATTCCCCAGGCTCCCATGGCTATGGTACATTTCTCTCCTGTGACATATGTCCCACTGTGCATTAACTTGTCGGTGTGTCTGTCCTTTAAGAGTAACAGTAGCTTCTTTTTGTCCCTCCGCCCCTTATGTAGCTTTGACGCTCAATACATGTTTGTGGGAAGGAAAGGGCAGAGGAAGGGCAGAAGAGGAAGAAAGGGAGAGGATACTGTCTCCTAGCACAGTGCCCAGCACATGGAAACGCCACATAAGCGCTACGTAAAAGCAATGGCTGAATTAGGAAGAAGATGTGCTTTTGTGAGTGATCCGAAGTCACCTCCCTGTGCGAGGACCACATTAGCCCCATGCACTGGAGTGAGGTTGTAGGGACGTGGAGAAGGGGCCCAGGGGCAGAAGGCCTGAGCGGATGTCCTAGATTTGTTTTTCTAGCTATGACCTTGGATGGATCACCTTGACTCATTAGCCTCACATAGAAAGCAATAACGGTTTTCATGCCAAATTTGAACAGGGAAGTGCTTCTCAGATTTTTGTTGTTGTTGCAGACTCTAAAATTTGAGTGAAAGCCATGCTTTCTATATAGAAGCTCGCATATTCTTATAATAGTGTTATCCAGACTCAAGGGTCAGGATAACAATACAAGTGAGACTAATTTAGCCTTGAACTAGATTACATTTACCAAACTCTTTAGCTCAGCCCAACATGCATGGTCTCAACTATTGTTTGTTGAACAATTTTCAGTTGTTCATACCAGTTTCCTCTTCCTCAGACTGGTCTGTCTTCCTGAAATGTCCTTCTCTGATTTTTAACACAGCCAACAAAGTGCTTCTACATGGTGCCATTCTTTCTTTCTTTTTACGGTTTTTTTTTTTTAATGTTTATTTTTGAAAGAGAGAGAGACAGAGCATGAGCAGGGGAGGGGCAGAGAGAGAGGGAGACACAGGATCCCAAGCAGGCCCCAGGCTCTGAGTTGTCAGCACAGAGCCAGATGTGGGGCTCGAACTCACAAACCGTGAGAGCATGACCTGAGCCAAAGTCAGACATTTAACCAACTGAGCCACACAGGGGCCCCAGCATTCCAGAACTTTATACAAAAATGCTCAGGCAATGTGAGTGTATCGGTTGAGGGCTGGCAGAGAACTGATGGGAAATAAGCTAGTTTGTTGTGGCCTGGGGTTGTGTTGTTTTGTTTGTCTTGATTGCCCATTGACTTGGTTTCCTTCACTAGTCTGTGAGCTCTTAGAAGATAGAGATTCTGTCTTTACCATTGTGTTTTCATGCCCGTCACAGGACCCAGCTCACAGCAGGCACACACCAGATATGAGGGAAATGAATTTTGAACAACCAGTTCATAAAACCTTCCTGGACTCTATTCCCAGGCAGTTTAGATGCCTCTCTTCTATGATTGCAAAGTAATTGCTTAAGCAAAAACCAAACCAAACCAAAACACCAAGAATTCAATTCATGCCCCCTCTGCACCACTGAACTGTGGATTTTCCGAAAGCGGAAAATGCATCTGTGAGCTTTTTGGAAGTAGGAGATATATCTTGGTATGTCTGATATCTTACATTGTGGCACGCAAATTATAAGTAATCGGTTTGTATATATGTAAGTGATCTGAACTGTTCAATACAATATTCATTAATTCTTTACCTATAAATCTTGCCGCACAACCAATTTTTAAGATCCTTGAGTAGACACAAATCTTGTATCAAACATATTAACATGTATGGGGTTGGAAGCTTTGCATAAGTCCACATATGCTGATATGCTGTAGTTACTGCATGGATAAGTACTCGTTAAGAAAGAGCTTAGTTACAACTCCTGTCCAAAAGGACCACTCAGCTGGACAAGAACATAACCAATCTGATCGACAAAAATGTAAAAACATTGGAGAGAAATACACGTGAGGAAAAGGAAGCTCCGGGAGCTGGGAATGTGAGGTTGCCTAGAAACAAGCAGTGGGTGGAATGAGGAAATGAAACAACTTAGAATTCCATTCATTTCTTAAAGCTAAAGATGTATGCCATGTCTGAACTAGTCCAAAGCTCGTGAGCATCCTTCTCAGCTCTGGCATCTACCCCTCGTCTCTACTCCTTCTACCCTCCTCTGGGAAGAAAGCAGCGGTGGTAAAAGTAAAAATGGAAAAGAAAATGCTGCTTTCTTCCGCCTTAAAACCTCAACAGTTTTGGGAGTGGCTATCAGCCAGGGAACTTGGGAAAGTCCATCAGACACACCCAGGTTGCAGATTGGGTCTACAACCGCTGATGCTGACCCCACAGGGCGAACCCGAACCCGAAAGGAAGGCAGAATTTCACTCACTGATGTAGAGCCACAGAAGCGTCCAGGCTATGACCGCTAGGAGGAATAGAAATACTGTGAAGATAATGATTTTGTTCTGGACATTCCAGAAGGGAGCTTTCTTCTTGGGTTGCTTCTTCAGTTTGGCTTTGCCGATGGGTTTTCGAGGTCGAGGTGCTCGTCTACCAGGCAACTTCCCTTGGGCGCTGACCACCTGAACTGAGATATTGGATATCTTAAAAAAAGAAAAAGAAAGACAAAATGGAAAAAAAAAAAAAAGAGAGAGAGATATTAGTTTAGAGCACATGTGGAACCACCCAGTCAGGAGAGTATTAGTGCTAAAAGACCTATACATATCAGTCAAATCATTTACGTAAGTGTAATAAATGGGCTCACATTACATTTTGCACTTAAGATCAGAAAAATCAGACATTACATGAACCCCATTGAAGCAGCTCCCAGATCCTCTCCTCAACTCCCCATTTGTGCTAAGTAGATGCTGTAGAGGAGGGGCCTGAATTCTGTGGAGGGTAGACCAGACAGCCTGAAGGTCAGGGGTTAGGATTCCATGGGTCCTTTTCTGTGTGCACAGCATAGCTGTGGGAGTATGTGTGTTTCACATGTTTGTATTATATTGCATTTCTCCCACCATCGATTTCTTCTGGCTGAGGCAGGATTGAAAACGAGAATATAAGTCAGTTCCTTGTAGAAACAAATTGAGTGCTTACTTACGGCTTCCTGACTGGGTATTAGAAGGAAAAAGTTAAGGATGATGATGCTCGGGTTTGTGCAGGGCTGTGGGATAGAAACTGGTTCCTTCCACACGTGCACTTTAAGACAGTCAATGAGCTGACCTGGGACTCTGTTTCTCACTGGCAAATGAAAGAATTATTTGAAGAATGAAACAGGGGCACCTGGGTGTCTTAGTCAGATAAGCATTCGACTCTTGATTTCCATTCAGGTCATGATCTCTGAACGGGTCATGATCTCCAAATGGGTCATGATCTCCCAGTTCTTGAGATGGAGACCGAGTTAGATGCAGACAGCGAGGAGACTACTTGGGATTATCTCTCTCCCTCTCTCTCTGCCCCCCCCCCCCGCCCCCAGCTCAAGTGTGCTCTCTCTCTCTCTCTCAAAATAAATGAATAAACTTAAAAAAAGTAAAGAATGAAATAGAAGACTCGGAAAATTATTGGTTTTAGTGTGATGTGCGGAGTGTTACGTGAAAGAGGAAAAAATGCATTATTCAACTGTTCCCCTCCTCTTTTTTTTCTCCTCTACCCTGTCATCTGATGCTGTGAATTCTTTAATAATGTATGTGAGAGTTTAGCTTCTTTGAAGGAGAGATTTATACATGTCAGGGTAACTAAACTCCAGTGATGAAATAACTTTTAACCACACATTCTTTTAAAGGCAACCATCTAGAACACCAATTCCAAAGAAATAATTTCTCTTTCGAGTGTTCTGAAGAGTTCTCTCCTTCTCTCTTACTCTCCCTTGCTCTTCCCTTCAAGGTCCATGTCTTCCAGTCTTTAAGCCTCCCAATTAATGGGATAATATGTAGCCAACCACATTCTGAATTATTCATGGCCCCCTCATTCATTTTGCCAAACACCCTTGTCAACCCCTGGAGTGAAATGTAGCTTATACCCCTCCTGGTGAAATTGAACTAGACCAGACCTCTTTCAATGTGATGTCCTGCAGGCAGGCGGATGGCGTTTCTAAAGAGAAAAACGTTCTATTGCAGGACGAGTTGACTATGGTGTCAAACTGCTTTCAAATATTCCAGCAAAGAAGGACAAAAGGGAAACACACAGAAATGCTGGCACGTGTAGAACTGACAAGGCCAAGGTTGGGTCTTCAAGTGCAGGAACACATTATAGGCAGTCTCAGTTAGCACTGATTAAATTTTAACATGGAATTTGTGTAGAGATCAGTACAATTTCCCTGGAGTTTTAGAAAAACAGTTGCAAATCAATTGCCAAGCCCAGTACTTTGAAAGGAACTCACATTGGTAAAATCCATTAAGTGCTGTAAGAAGATACAGTATGTTATTATTGCTCTCTTTATTTTTATAAAGTAACATGGTCTCATTTTACTAACAAGGTCAACAAAAAATGGCATTCAAGTGAGAGAGAAGGCTTCCCACGCTGTACTTACATTCACATCGGCAGGTTTGGATGAGACTTCAGTGTTTTCTTTGTCCATCGTTAGATTTTCTATATGTGAGCATCCAGAGGTGTCTCAAAGCCAGTTTTTATCTCCTTACATTCTCGCTTCAGAAGAATTAGTAGCTGCGTTGAAGCTAGCTTTCAGAGGGAAGGAATCAATTTACCTCTACCGGGTTCAGTTCAGAAACTGAAGCTGCCTCATTGCTACATAGAGAGTGTTAAAGGGACCTAGCGGTCAGCTGGGCACCCCGACCCACAAATTTCTTTTTTTTTCTTTCTTTTTTTTTTTTTAATGTTTTATTTATTTCTAGGAGAGAGAGAGACAGCATGAGCAGGGGAGGGTCAGAGAGAGAGGGAGTCACAGACTGAAACAGGCTCCAGGCTCTGAGCTGGCAGTCAGCACAGAGCCCGACGCGGGGCTCGAACCCACAAACCGCGAGATCATGACCTAAGCGAAAGTCGGACGCTTAACCGACTAAGCCACCCAGCGCCCCTCGACCCACAAATTTCTTAATGTGACTGTACAAGTCAGGCCCTCAGAGCCGAGCCTCAAGACAAGGTTGCCTCACAAGGACAGAATCCAACAGTCTGAAAATATTTATGAGTCATTAAAATGTTGCCTCCTGGTTATGAAATAGATAATAGAGATGAGAAGTTAAGTCAAGTTAAAAAAATTTGGGGGGACACCTGGGTGGCTTAGTCGGTTGAGCATCTGACTCCTGATTTCGGCTCAGGTCATGATCCCAGAGCTGTGGGATCGAGCTCCATGTCGAGCGTGGAGCCTGCTTGGGATTTTCTTGCTCTCTCCCTCTGCTCCTCTCTCCCACTGGCACACAGTGTCTCTAAAATAAAATAAAATAATAAAATAAGATAAGATAAAATGAAAAAAGTTTAATTTACATCTTCTAAAGAATACTAAGAGATCTAACTTATAGCCCTCAGCTCCGCTTCTTAGAAATCTTCACACTCTCATTTCTCTTGCTCAGACCCAACATGGGTCCAGAAGCCTCACTGTCCAATTCTGCTCTTGCCCGTGCAGCTACAGGCTCTGAAAATCCCCACTCAAGAGGAGTTTTTCCTTTTCTGTAAACCCCCCTGGCACTCCTCAGTAAACCTGGGCCTTTTCAGATGAAAATCTCCCCATGTCTCTCCCCGGTTCTTGCCTTCGCCAACCTAAATTAGGTTTAAGGGTAGGGCGGGGAGGGAAGTCGTGAGGGGCATTGTCCTGAGCAGACAGGGAAGGAAAAGGGTAGGCTGGCTGACACATTACACAGCTCGTCCCTGTGACACAGACAGGCTTTCCCATGAGCACTGGCCATTAATGGAAAGCTGATCAGTGGCCATTTGGAGGAAAAACACTGCTCCAGACAACAAACCCCGATGTCACCCAAGGGCCATTCATAAGAAAACACACGAGAAACTGCCCGCTGAAAGCGGTCAAACGTTAGTCAGGTAAAGGCAGAATGACAAACTATGTCATGTTGTACAAATTCACCTCCTGCCTTTGCAATTTATTAATAACACTTTTGACATGACTAACAATGCTTTGTAATGGTACGACTGGGAAATCTAAAATTAGAGCTTGCTTTAATTGCTCCTCTTTTCTGTTTTATTTCCCTTATTTCTAGAACGACTCATTTCAGCAGTATAAGTAAGCTGCGTGTCCTGGCAGGGGCCACTGACAGACTCTCTCCTTGAGAGCCAGCCCCGAGACAGGCTCCGCTGAGCCCTCTTTTTGATGAGGCCCCATCCTTGGTCCCCGTTCTCAGCCTGTCTCGCCCAATTGTAGCAAGAATCCTGATGTCAATTTAGGGAGGATTGCCCCACCTTGATATCCGCTCACCCTTGAGACCTGATCAAGCTCCTCATTCCCCACCCTTGACTTGTAGATCCTTGGTCTGCCCATAGCAAGGATCTCTCTACCCTTGATGTCTTCTCTTAGTGATTACCCCTTGGCCCCCTTACTCTCTTCAATGGCCATAAATCACCAGCTCCCTTTGCTGTATTTAGAATTGAGCTCAGTTCCATTCTGAAGTCTCTTTCCCCCTCGCAACAGTACTGCATAAAACCTGTCTTTATAGCCTTTCACTAGCGTCCAGATGTTTCTCTTTGACATCACCATGAGTGGGAAGGGGTGGTAAATCACAAGAGTCTGCACTGTATGCACAGAATTTTCAAACAACCGGAAAGCCAGCTAAAGGATCAGAGAGTGAGAGACGGAATCCCAAGCAGGCTTTGCACCATGAGGGCAGAGCCCGACACAGGGCTTGAACCCACAAACCATGAGATCATGACTCGCACTGAGATCAAGAGTCAGATGCTCAACCAACTTGAGCCACTCAGGCGTCCCTAAAGTCTGCTTTTATATTATTGCCATATACCAGCAAATTCTAAACAATGTCTAAACAATAATAAAAAAAAAAAAGCTTTGGTATACGTTTGAAACATTGCCACCATTACCACTGAGTTTTAATAATATATATATATAATAGTATATAATAATATATATATACATATATATACACAAGCTTCAAATAAGCACGTTTTTATTCTCATCTTTCAGTAACTAATGAAAGTCATGAAGAAGCTAATTGACAGAACTCCCATTCAGACAGTTGGTCTCAAAGCCAGGAGGACTCTGTGACACAAACTTATTTCAGGAGTAAGGAGTAAGTTTCTAATGGTCTGGAATCATTTGAAGTTACTTGCAGAATCTTGGGGCCTCCAAGAAATTATGTGATGCTACATATTCCTGCATTTAGTGTCACTTTTCTTTTGAGAGGGCTCCATGACCAACGTGTGGCTTGAACTCATGATCGATCCGAGGTTAAGAGTCACCTGCTCTCCCAACTGAGGCGGCCAGGCACCCCTACGTATTCCTTCATTTAAACAGATTTAATGTAAGCGATGATAGCACCATGATAAAGATAAAGGTGCAGAAACTTCAATTATTTAATTTTTGACAATCCATGTGATCATTTGGAGTTAGTTTATATTGTGAATTTAAGACAGGCATACAGGGTATCAATAGTAAAGTGTAATACTTTTATGTAATATTTTATGCAATATTTATCTTGTTAACTTTATTTTTTACTAGCATGATCATACATACACAGTTGAGCAAAAATTTTCACCTTTTTTCCTAGCTATTATTATTATTGTTCATTTTATTTTGTGATCATTACTGAAACGATTTTCATTGTATAAAAGAACAGGTTGTGAAAAAACGATCCACTCTACATAGACAGATATATGATAAAGCAAACACAGCAAATGTTGAAGGTAGAATCTAGGTGTGGGTAAATGTATTTATACTATAGAATTTTTTCAACTGTATGCTTGAAATTTTTCTTGATACAATGTTGGGGGGCTATGGAATTATCATTTCTGAGGGTCAAATATTCTAGATAAGCCACTGGTTTTGAAAGACAGTGTCAAAGAGAGCTGGGGTGCAAGATAAACTCTTAGCGGCGAAGCACGCAGCCATCTCCTTACTGCCTTTACTGGCATGGAAGTTCTGGTACAGAGCCCCTTCCTTCAATTCCAGAACACGTGATCAAAGACAATCACAATGGCCAGATACAGGTTGGTACTTCTTATCATAGGCACTGAAAGACAGTGAAGAGATTTCTGTTCCTTTCTCAAGAACAAAAGTCCCTGTGGTGTCCGCTAGGTGACCAGCTAAGTAGACAAGTGTGCAGTGACCTGTATTGAAGGAGAAATACCTCTCCATTGGATTCAGCAGAGGTCACTGGGAGCCCATGAGTGACCCAACACATCGATTCAACACACAAATACATCTGTACTTTTTCATGTTTTAATATTTACTTATTTTTGAGAGAGACAGAGAGACTGAGAGACAGAGTGTGAGGGGGAGATGGGCAGCAAGAAAGGGAGACACAGAATCTGAAGCAGGCTCCAGGCTCTGAGCTGTCAGCACAGAGCCCCATACGGGGTTTGAACTCACAAACTGCGAGATCATGATTTGAGCTGAAGTCGGATGTTTAACCAAGTAAGCCATCCAGGTGATCCCCAAAACATCTTTATTTAACTTGAGAGAGAGAGAGAATGCATGGGGGGATGGGCAGAGAGAGAGGGGGAGAGAGAATCCCGAATGGGTTTGGCACTATCAGCGCAGGACTCCACCTTACAAATCATGAGATCATGACCTGAGCCCAAATCCAGAGTCCAACGCCTAACCGACTGAGCCACCCAGGTGTCCCCGCACAAAAACATTTTAAATTTTCAACCTTCTACTGAAAGGCAAGCCTGGTGCATCGGAAGGTCTAGAGGCATAGAAGTCCCTGTCATAGAAGACACTAGCAGGTGTCATTTCCATCCTTGCCTAACCGGAGGAAAGGCCAGCTCCCCAGCAGCTGAGAAAGTTCATTTCTACCATTTAGGACCCACTTCTCTATTATGACAAATGGCCAAGTGCAAAGTCGCCATCTGATCACCACTTACCTCTGAGCTGTCTGCAGAGGGGGAGTGGAGCTGAGGTATCACAAGGTGGTACAGGAGCCTGGAAGCCAGCCAGCTGTTTAACTTTATCCCCCATAGTGTGCTGTAATGAAATGACAGGACAGCCATCCTGGCTTCCCTTTCCCTGCCGACTCGCATGGACCACAGTCCTAATCCTCTTTGTCACATCACATGAATCTTTTTTTAAAAATGAAGCGATATTGGCTCATCTTAGAGAACCTCTATATCTAGACTATTTTTTTTTTAATGTTTTATTTATGTTTGAAAGATACACACAGAATCCAAAGCAGGCTCCAGGCTCTGAGCTGTCAGCACAGGGCCCAGTGCAGGGCTCAAACCCACAAACTGTGAGATCATGACCTGGGACAAGTTGGACGCTTAGCCGACTGAGCCACCCAGGCGCCCCTGTATCTAGACTATTGAAATATCCCCTAGCCTGGTTTCCTTCCTCTGGGCTCCTCCCTCATGTGCACATCACTACTAAATAAAGTTTCCTAAAATAACTCTTCAATATCACCTCCATCCTGAGAACGACAGCCCAGTCTCCTTTCCTGTGCCCCTAGGCTGACATTCAGGGTCGTCCTCAATGTGGTACCAGGTACCTTCTCTGTCCTTCTGTCACATTCACTAAATCTACTCTTTAAATCATGCATTTTCAATCTTTAATTCATCTATTTATTCAGCCATCATTTACCTGGCATTTGTTATATGCCTACTATGTGGCAGATGCCAAATATTTTTAAATGAATAAAATACATCACTGCCCAAGGGGCGCCTACATGGCTCAGTCGGTTAAGTGTCCGACTCTTGATTTCAGTTCAGGTCATGATCTTGCAGTTCATGAGACTGAGCCCTGCGTGGAGCTCTGTGCTGACAGCAGGGAGCCTGCTTGGGATTCTCTCTCTCTCCCTCTCTCTCTCTGCCTCCCCCTTTCGAAATAAACAAACTTTAAAAAATGTATATCACTGCCCTTAAAAACCTCTCAATAGAGGGAACAGGCATGCAAAGTGCAGATCACAATATTATGTAATAGTGCTATCAAAGAAGTATTAACAAGATGTGATAGAATCATAGAGGACACTGATAGCAACAGCCCTCTCCTCTGAATCTTGTGACCCCAGTCCATGTTACTATTGAAATTCTAACCACTTTCAAGATTCCACTTGTAGCTCACCCACACGCATTTCCACCCCAGCCTGCGGCACTCTCTGCTCCCTAAATGAAAGTCTTTATTGGATATACCAGCACTTAAGACTTAGACAATGTTATAATAATTCATCAAACTCTACATGTGGCATCTCTTATGTTGTCTGTTGGTTATTTCTCTTGTCATATGTATATCTTGTCTCCAAGCTCCTTGAAGACAAGAGCCCCTGCAACATAATCGCTTTGGGGGTTGGAGGTGATAGCCCCTTTGGAAATCAGCTGTGTCTGGGATTGACTTCACCTTATTTACTAGCTAACAAGTTGGTTCATTCCTATTACATGGATGGTGGCAGAGGATACGCAGTTCATGGCTCTGCAAACAGCATGGGTACCAGCATGTTGACATCAGTTCTTCTTTCCCAGAGTCCCCTGGGAGTGACACATGTGGTTCAGATGAGTGCGGTGGACTGACATCACCCCTGAGGAGCACTGAGCTTGGAGAACCCACCATTTGTATGGCAAACAAGAAACAAGACCGTCCATGGCCCAAGACGGAGATATTACCTCACCCTTTGCGGTTGCTCTCTGAAAACACGCCCGGAGAAATGGCCAAGACAGAGAGCAGTCAGGACTTTGTGTTCTTGGCATACACAGTGTATTAGTTTTCTGGGGCCGCCGTAACAAAGTACCACCAACTGGGGGACTTAAAACAACAGAAATTGATTGTTCCACTCTTCCGGAGGTTGGATGTCCAAAACCAAGTCATCAGCAGAACCATGCTCCCTATGAAATACGCAAGGTCAAATCCTTCCTTGGCTCTTCCTAGCTTCTCATGGTGGCCAGTGCTCAGGGGCACCGTGGCTTTCAGCTGCAGCAACTCAGTCTCTGCCACTATTGTCACATCGGATTTTCCCTTCATGTGTCTTTATGTCTCTTCTTACAGGGACACCAGCCATGTTGGATTAAGGGCCCACCCCACTCTGGTATGACCTCACATTAACCAATTACATCTTCAGTGAGCCTATTTCCAAGTAGGTCACTTCTGGAGGTAGATTCACCTTACCTTTGGGGTGACACAGCTAAGCCCACAACGCCCCCACAAGATCTGTAGAAGTGGGAGAGACTGTGGGAGGATTGTCGCTTTCAACAGAATAAACTTACCTTTAACGAACAGCATTGTAAAACTTCTAGAGTCCGGCCATAGTCTGGGGCTGCTGCAGCTAGTATTCTAACCAGATTATTGAGATGTTATCCTGAAACTCCACCATATCTTCTGACTCCCTTTTCCTCTGTAGTGAGAAGGAAGAAGGATGGTGCAGTATGTCTGAATCATGGTCCAGGAGGAGCCATTAATACATCACCCATTGTCGGCCATATCAGTACCAAGGGACAAGTGTTCAGATGAGACGGTCCTGCATTAGATGAGTAACGGGAGAATAATGGAGTGGATGATTAATGCCTCTTCTCTTTCTTGTTCAATAACCATGTTAAAAAGACCTCTGTTCTCTTTTTAAGTGCCTAGTATAAAGAGTCCTCAATTCAGGGGGCACCTGGGTGGCTCAGTCAATTAGGCATCCAACTTTGGCTCAGGAGATGATCTCAGTTTGTGAGTTTGAGGTCCATGTCTGACTCTCTGCTGTCAGCACGGAGCCTGCTTTGGATCCTCGGTTCCCCTCTCTTTCTGCCCCTCCCCCACTGGATCTCTCTCTTTCTGTCTCTCTCTCTCTCTCAAAATAAATACACTTAGGGGTACCCCGGTGGCTCAGTCGGTTGAGTGTCTGACTTCAGCTCGGTCATGATCTCATAGTTTGTGGGTTTGAGCCCTGCTTTGGGCTCTGTGCTGACAGCGCAGAGCCTGGAGCCTGCCTCAGAACCAGTGTCTCCTTCTCTCTCTGCCCCTCCCCCACTTGCTCTCTGTCTCTTAAAAATAAAAAAAATGTAAAAAATAAATAAGTAAACTTAAAAACAAAAAGAGTGCTCAATTCAGTAAAAACATGTTGAATAAACGAGTCCGGAAATGATTTTCCAATACATCCCTAACCAGATACACCCTAGAGGGCTCAGGTTGGCCAACGCTGGTAAAAAGCATTCGCACAGAAAACCCTCACTGTATTGATCTGGCCACACACTGGCTTGCTGTAGGTGCTGAATCAGCTCAATGTTTAATGCAGGAATGAATCTGCTATACTAAAAAGTATTGACTTCGGAAATTATGCAAAGGTCACTAGATTACAAAGAAATGCTTTGTTTGAAACCAACTTTAAAAATCAGCTTCATCACATTGAAAGGGTAGGATCAGGGAAATGACAGAATGATGAAAAATGAGAACTATATATGATAGAAAGGATGAAATAAAACATAAATCAAAATGAACATGGAACAGGGAGGCATGGAGACAAAGGAAGACTAGAAACAAGATGGGGAGAAAACAAAAAGATAAGAGCAATGAAATCATTGTAAAGGTGTCTCCCCTCGCTCAGCTGGGCCTCGAGAACATCTCTCCTCTTGGCACAGTTCTGTTCTTTTACTGTTCTGCAGTGTTAGCTTCTGCACCAATTTCATTTCTTATGCTCTTCGGTACTCTGAGCAACTTTGGAGTTCAGCCCCTTGTCAGATCACCTTTCCCAGGGGCTGTGTGCACATTCCGGAATCTGAAATAGATCCCATTCAACTATCTGCTCATTACCCTAAATTATTCCCAATGAGAGGCTCCACGGCCTTGATGTAATTTGCAAATGGTAAACAAGAGGGGTGCCGGTGGCTTAGTCATTTGAGCATCTGACTTCCAGTCAGGTCATGATCTCAGGTCATGATCTCGAGGTTCACGGGTTTGAGCCCTGCATTAGGCTCAGTGCTGAGAGCTCAGAGCCTGGATCCTGCTTCAGATTCTGTGTCTCCTTCTCCTTCTGGCCCTTCCCCACTAGCACTGTGTCTCTCTCTGTCTCTCTCTCAAAAAGTAAATAAACATTAAGCATTTTTTTAAAAAAAATGTCAAACAAGAAATACCTCCTTATATATTCTGGTCATTTCTGTCAAAGATCAGATGCTTGGGAGCACAGCTAACCTCCAAATAAAAACATCAGTATTGTGGTGAAACAAAAATTCTGCCTCTGCCTTCTTTTGCAGAAGAAAGCCTTCTAATTTTCATAGCTTTTCTGACATTTCCAGATTGAATGAAATCCTTTCTCCCAAAAAAATATTTTGGCTCCCCAACATTCCCTACCCTCACTGAGGAAGTGATACAGCACAGAAGCAGGTTTTTTCTCTCCGTTTCGTTTTGCAGTCACAAACCAGCTGTAGATTCGGGTTTTGTTTCAGCCAACACACACCATGTCTCCGTGTGTGGTTTCTGTTGCATTAGCTGCTGAATTATTTTTTACTCATTTCCACCGGTATCTCTACTTGATGAAGGCTGGCCTAAACCCTCAGCGTATCTGAGCGTGGTGTTTCTTTGTCAGCATGTCTCCTGGCTGTCACGTTGTGACCGATCTCACTTGAGAGCTGTAAGACATGGCTAGGAATATTCGTGGGTCTAGCAAAGGCTGTGGAAGTTCCGGTGGAGCTCATTCATTGCCTTTCCCCAACAGGCTAAGTGCTTCTGACTTTTTGAGGGAGATTATGGCCATCCTCTCCCTTTCCCATCAAGCATAAAGGGCATATGAGTGGATGTCTCTGCTAAGTGGTCATGCAATGCATCAGTTTGCTCCAATGGACCAGAAAGAGTTTGATCTTAAATGGTATTTTTGTACTTGCCTCACAAGTTGAATGTCACTAGAAGTCCTTGAGAATGCCAACTGATGGTTATCCAGTCTCCACATCCCGTTTCTCAGCACAGGCTCCTCAGCCTCATGGATGAAATGAGCATCTTACCAAACCAGAGAAGGCTGGAATCTGTCCACTGGGCTGGTATCAGACTTTAAGGAGGAGTCATCTCTCTTCATAGTAACCCAGACCTGGGGATGGGTGGGAGGGGGGAGGTAGTGGGGTTCAGCTTCCTGACTCTCTTAGTGACCAACTCATGTCAGCTGAGGGAGTCTCTGCTCCTCATGAAAACCCTGAGGATAGCAGGAGCCTTGACATATAGCAAGTGATCAGTGAATCTTGGCTAATGTGTTAATTAAATATTAATTAAGAACATATGCTAATTACCATGGGTTAAGGAATACAACATTCCCAGTTTCCCTATACTTATTTCTTCTGCCACACAGGGGTGGGTGGATTACAGATCAGTTTGCTTCTCCAAATTAAATTTTCTGCCCAGGTGGAGAGCCTCACTCACATTAGCCTAATCCTGGCCGTAATTAAACGATGCCAAAGAAAAGGAAAAATTTACGTAACATTTATACAGCTTTGCAGGAGTAATTCTGATCAAGAATCATACGTTAAACTTTCACATGGAAAACAAGCTATCTTAAGTATTGGTTACTTCTATATACACCAGGGTGCTCTGAATTCAGGAAGGAATTAAACACATCTTTTGAGCTAGGTCTAGAAAATTGCACATATTTATGCTTTCCTGAATTATGGACAAGGGAGCTCTTCACTGTGAGTTCCTGGGGAAAGAGTAAGTGCTAGTTGAGTGCGGGGGGAGGGGGAGCACGTCTTTGCCTGTGTATCTCCCAGATCCCAGCAGTGGTCTAGGATGTGGAAGGCAGTGTTGTATAATGGAAGTCATAACATTCTGGAATCGTTCAGAGTTCAAATTCTAGTTTCCTCATGACGAATGATGAGACCTTGGGCCGTCCTTCAACTTCTCTGATCTCCTCTCTTTCTTATCTGGAAAATGACGTAAATACTCACTTTGAAGGATTGTTGCATGCATTAAAAGAGGTGGATTATAGAGAGTTCCTGACACTTAGTAGGTGCTCAATAAATACCTTTCAAGTGAAACTCCCTTAGCTCATTATTTTTTCCCTTTAGTTGTTTTGAAACAGGATTTCTTCTCAGGAAGACTTTCCCATTTTGCAATTTCTGCAAGCCAGGCCCATTCCATCATGAGACAGATGCAATGTTCTCCCAAACAATTATTGATCCAACAATGTGGAACCAGCATGGATCTTTAATTTTATCCTACAGAAGGCCCTTCAATATCTATTTCATTAAAATAAAGGTCAGTAGGGCAATAATCGCTCTAAACTCAATTGGACCATCGTGAGATTTATCCTTGCCCTTCAAAATAGCTTTACGTTCTCTGCTCAGGGCCATAAAAGTTGACATATTTATTTTGTGAATACATAATAGGTCTTTGGTTTTGCTGAATGACAAATTAACCACATTTTCAGTTCTTTTGCCTCAGACCTTTAAGTTGAATTCTGTAAGTAATCATTTCTGATCTGGTCTCAGAGTTAGCAATTTATCTTTTTCAGTTGACTCTTCTGTCTTCTGAACCCTGTGTACACCAAAGTCAGTAACAAGCATGAACAGCTCAGGGATTTAATGTGCTCTTTGGCAGAGATGAAAAATGTTGGGATTTGGGGTAAAGACCCAGCAATCATAAAACTCCTTTGCAGCTGCTCGGGAAGAACACCAAGTTCCACTGACATCCTGATACACAGAGGGTGTCTTCCAGAATATTCACAAACATATTTTTAAAGGGATAATGCTCACAAGAATATAGAGAAATGGCCACACTTCTCCACACTCAGGGGAGATAGTGACCTGAAGCTTACTCACCATCTGCATAACATGAGGGCATTACCAAGCTCATGTGAAAGATGGCCTTGAATCAACATCACTCAAGAAGCTGACAGTGGCCTGTTTAATGGGGGCATTTATCTTTCAAAATGTCCAAGGGAACTAACTAGATAACTTGCAAGAACTGTATGCTCATTTCTGCCAATGATGCCCTCATTAGTTGCTGTGTACTTCACGGTACCACAGCAGTGAAAGATTCATTGTCCGCACAATCATTTTAATTGTAATGCCTGATGAAATTAGCAGTTTTGAGGCCATGGCATTTAAATTTATTATCAACAATAGTGCTGCAGTCTATTATGCCATTAAAGCTTGCTGTCAATGGTAACTAAAATGACAGGTTGCCTGGAAATAAAAAACGAGACCTGATGAAAATTGAGCTTTGCGTTTCCGTTGACATAAGACCCAGCTCCAATCACTGTTGTTGGTGGGAGGGCTGATAGGTCAAGTAGAAAACTCTGGCCTAGTCTGTCTTCCTAGATTTCTTAAAGCATCTTTCTGTCTTTGACATTTAGACATCTAGAAATGGGACATATACTCACACTGCAAGCTGGCCCACCCCTACAGATGGCACGCCTATAGATGTCACTAGCCATTAGCACATCCTTGTGTTTCCCTGATCATCAGGAACCTTGAGCTTGGCTCCTGGATCAAAATAGGTGTATGAAGCTGAGAGCTGGATGTCTCGATCCCATGGTGGATCTGTAATCATGAGCGGGGACAGTTCTGTACATTCCATGTCAAGGTGAGCTCTAATAAAGCCGACCTTTTAAAAAGTAACTTGAAAACAAACAACCTTGATGCTATTTTTTTTTTTTTTTAATTAAAAGATCCTGACCTTTAACTCTGTCTTCTAGAGGTCTGAGATGGAATGAGGTTCCGAGGCATGGGTGCTGCAGGTTATTTCCCACATTACTGTGGCCCTTGCTCAAGTCTACCAGCAAGGATTTGTCTTGAAATCCAAGCTTGGTTCTTGTTGTTTTGGGATAAGTGGTAAAGCATCCAGCAAGTTCTCATGGTGGCACCGAGCAGATGTTCCTGAGTCCTGTCTCCTCCAGCAAACATTCCCTGTCCATCCCAGGTCAGAGAACTCTTCCTTTGGAGAATCCAAGTGACTGTTGCTCTCACGTGGCCCTTAAACTGAAATAATCAATTGACACAAGGAACTGCAGAGAAGATTCTGCTTGTTCAGGGAGACTACAAATTCATTCAACTAAAAGCCATGTTCATATTCCAGTGTCTCCCTAACATAATTAGGGATTCAATAAATTCTTGTTGATGGATTTATGGCAGATGGTTTGCTAGTCATTTTCATACCTTTTGCACATAGGTGGCTTTTGCTGAACCAGGATAGTTTTTGAATAAATGAATAAATAAATACAAAAATACATAAATAAGAATGGAGTGCTATGTTAGGACATTACTTAATAAAGCCTTAGGAAGAATTAGAATTAGCAGAAAGGCTGAAAAATGAAAATGAATGAATGCTATTCTGGAAGCCTAGGAAACTAGATCTAAATCCTCCTCCAAAAATCAATTAGCCCAATATGTAGGAGAGGTCATTTCAATTTTGGCCTCAACTATTATTATAAATAAAATTCAGGGCTTGGTACAGGTAATCACTCTCTAATTTTAGAAGAGGAAGAGGCAAGGAATGGAACCTGGGTTCAAGTTTCTACTCCGGGATAGTTAGGGTTAGGTCCCTAGAGAGCCCATCCAGTTAAAATAACAAAACAAACAAATGGAAAGAAAAAAAAAAAGGAGAAGAAAGGAAAAAAAAAAGACGTTCTCTTAAAAAGAGAGAAAAGGATTTATTCTAACAGATATTTATTTATTTATTTTTGAGAAACAGAGAGAAAGAGAGACAGAGAGAGACAGAGAGCAAGTGAGGGAGGGGCAGAGAGAGAGGGAGACACAGAATCTGAAGCAGCTCCAGGCTCTGAGCCGTCAGCACAAAGCCCAACATGGGGCTCAAACTCACACACTGTGAGATCATGACCTGAGCTGAAGTCGGATGCTCAACCAAATGAGCCACCCAGGAGCCTCTTAAGTTTTTTTTAATGTTTATTTATTTTTGAGAGAGAGACGAGAGAGACAGAGCTCAAGCTGGGGAGGGGCAGAGGGAGAGAGGGAGACTCAGAACAGAAGCAGGCTTCAGGCTCTGAGCTGTCAGCACAGAACCGGATGTGGGGATCGGGCCCATGAACCATGAGATCATGACTTGAGCCGAAGTCAGATGCTTAACTGACTGAGCCACCCACCGCCCCCTAGCAGATTTTTAAAATTCATTGCTGGGGTTGGTTCGACACTATTTTATTTAGAAGTTTTCACATCTATCTGTGTTCCCAAGTGAAGTCAGTCTATAATTTTCTTATTCAGTTTTGGAATTAACGTTAAAGTAGCTTCGTGAAGTGAGTTGGACTCCGTATGTTTGTCTTTTTCTAACAATTGCTTAAATTTATCAGTATCTACATTTTTCTTCCAAAGAGGACATTATCTTTTTCTTTTTCTTTTCCTATATTGTTATAGATAGAATTTTTGTCTCTCTCTCTACTGTTTAGTCCTTATTTATTTAAACAAGAATAAAATGGGGCGCCTGGGTGGCTTAGTCGGTTAAGTGTCCAACTTCGGCTCAGGTCATGATCTCACAGTTCGTGGGTTTGAGCCCCGCATCGGGCTCTGTCCTGACAGCTAGCTCAGAGCCTGGAGCCTGTTTCAGATTCTGTGTCTCCCTCTCTCTCTGACCCTTCCCTGCTCACGCTGTCTCTCTCTCTCTCTCAGAAATAAACAAAACATTAAAAAAATTTTTTAAAAATTATGTTTTCAGAAGGTCTTTGTTAAATATTTCTACTCTATTTTTTGGCTTAAAAAATTAATTGCTATGTAGAAAATTATGTGTAATGTTTTCTTTTCCCTTCAGCATCTCAAATATATCACTTTATGTCTCCAGGGTAACTGTTGAGAAGTTCAAAGTTAATCTGATTTTTTCCCCCTTATATGTAATGGGCTTTTACTCTTTAAAGGCTTTGAGAGTTTTGTATTTATTTTTATTTAAAAAAAAAAATNTAATGCCACACTTTTCACTACGTTTCCCACTGTGGAGTTTTATCATTTATTTTTTGGCATCTTTCTAAGTCTTTTAACACTGAGTCCTCAGGTCCTTTTTTCTTCTGAGAAATCTCAAAATAATTTCTTCAAGTTTTCCTTCCCCTGTATTGATTTATTTCCTTTCCTTGTGAGGTTTCAATGATATGATTTTTCACTCATATCACTTGACATTTTTTATATTTATAATTTATTTATGTCTGTTTTACAGAGTACCTTGTTGTGATATTCCAATTTATTAGCTTGTTCATTTTATCCTTTCTTCTCTCAATCTTTATTTCATTTATTTTATTTTTTAATATTTCATATCACTAGTTGATTTTTCTTCAGAGTGGATTATTACTTCATGTTTCCAGTATTTTCCCTTATCATTTTTAGCATATTTATTAGACTCTTTTTAAACGATTCTTCTGTCTAGTCCATGAATTATGCTCCGTCTGGTAAGAGCGATCCACTGTGTCTTTTGATGATGGTACTTTTGTTTCTCAAGAGTCTTTCATATGGGATCCATGAGCTCACGTGGCCCTGAGGTTATCTGCTACCTTGATTACAAATACAAAGTGGGTAAAGGAGGCAAATCTCAGATCTCAGCTTGGATGCTTCTGGCCACTTTGAGGAGATGGAAATACTATCTTGAGTCAAGTAGTCTTTGGAATTATAAATTGGGCTCTCGCATTCTGTTTTAACTCCTGCCCCAGTCCCTATGACTTGAGTACGCCTTTCTCCTAGGGTCTCAGTTGTTTGTTTTTTCTCTTTAACAGCCTCCCATCCAGGCTGTCTTCATCCAAACAGACTCAAGGGTGCGAGCCTGAAGGGGTGGGCGGGGTCGTGTTGGGAGGAAGAAATGCCCAGCTGCCTATCAGTGTTACCACCCACTCCTCCCTCTCAGAGCTCCTCGCTCTCAGCGGGCTCAAACACTGCCCTGGACTTAGTAGGTTACTTCCTTCTGGCTCGCAGCTCATTTTGCTGTTTCTCTGCCTCTTTGTGTCTCTGGCACAGCAGTGGTGGTGTGTGGGGAACAGAACAGGCAGGGCCTGAAAGCCGTCTCCCATGCCCCTCCTCCCAATCCCAGGCGGGGACCCGACCACCTTCCGTCTCTCTCCAGAATTCCTCCCAGTCTTGTTTAACGTTTCTGGGATCTATCCACCCGCCTCTCTTGCTTTTGTGACAACTCCCAAGTAACGGTTTGGCCGCCATGTTCATGGGACATCGTTCCAAGAATGAACAACTCTCTAGTGGCCGTCAGAAAGTCACCAGGGCTGCTAGAGTATACATTATGTCCTCTATGTGACTCAGGCTAATTTCCTTTACTGTATCCTTTTTTCCTGTGTTTTTTCTTTAATATTAAAAGTATTTTAAAATCTTATGCTGAATCCTAATTTATAAAATAGACAAGACCAGTGATGCTCTCGCTGAAGAACAAATGGGGACCCAGGATTCCAAATATTTAAAGGGTGGCAATATCTAGTTTCATTTTGTACCTTTTTTGTTGTTGTTAATTAACAATTCATAATATAGATAAAAGGCTTCATTTCTTTTCTTACCAAATGCATCACTTTTTGTTTCTACTGGTAGGAAAGCGTAAGATTAAATAGCGGTGTCCAGGCTTATTAGCCTTTTTAATTTTTATGTGAAAGATGGAATCTTTAGAACCTGTCCCATCTTAGCTAGATCTCTGTCTTCAGCAATATCCAACAGTTTGATGGGTTTAGACCCTGTAAGTGAGTGTAAGGGAGCAATCTACAGTGCCTCTAATGCTTGGCTCATGAGGAACTATATAAATGTGGGCATCAGACCCAGCGTCCGGCCTGCAGAGGGAAGATCATTGGTGCAGAAGTAACTACTGCTCTTTCCTTCGATCGTCACCCATTATTTGATAAAACCATTCATCCAGCAAATACTTCCTGGGCCTCTATATGAGAGCCCCTTAAGAGCTGGAGCTTCGGCTTGCTCATTCCAGGGCTCTCCCACAGAATCTAACATCGTAAGCGCAAGGTAGGTACTTTGACCAAGGGACTCAAAGACCTTGTTCTGGAATTCCCGGCTTTAGACTGTCAGAGTGGGCAAAACTAGGTCTAAACTTCTACTGCCGTTGCCAAGATAAAGAACACAACTTGATCAGGGCTTCCTCAAAGCTAGCCTATAGTTCTATACCTTCAGCTGAAGCTTAATTCTTGCTGGCCCCTCGGATGAATGGAGGCCAGCCCTGCCTCGCGAAGACCCTACGGCGAAGGATGACATTGACATTCGAAGACACAAGACTAATCTGTTTATTAGGTGTGTTCTCATACGTCGAGGAGGGGGGTTTTTTGGCAAATAAATAAATAAATAATCAGACAAAGGGAGACTTTTGGGCAAAAGAGGGAGCTCAGGAAGAGGAGGCGGAGTCTTTGCATAGTTCTAAATGAACACAAGGTGGCAGCAGTAGGCAACGCGGATTTTCAGCAGAAATGCAGCACTTGCAAAAACCAGAAACTGGGAGGCTTTGAGAAAGAGAAGGTCGGAAGGTGACTAACTATTCCTTTATCACAGAGACCGTGGTGTGGAACATTCGTCCTCTCCACGGGGCGGCGGGAGGCAGCATCTTACATGATCTGCCTGGGCATCCCGTACCCGGTCATGCCTGCCTGGGAGGCCCCCTTGTTGCTGCCCATCTGCAGGCCGATGACGTTCTGTCCCTGGCGAAGCTGCTCCTCTGAAAATCCTCTCCGGTTCTGCTGAGCTTTCCTGGGCAGAGGAAGTGACGTGCAATAATGTCATTCTGACAGTTTTCAAACCCTTCCCAAGACATGTAGTTAGAAAGGCTCTACGGGGGTCACTAAATAGAACACCAGGCCACCAAATAGAACAGCAGGCCTTACACTGAGCTATACTACTGATAGGAGCCGTGATCCTACCCTGAGCTACACCCCCACCTTGAGCAATGGCCACCAAGGGCTATGGTCCTCCCGTGAGCCAACGCCCCACCCTGAGCTATGGCCCTACTCTGATTGTTAGTCCTATCCTGGGCTATGGTTCTATCACGAGTGATAGATAGAGTGATAGCTCTACTCCGAGTAGGCCCTTCCATGACACATGAGCTCTCAACTCCTTAGAACCCAGACTATTTTTCAGAATTTCCATGAAAGATCAGGGACTTCATTTTCGGACAACCTTCCTGTCATCCTCTCTCTCAAAGTTACCTCAAGCCCTTGTGCAAATTACAATCAGCTCTTTTTACAAAGCACGTCATAAATCCCATGCCCCATGGAGGGCAAAGGATTAATGTTCCTTCCTGTTGTAGAGCGGTAGCACCTAGGAGTTAAGGAGGGAAAGTTTCTTACTCTTAACCAGAGGGCAGCAAACTTCAGTAAAGAGCCAGGTAGTAACTAATTTTGGTTTTGTGGGTCACATAAACCACAATGTGTCGCTAGCAAAGCTGGGACTAAAAACAGAGTTTTAACTGGCCAGTATCTAGAAGGTTCTCAGACCAGGATCATTTAAAATGACACGAGGGGGTTCCTTTTTATAACTGTCTAGAAAAAGAAAGAGGGGTTAGGGAAACGAAGGGCCAATTATCTCCTACGAAGCACTCTTTTGCCTCCATGGCCCCCTGAGCTACTGGGTGGAGTTTAAGCTTCCTTGCTTTCCCTCCACCCCTGAAAACAACAGCGACAAGAAAATACATTTTTTACGGACATGACCCCATAATACATTATCCAGACCATGCCACTTTTGAAAGTGAAAAAGACTGCTGTTAAAAAATACACTGTGGGGGTGGGGGGTGCCTGGGACGCTCAGTTGGTTAAGCGTTCAATTCTTGATTTTGGCTCAGTCATGATCTCACAGTCTGTGGGATCATGCCCCACATAGGGCTCTGAGCTGACAGCATGGAGCTCGGGATTCTCCCCCCGACCCAGGGCTCTATGCCCCTCCCCCGCTCATATGCACATGCTCCCTGCCTCAAAATGAAAAAACATTTTAAAAAATAAATGAATACACTGGAACAACAGACATTAACCTGGACATATTTTCCTTTCATTAAATGCAAGAATAAATAAGTAAATAAGTTTAGGGCTCCTTGGATCATAATAAAACCAAATTGAGGCCTCAAGCCACCTCAGTCCTGCCTAGCGTCTGTAGAAACAGAGCACAGCCAGAGCTGGAGGGTCCCAGTATCTAGTAGGAAACACCCAACCGTTCAGCCCTGGGTGGGCTGTTGGCCTGAATGACAGCATCAGTCTTTCCTGGTTACTGGGGAATCAGCTGTGGGCCCCAAATGCTCAGTGTTGCAATAGCCTCTGGCGCTGCAGATGCTCTTTCTTGTAAAACTCACCCTCCTCGGTGGTGGGCTGGGGGTGGAGTGGGTAGGGNAGCCATCATCCTTGGTGACCGCAACGCTGCCAAGAGCCATCAGAGTCCTCTGCACGGCCGCCATGTCCTTCCCTGCAAGCCAACCAAGAAATCAAAGCCAAGCATGTGTCAAGGCTAAGGAATCTGGAAAGATGGGGCTGGTCCTCTGGGCAGAAAGTTCTGATGGGAGGCTGTAGGCGATCCCATTCAAGGAGATCAAATACTTCTCAAAGCCCCCAAGATAACCATGGCAAAACTTTCCAGAAAGGGACAACCCTCCCCCCCCCAATACTACTCTCTATACGACTCGCCCAGTTTCTAATTCATTCATAGTTGCTGTATGAATAAAACATTCCGAACACTTATCAGCTCAAGTACAAGTAGGTCCCTGCCCTGAGCAGAGGCCCTTGCTTCAGTGGGTTCTACAGACTGCGGCTAGGGGAGATCCTGCGGGTGGGCTTGCGAGCTGGTCTGCAGAAGAGGATTTTCCTCTGGACTGGGGGTGGGATTTGGGGTTGGGGGGAAGGAAACTGCAAAGAAGTTGCCTGGCTGGATTAAATGTGCTAAACCCCAGGTGGCTCCTTTTGCTTTCTCTGGGTTAAAAGGGTCTAAAATCAGCCATGCGCAGTGAATTGTATTCACTTGATGTATTTAATTGATTCCAAGAGCATTCACTTTGCTCTTTGGACTGGAGGCTGGCAAATGAAGGCAAGCAAATCAACACAGAAGGCACTCAATGTGACACAAATGGTGGGCCCTTTATTTTTGCAGCTTGGAAGGAGCTAAATGGAAATAATGAATAGCTGTCGTGTGTGTGTGTGTGTGTGTGTGTGTGTGTGTGTGTGAGTGTGTGAGTGGGGGGGGGAGACATGTGTGGTGTGCCCCTTCATACAGTGGGAAGGGGAGGCATGCTCTGAGAAGCCCAGTGACCCTGACTTCACAGAGGAGGCAAGTGACCCCGTGAGTCAGCCTGTTCCTCCCATCCTCTCTCCTTTCTTCCCTCCCAGCTGACGGTCCCGCCCAGGGCTGGGAAAAAGGCTACCTCGCGGTCAGCCCTGGATTAGACAGAGATCCCTGCACGGCACGAGCGTGGAGTGCAAAGCTCAAGGCACAGGGTTAGAAAGGAAGGCAAGGTTCAGTGGGGCAGGTGGCGTAGGGGGTGACGCCGGCAAAGTTAAGGGCAAACACTAAAAGGCCCTCTTGGCGCTGAGTGAGCCATCTGCTCTCTCCGGCCGTGCGGCTGCGGCTCGGTCACTGGGGAATACAGAATTACAGGAGAAAGGCAGATGGGAAGCAAGACTGGAGTAGAAGTCTAATGAAATAAACAATTCAGGTCCACAGAGGAAGTCCAGTTCAGGATGTCCATCTATTCAAAGAGGAGAGAGAGAGAGAGAGGAGAGGGAGAGAGAGAGACAGTAGATTCATCTTCCCTCACTTTTCTTCCCCACCCCATTAACCACAGGGTGGTTTCCGGGATCCTGAGGCCCGGCCGGGTTGGCTGACAGCTACAGTGGCGAAATGCTGTCCCTGGACAGTCCCCGGACTCAAGGTGCAGCTGGGGAGGTGCAGAACGGAGTGTCTGGGCAGCAGATGGATGGGGGAGGGCACAAGGAATCGTGAGACTTGAGAACAAACCCAGAGGTGGTTCTCAGAATGACTTCTCTCCCATAGGTACAAAGCTTTTCTGTAATTGTCACTGTGTAAAAGGATCTTTTTTTTTTAAGAGCTGTAGTGATGATAATCTTTTTTTTTTTAATTTTGTCTTTTTTTTTTAATTTATTTTTGAGAATCAGAGAGAGGCAGCGTGAGCAGGGGAGGGTCAGAGAGAGAGGGAGACACAGAATCCGAAGACAGGCTCCAGGCTCTGAGCTGTCAGCACAGAGCCCGACGCAGGGCTCCAACCCATGAACCGTGAGATCATCACCTGACCTGAAGTCGGACGCTTAACCACCTAAGCCACCCAGGCGCCCCTGTAGTGATGATATTCTTAGGGATCTCTGTGGAAAGAGATGGGGAGAGGGTTTGCTCTTAAGCAGTGAGCCATTAGAGAGAACTTACAGCAATAATTAAGCACAGGGAGGCTTGGGAAAGTTAGAGCATACATTCAACCCTACTCTGTACAAGGGCCACAGGAAATCGGTTTCTGGTGGTTGGAAAGCGCAGGTCTGGTAAGTCCAGGATCTGCGGGAATGTGCAGCCTGACACCCAGCAGCCCAGCCGCAGGTATGGCCCCGGAGCCCCGGGTGCAGAAGTAGGCTGTGTTAGCACAGACCCATCCCCTTCACAGGAAACTAGCTGGTGTCCTATTGCAGTAACCCGGGCAGGAAGGAGGGGGGAAAGTTGGCAAGGGTAAGACACCCAGGAGCCTGGACCTATTACCACCACCCACCCTCATCCTGGAAGGCGGAAAAGGAAGCAATTACATGATCGGGCAGAAGAAGCCAGGGAAGGAGGCTTTATTGACAAGAACACACTGAAAACGCTTTCCTTAAGAAAGATCCCAAGGCAAGAGATTTGATATAAATTATAAGCTGGATACTTTATTATACATGACATCAACCCAGTGGAATGGATATTATTCCCTCCAGGGTATGAATGGGAAAATGAATTCAGGGAGGTCAATTAATGTGCCCAGAGTCACTCAGCAAGTTAAACCAGAGCCTGGCACTAGCTCAGGGGTCTGAACGCAAAGCCCACACACAGTCCACTGGGCCGCCATCAGCCATGGGTCCCCACCGCAGGTTGGTTGGGGTGGCACGTTCCTCAGCAATCAGAGATAATCTGAAGGGGTGGCAATGGCTTTGTTAGCACCAGGCCAGAGGGAATGCACAGGCGACAAAATTAGGTCACTGTTCTTGGGCCCCATAAGGTCAATGGTACCAACCCCAAGAGCCATAAGTCTTTGAGTGAACTTGTTTGGGATAATTCCTCCGGGTCTCAACTCAAGTAAGGTTAAAGCAAGAAGAGTTGGGGCCTAGGGTGTCCCATCAGTGTGCCGGTCAAGTTCATCGTGGCCGATTTCTAAGTAACACTGTGAGCAGAAATCTGCCTCTCCGACTTGTCTCGTGTGCTTTCCAGACATCCCTCCTGAGGAACCGCGGCATGAAAGTGCTGAAATGGCGAGAGGGCCTTTTTCTAGCCTCACCTGTCTAGCCAGCTCCGAAGCCCGGATCACAGGCTGCTGGGGGGAAGGGGCCATTTGTAGAGGCTGATATCTGTAACCGGGGGGTCACATATTAAATGTCTAAAGGAGCAATGAGGTGAAGGAAGATCTGTGGATCTTGTAACCATCTGCCTAGAACACGGCCTTCTAGACTACTTCCGAACGAGGTTTCCCAAGCCTCTTGGACAATTTATGGAATAGCACGGGGGACATCTCTTTAAAAATATGAATTTCGAAGTCATTCCCCTCAGAGCTGGATTCAGCAGGCCTGGCAGGAGGCCTGGGAGTTTCTATTTTTAATAAGCTCTCCAGGTGATTTACACCATTAGGCAAGTTTGAGAAGCAGGGTAGCTCACAAACTAGACTGATTACCAGAAACTGAGAATGAGGGGGCGCCTGGGTGGCTTAGTCGGTTAAGCGTCCGACTTTNTGAAATACCTGAGAATCTTAAAAATTCAGATTCTGGAGCAATATCCTGAGAAGACTCTGACACAGCCAGATGGAGAGGCAAGCACTGTTCCACTACTTGACTTTTCGCTTGTTAAGAACATTGCACACGGTAAGCACTGCACAGTACTCCTTAACAAAAACTCCTCCCTTCGGAGACATCTTCCAGAAAGTCAAATGGTAAAGTCAATAATGAGAAGGGCTCTGACCCAAACTGGAAGCCAGCTCAGAGTCTGTGGCAGCCCTGAAAGCTACCCCTAGACACTTTGGCAAGGCAGCCTGAAAACACTGCTCAAGGCTATTCTTCCAAGAACAAAAAGAAGAACTGTCCTAAAAGAAGTATCCACTATAGGGAAGGGCTGGGAATTTTCTAGATGCTGAGTCCTTGGTGGTGACCTAAAAGTGAGACCCCTGGCCATAAAAAGGGAAGTGACACATGGAATAGGAGAGGCCAAATGCACACTACCAGCTCAGCATTTTGATCAGGCGACCTGAGCTTTTCTACCCTGTTCTTACAGGAGAGGCTGATATTAGACTTGCAATTATAGAAAAACAGATGGTGGCATAGTAGCCCCTCCTCGTCTCAACCTGGCAAACCTTTTCTCAGAGACTCTCAACAACCGAGTGTGCCCTCTTTCCTGCATTCTCACAAAGCGCTGTTTCCCCAAGTGTGGTCTTGCACTTCAGACTACTAAATGATAACTTCCAGGGGGTGGGGTCAAGGGTTCAGCCCCGTACGGCCCTCCCTCTGTCTCCCAACCGGGGATTCTTATTACCCATAAAGTTTGAGTGCTATTCCCATAAAGATACTTAAACAAGGGTCTTGTTCTCTTGAATTTTGTTTTTACTGTTTTCGTGATATCTTATGCATGTCGTTGGGAAGAAAAAATAATCGGAAGGGTTAAAAAGAAAAAGAAAGAAAGCCAGAGAGAAGTCATTTGGGTGGTAAAAGTCAGAGTGGGACATTCTACTATCAATACTAAAAGTTTTTACAGGGGCGCCTGTGTGGCTCAGTTGGTTAAGTGGCTAACTCTTGTGGTTTCAGCTCAGGTCATGATCTCACGGTTGGTAAATTCGAGCCCCATGTCAGAAGCCTGCTTGGGATTCGCTCTCTCCCTCTTTCTCTGCCCCGCCCCTGCTAGTGCTCTCTCTCTCGAAACAAATAAATAAATATTTTTTTTTAAATAAAAGTTTTTTACAGTTTATAGTCAAAACTCTTGGCTTCAGAGCTACTTCCATTTTCTATCAGTCTTGACTCATTGTTACTCTTGGAAGACTGGCTTTTTTCATCTTTCTGGAATCATTTCTTCTTTCCTTGAGTAATAACTTAGTCACCGCCCCCCAATTCTCTACACAAGATTGAGGAAATATTAACACAGTCAAAGGAGAAATGTCAGAGAGTAGGTTGGGCTTGCTCTGTGAGTTTCGTGAATTTTTGTCGCTTGCCCTTCTGCAGACTCTCTGGTGGGCAGTGGCTTCCACAGTCGGGTTCCCAGACCAGCAGAAGCAGCATCACCTATGAATCGGTAAGGAATGCAAATTCCTGGGCCCTACCCCAGATTTAATACCTCAGAAACACTCGGGCTGTGTTTTCAGAAGCTTACTGGGCTCGAGGTTGAGAACCACTGCTGAAGGAGAAACCTGCCAAACAGAGTCACGAGCAGCAGAGACTGTTCTGACAGAAAAGGAGGCTGCAGGCAGCAGGCACGTTGTGATGACTCAAGTCACTACAGGTACCTCACGAGATCCCCGTGTCTCTCAGATTGGGTGAAATGTTTCTTTGCTCTTGCTGTTCGAAATGACACACATAGAGCCACGTCCCCAGAGAATATATATTTGGACCTTTCAGGCACCCCACCTCCAATGTAAACCACACTCTTCCCTGACTCCTCGTCATCAAGGAAAGGGAACGGGGGCAGGGCAAAACCATGTGTCCAAGATCCTTGTCAGTAGGACTACTGAGAAAAGTAATCAGATGGGATTGATCTTTGAGTCTAGTCTGCTCTGACATTCTAGAATTCTACATGTCTAATGCTTGCTCACCATGTGGCTGTGCAGAGAAACCAAAAGTTAGCTGCTGATGGACTTACAATATGGGGGAAAGAAGCCAATATTGATTAGGTGTCTATTAGCCGGGCATGGTCATAGGCATTTTACACATTTAATCCTCACAAGAAGCTTCCGAGGAAGGCGCTAGACCTGTTTACTGTTTACAGAGAAGGAAAGCGAGGCTCTGAGTAGCTGAGCACTTAAACAAGTTCACGAAGTTGGGATGTAGCTAAAGAGTTTCAACCCATCTACCCGACTCCAAACTCATCTTTTCACTGTACCAAGATCTTCTGGGTCTGGAATTGGCAAATCAGTATATTATGGGGAAAGACCTCAAGAGGATAGTGACCATAGGATAGAAAAATGTCAATAAGGTGACCTGTGAAGCCGGCCCTCCATATTGGAGGATGGCCGATGCAGTGAAGGCACCACACGACAGAGGGCAGATGCCGTCCAGGCAACACTATCGGCTTCTGTATGAAGCCACTCATGAAATCTTTCTGTTCCAAGACAGAATAAATGCCTTTCCAGCCTTGCTCCCATCGCCTTCGTTTTCCATTTGTCGTAAAGAGGGACAGGCCAATGACCCTAGTGATGTTTGCCTTGCCACCATATATTATGCTCTACAATTGCCAGGCACTTTGCTAAGCGCTTCTAAGGCGTCATCCCATTGAAACCCCACATCGACCTTGTGAAATGGATAGCTGAGAAAATCGAAGCTTAGAGAAGTTAATCGGGGTGAGTGGTGGAGCAGAGGTATGAACCAGGCGGTCTAATTTCTGACTCAGAAATCTGTGTTGGGCCACCTTCCGGGGTAAGTTTTCTTTAAGTCTTTCTGACCAGCACACCCCCTAGTTCTCCCGTGTTCTCTCTCATTCTCTGTCTCTCTCACACACAAACACACACACTTCCTTTTCCTGCGCCTCCTGCGTCTCCTCCCCACTTTCCCTCCACAGACGAGACACTGACGTCTAAGCTCCGCTGCGCTCTCCTGAGTCATGGACAGCTGAGACAGCCCCACTCCCACCCCTTCCCGGCGCTCGCCACGGATCCAGAAGGAACCTGCCAGGCATTCACCTGCCCTCACCCAAGAGACAAGCTTCTCCAGTCCTCCCACGGGGCTCCAAGTGGCCCCCCGCTTCCTCCCCAGCGCTGAAAGGGGTTGCACACCCCCAGCTTCCACCCAGAGGAACTTCAGTTAGCTCCGTCTCTCATATCACTGTGGTTGGGTTGTTTTCTGGGCCATTCAGCCCTGGGTTCCTTTTTAAAGCCCAGAACCTTTTATTCTGATTGCTCTTAAGTTCGTTCCAAACAGTTCACTGTGCGTCCAAAAGGGGCTTCGGGATAACGGGTCCATCCGGGGCCCCTGCCTGTCTAGCGGATGCTACACGGGAGGGCATCTGGCAATCCTGGGCTCCTGCAGCTTCATTCGTCTGCGGCCTCTGAGCAGCACGGGGTCACTGGGCAGCCGTGGGCAAGCAGGACCCTACTGGGAAGACGTCAAGCAGGGGAGATGGCGGGCAGGGGGCAGAGAGCTATCGAGCATAACGCACCTTCAGAGGAGGAAGTGGCCAAGCAAGGAGGGCTGGACCCGCGGCGGCCACAGCCACCACACCCACGGTGCGTGGAATCAGGAAGGGATGGGAATAAACGGAAAACCACCGTCAGAGCAGTAGGGGGCATGCGGCACAAAGCTAAGCAAATGGCCCGATAGCTGTGCAAGTAAACACGTGCGTGCACCCTCACAGGCGCGCAGACACATGCGGGCCTGCCTTGTGGTGTCTCTTTGATTCAGGCTTGCTCATCCCCAGACATGAGTGACAACTGGCTCTGGTGGGAGGGACCCAGCCTCACTCACTCAGTACCCAGGGTCTCACCCTGGCCTGGCTCAAGGCCAAGCCCGTGCCTCCCTTCTCTGCCCAAAGCAACCCACTTCCCCACCTCTTGCTTCATTGTATGGTAACCAGTTCTGGCCTGGGCCTCCGTCAGTGATTCTGAGCATCCCTCCCTTAGAATGACTGTTCCGGAACCTCAGTCCTCCCGTGATGGGGGCCACTGGCCCTGGGGCCTCTGGAGGCCATGCGGACACCCCTAGGCATCTGCTTTGCTGGTGCCAGTCATGGCTACCTGTACCAGGTCAGTCACCCTTGGGGTGAGTCCCCTTCCTTTCTTCCTTTAAAGCTGCATCCTTTTTGCCCTGGGGGTGAGGCTCCTCAGTGTCTGCCTTGATTCCTTTTTTTTCTATGAGCATTAACCTGGCCTGGAGCCCACCTGTCCACGACCCTACCCTGGGCTACCACAGTCTCATTCATGCTTCTTGACCTCCCTCTCCCTTAATTAAGTATTCACACACAGGGCTGGGACAGGTGGTGTAGACCTCTCCCTTGCTCTGTTAATCAGCGACCGTGGCTCCCTACACCCCTCCTCTTCACTGCCAGCACCCCTGGGACGTAAAGTTTACCTGCGTGGCCTTCGGTAAAAGGGGAAAGGCAAGTAAAACACTGTCAGTCACGTAAAGACAGAGAAGCACACCTGGGGGCCCCATCTCCCACAGACTTCCCGGTTTCTTTCTCTTCCTACGTATTCCTGTACTTGGGGGCTCACCCTTCTATTCACATGATGCCCTAGGGCAGGGGCTCCATCTTTCTGTCCCACATGTTCCTGATTCCTCCTCCTCCTTCTCTTCATCCTCCTGTTATGACTCAACAGCACACTCATGGTGGAGGTGCAGGAAACAGCCTCCCGGTCAAAGCATGACAGGGCAGACTAGTTGAGGCCCTCCCTAGTCTCTGGCATCAGAGAGTTCAAGTTTGAGGTCTGGCTCTGCTAATTACTGGTCATACGCCGTGTACAGGTAATCATGGACAAGCTTCAGCGTCATCCTCTTTGAAGTGGGAAAATTCGCAACACCTCAGAGAACCGTAGGAGAATTAATTGGTATGACACAGTGAAGACCTCGTACCCTGCCGACGGTACGGGGAAATATCAATAAGCAGCGGCTCTCTTTCCTCGCCAGGACAATCATCACGGTTTTGATTTAAAGAGCAAAAACCAAGTCTCAACTGACATTCACGAGATTTGGAAGTGAGTGGCCAAGAAGTCCAATGGCCTGGCCTGAAGGTCTGGATACGTGAGTGTCTAAGTAATGGCAAAACATAGGTTACACGATTGGTGTCTTAGAATTTTAACACCTCACATGTGAGGGAATCAGGAAATACTAGCTCTTAGCCTGACACAGAGGGGGTGTAAGTGTTAAGGAGGCGATTGTTTCTTTAGAAGTTGTTTCGTAGGATGGTCCTCTGCTAGAAATCTGTTTCAACTGTTGTCTAAATACCTCTTAAAATACCATGTCTCTGGATCACAGGAAAGTTCCCCCCTCCTCACTGTCAGGACGGCCATTTGGGTCACTGCCCTGGGCATCCTATCGGATGTACCTGCTAACAGCCAGTGACCGAGCATGAGAGAGCACAGCCTACCGGAGAGGCCTGCTTGAACTTTTCTGTGGCTCCGGTGCCCGGCCGGCCTGGTGCGGAACAGCTGCACGGATGGACACACAGATTCGGGCCCAGGGGGACACTAAGCACTACGACCGCAGGTCCCAACTTCTCGGGCAGTGTCTCCGTTCACATCATTTCCCCCCAGTAACGGTGGATGGTCAAATACGTCCAGAAATGTAATTTGATTTTTATGCCTCATAAGACTTCTTAAGTCAATTCACAAATGTGAAAGAAAAAAAAATCATGTGTCACACTTTCTGAGCAGAATATATATCTGGAAGGGATAGTCACCAAGCCCTCAGATAATAGTTTCGTAAAAGGTGGGGGTGCTCTTGATTTCTCAGACGGATGACAGAACTGCGCCAGGCGGCTTTGTCTGGGAGCTCTGTTGCTGCCGGTGAGTCAGAAGCACGCTCACAACCCACCCCCCTTCTCTTCCAGTAGCTACCATTTGTTCAGAAAGAGTATGTTGTGGGAGGGGTAGCGGGAATGAAAGGCATCCATGTAACCATTTTAGCTTTCTCTCCGTGGAGCCTTCTGTTTACATGCTAGTTTGCTGAGGTCCCAGCCACCTCCCCAGGGTGCATGTTCCCGCAGAGGAGGGTAGCCTTGTTCATGGAACATCACAGAGCTTAGGCTAACAGTGCCGGGGGTTACAGCAGATAACCCCCCATTTCCACACCCCCCCCCGCCCCCCGCGGCGCACACAGGCTTAAGGAAGAACACTGTGAGCAGGTTTCAGAAAGAGATGGGCAAAGTGGAGCGGGAGGGAGAATAATCCCAAAGGCCTGAGAGCTGTTTACCTTCCCATAGATCCACCGTCTGAAAAATGTCAGTGGTCCTGACGCCGTAGATTTCAGCAGCTTTTAGGAACTGGGAGATTTGCTCCATCTGCTTAAAAGCCATCTTCGATTCTGAGATCTTGGGAATGGGCTCCTGTCCCGGGGGGTATAAACTGTTTATCAGCTTGCACAGGACCTGAAGGGCGAAAGGGGAGACAAAATCAATGCTCCCCTTTGTATTTACCCGTCACTAGTGCAAAGTGAGTCCCAGGCCCTACTGGGCACAGCTTCTGGGTTTGGCCAGAGTCAAGTCTTGCGCCCCAAGAAGCACACAGCTCAGGGCTGGGCGGCCAGGTTCCCATGCCAAACCCCAGAGATCCAGGTGCCCTCACTCCAGGGCTGAGTCCCAGGCACCCCTTCCCTGCTTGCTCCTCCCTTCCTTTCTCTGGGGGAGGGAAAGAATGTTTACAAATAGGCAACAATGTGTGGTGATGAGCCTGTGATTTCCAGACTTTCAATGGAGGGAGGAGAGGTCAAATAATAGAATCGAATATTATTTCCTCGCTCAGAAGGCAGATGAGAATCAGGCTTCCAAACTCACGCCTTATGTACCAGTGATGCGTAAAAGAACTGAACTGGGTACCCTCTTCCTAGATGCCTGTAACCCAAGTCCCGGGCGACCCAACAGAAGCGTGGGATAGCTGTTATGTAACAGTAAATCACAGCCTGCGGGGAAAAGATGGGCTGGTTCGACTCAGCGCTCCCCAACCCCCAAACGCACGGGCGCATCTGGTCGGAAAAGCAGTTATCAAATAAGGATTCCCTTCCGTTTCTTGAGAACCCTTGCATTCAGACATCCAGCAGCCGCAGGCAGCAAGGCTCGCGGAAGGAGGCGAAGGTGGCTAGCCTCTCCGACCTTTTCCTTTGTTGTACTTTGTAGCTAACCCATCCCCTGGGGGGAGAAATAACCCTCCCTTCCCCCCACCGAGCGCTGGTGGACGTAAAGGCTGGAGAAATAGAAGGCACATCCTTATCTCTATTCCCACTGGAGAAAGCAAAAGGGTTTCTAATCTGGCAACAACTCCCAAAGAAGCTGGCATGTCTCAGGCGGGTGGCGGATCCTCTAAGCCAGGTAGGGAGCTGTGCGGGGAGCCCGGCTCTTCAACCCTGGAGAAATAAAGGCATGCCCCTTCCCACCCCGCGAGCCACGGAGTTTGGCAGCCGCAGCTGCACCTGCAGCCTCCGGTTAGAAGAGAAAGCCCAGGAGGGCTTCCCAGCCCACTGCCCCAGCCGCGAGATCGCCGCCGGCCTTACCGTCCCGTCCATTAGCCATTTCTGAAAATGGGCCCTGCCGGGGGGCGGGTGCTCTATGTCCTCGGCGCACTGCAGGATGATCCAGTCCACCAGCTTGTTCTCCAGGTCCGCGTCGTACTTCTGCTCGATCTTCTCCTGCACCTCGCGGCTTAAGCCGTAGCTCGGGCCCCTGTTAGCCATGTCTGGAAGAGAAGATAGGACACGCGCGGCATCCACACAATAGCAACGGCGGCCCCGGCTCCCTGCGAACGGGGCTGGGACGCGGCTGGGCGGCCTGGCCCCGCAGCAGCAGAGCGGGCAGAAAGCCGGGCGGGGTTTAAATCAAGGAGCCAATGAAGCCACTGGGGTTTCACCTACCAACGCGAAAGAAAAGCGCAGCCACGCGCCAGTGACTCTAGAATAAAGCCCCTGCTGGTGCAGGGGGCTGGAACGCCCCTCTCGGTCCCGCCTATCGGTGGGATGAGATGAGATGATGTGCAAGGACTCCCAATCAAGGCTGAAGCCCCAGGCAGCCAGGGGGCTGGCTGGTGGTCGTGGCTTCCCCTCTCCAGAAGCGCTTTGCGGAGGCAGGGACCCTGAGATGGGGGAGAGCAGGTAATTAACAGGCAGGAAGGAAGGCCGCCTTGACGTTCAGTTGCTGGTGCTGCATGGCGCCTGGAAGAATGGTACACTGATTCGATTTTCTTCTAGCTGAGGAGGGTCAAACCGGGGCCGTTGCTAAGAGCCCTCCAAGAAGCCAGCCCCCTCGTGTGTCAGTCAAGCCCGCCCACCTCCCTCCCGCTGAGAGCTTCTTTCTGGCTGCACAATTCTTTCCCCTCCTCTGGGGGAGAAGGCCGATTGTGTACACGGTCGGCACACAGCTGCACAGGGCCTGGGGCCCCGGGGAGGGTCCATTCTGTCAGCTGTCCATCTGTCAGGAGTTGCCAGACCACTTTCCCTCTGCCCTGGGGTAACAGTTGTCTGGCTGGACAGGAGGGGAGGGGCTGAGAGCTGCCTCAGCTGCCAGCCAGATTTCATCTGGAAACTTCCATCCTAGTGACAACTCTTGTGCCTCAGTTTGACTCATCCAAAGAATGAGCCTTTTAAATGCTTTTTTTAAATAGAAAGATACTAAGAGCATGTTTTATAAAGGAGCAGAGCTCATCATCAATGTACTAAGAACTCGTGGAGTGAAAGATTTGGGTAGCATGTAACCATTTTCATCTGTGTGTTTTAGTCAAGGACCTGTCAGGCCCCACTGTGGTATACTTGGCCGAACAAGACCGCAGGAGAAATCAACTTAGACCTAAGTTGGTCTGAAATTTTTATAACTGCCCAAGAATGTGGCAATCTGTCTTCCAAACTGTAAGCCGCTTGGGGGTAAAGTCTCATTGGTGTTGTGTAAGTTTCTGGGTACTTTTCATGAGAGAAACACTCAAACATGGGTTCCTTTGGTTCATGGGGCAAATATGATTTGAGTGCTTAACTACCCCAAGTATTGTGCTGGAGAGGAATCAAATCGAATTCTTGCCCCTGGAACCGGCTGACTCAGGTGTATTAGATAAAGCAGTTCTGGTGGACCGAAAGGTAATCTTCATCCCTGTGCAAAGCTGGTTGGAAGCTAGGCAGGGAATGACTCCTCAAACCATACACGTATTGAGAGAAATCTCCTCCCCGCTGGGGCCTGGACCAGTGAAAATGTAATCACTTTGTAGACATGTGGGCGGTGTGCCTGAGAAAACAATTGGCGGTCAGTAGCTGAACGCCTGGAGAGAGAACTTTGAATCATAAAGATCTATAAGAGAATCAGCTTTTAGGAGAGCAGCGGGTTTAGAAAAAGGCACACAAAGGACTGACTAATGCAGACCTTGATGCTGAATGGAATCATCCGCTGAAGAAGCTCTAAAGACAACAGAGCTGTCTGTGGGCTTAGGGGAAGAGTTTAGAGCAGGGAGATTGTCAGCAGAATATTGGAAGTCACTGGGCTGCATCCTGGGTGTCAGCAGTAAGGTCAATTCCAACCTGTGACTGAGGAAACAGGTCCAAACAGAAGACATGTTACTTTCTCTGTGGCTGGAATTGCTCTAAGGAAGAGGCTGGCTTGTTATATGAAGCCGGAAACAGTTCTGAAAGATGTACATGTACATTGACTCTTTCTTTCTTTCTTTCTTTTTCTTTTCTTTTTTCTTTCTTTCTTTCTTTCTTTCTTTCTTTCTTTCTTTCTTTCTTTCTTTCTTTCTTTCCTTCTTTCTTTCTTTCTTCTTTCTTTCTTCTTCCTTTCTCTCTCTTCTTTTTCTTTCTTTCATTCTTTCTTTCTTCTTTCTTTCTTCCTTTCTCTTTCTCTTCTTTCTTCCTTTTTCCTNTTTCTTCTTCCTTTCTCTCTCTCTTCTTTTTCTTTCTTTCTTTCATTCTTTCTTCTTTCTTTCTTCCTTTCTCTTTCTCTTCTTTCTTCCTTCCTTTTTCCTTCCTTCCTTCCTTCCTTCCTTCCTTCCTTCCTCCCTCCCTCTCTCTTTCTTTTCTTCTTTTCTTTCATTCCTTTGCAGGTCTTTTGTACCCTTTCCTTCCACTGTAACAAAATAACTGGGGTGCTTTAAGTGAATGATTGAGCTCATGGTTCTGGGGAGGGTACAGTGGCAAAGAGCAGGGGCCACAACAAAGAATAGGTGGGAAATGTCCAGCAATCCACAGGAAGTTGTCTGAGAAAACAATGCTTGATCCCTGGGAGATATGGGCTCAACTCTACATTTACTGGCTGTCTACTAGTATTATAATAACTTTTTTCAATAACATTTTTAAAGGGCCAATGTATCTGAGTACAAAAAAAAAATGCATGAGGCGGGGCGCCTGGGTGGCTTAGTCGGTTAAGCGTCCGACTTTCGCTTAGGTCATGATCTCGCGGTTTGTGGGTTCGAGCCCCGCGTCGGGCTCTGTGCTGACTGCCAGCTCAGAGCCTGGAGCCTGTTTCAGTCTGTCACTCCCTCTCTCTCTCTGACCCTCCCCTGCTCACGCTCTCTCTCTCTCTCCTAGAAATAAATAAAAACATTAAAAAAAAATTTAAAAAAAATGCATGAGGCATGGCAATATGGTCTAAAAGCAAAATTAAACTGGTAAACAATAAACGCCAGTCAGGTGTCATGCTGAAAATGTGCACAAGGTACTCAGGTACAATTTTACCTAGAGGAAGGGGGAGGGGATTGAGAAAGAGGTTTATAACTGAGAGGACTTCAAGCCTCAAAAGATGACTGGGTGTTTGCCAGGTGAATGAGGCGAGGTGTTGTCAGGTGCATGGGGTGAAGCCAGAGGGGTTGGGAGCATCAGGAACATGACCGGCAAAGGCAGCTAATTCAAGCAGGCGAAATGTTCTAGTATCAACAAAGCATAGGATTAAAGAGAAGAGACACCCAGGAAGAAAAGTAAGGCTTGGATGTCAGGCAGGCTGTAGACCGTAAAGTAATCTGCTTGTAAGTGCTCATGGTTCCATCATCAGGAATTTTGAGAGCTACTTGTCACTTAGCCATTATCAGCAATTGAATTATGTAAACTTACACTTAAATAATTTACAAACATTGAATACTCAGAACGGATCACTTTTATTTTGCGATGCATTATTATTTCCTGTGCTTCTGAGAATATGGTTTATTGTCTCTATATGGTGGATTTACTACATAATGGTTTGCTACTGGCCGCTTCTTCCCAGCTTTGGTGATGTCACAGTGGTAGCTTCAAAACAGCCACAACAGTAGTATTTATGGGATGGATGTCGGTACGTTTGTAGATCAGGGTGTTCTTGTTTCGTTTTGCTTTTCTGGAAAGCTAGTTGTTTAATATTTCCTGCCATGGGACTTAGGCAAAAGAGTTTGAGTTTTTTCATAGAGAAAGAGAATCATCTGATTGGTTTGGATGAAGGAAAAGGGGATGGTCAGTATGACTCACAAGTTTGATGTGTGTAACGGGGTGATGTGGTGCCATTACTGTAAGGGGACCTGTGTGTGGGGAGGCACATATAGGGGAAAGGTAACAAAGTTTGTCCTGACTACATCTGGAGGCTAACATCCATCCCAGTTCACTAAATACTTGGTTTTATGGGTCTGGGGCTCAAGACAAAAGTCTGGAATGGAGGAATGGACTTGAATCATCTACATGAGAGTGGGGTTAAAATTAGGAGCAGGATTGCTTAAGCTAAGTAGCAGGAGAAGAGGGCCAGTATTAGAACTCATGGGAATGTTCACTTTGAAGCAGTGGGTGAGGGGTAGAAGCCAGCAAATGAGGCTGCACAGCGAGTCAGAGCTTCCTGGGGGTAAGTAATGTCCGGACAGAGCTCCTGACCTCAGTGGTCCTTTCATAGAGGGAGGCTGGCATATACGTGAGAATTTAAAAAGAGTAAGTTCTATCAAAAAGATGAGAACAGGGGCGCCTATTAAGGTTAAGTGTCTGACTCTGGATTTTGGCTCAGGTCATGATCTCACGGTTCATGAGTTTGAGCCTGCGTAGGGAGTTCGAGTCTCACATCAGGCTCTGCACTGACAGCACAGAACGTGCTTGGGATACTCTCTCTCTCTTCCTCTTTCTCTGCCCCTCCCCTGTTTGTGTTTTCTCTCTGTGTCTCTCAAAATAAATAAATAAACATTAAAAAAACAAAAAGGTGAGAACAGAATGCACAGAGGACCCAGTGACAAACTTCTTAGAAACAGAGGTGGGAAGGAGTTGGGAAAGGCTTTCACTGAGGAACAGACATTTGATTTTTTATTACTACTATTATTTTTTAGAATTTTTTTTAAATATAATTTATTGTCAAATTGGTTTCCATACAACACCCATTACTTAAAATCCCAACAAGTGCCCATCACCCACTTTCCCCTCTCCCCCACCCCCATCAACCCTCAGTCTGTTCTCAGTATTTAAGAGACTCTTATGGTTTATCTCTCTCCCTCTCTGTAACTTTTTTTCCCCATCCCCTTCCCTATGGTCTTCTGTTAAGTTTCTCAAGATCCATATATGAGTGAGAACATGATATCTGTCTTTCTCTGACTGACTTATTTCACTCAGCCTAATACCCTCCAGTTCCATCCATGTAGCTGCAAATGACCAGATTTCATTCTTTCTCATTGCCAAGTAGTATTGCATTGTATAGATAAACTACATCTTCTTGATCCATTCATCAGTTGATGGACATTTAGGCTCTTTCCATAATTTGACTATTGTTGAAGAAGAATTTTCTGCTAGCAAACCCCTGAAAGCCCAAGAAAAGGGAGAGCCCGAATGTCTGGAAGGATAATTTCCTCAAAAGACACTTTTGGTTAAAAAAGAAAAATTGCCTGCCTTTTCCTAGGTATATTCTCTCAATGTACCAAAGCTCCACATTGTTTTTAATCAAACCAACTATGTATACTACATTATGTTTCTAAATTAAAAATTATTTTTAGATCTATATTTAAAGGGGATCTTTAAAAGGTGTAACTAAATTCCTCCCATCTTCTTTGCTTCAGAAAATAAGAGTTTCTTAGTTATTTGGGTTTTGTTTTTAAAGTTTCAAATTTAATGAAAATTTGGAATATTGCCTTCGGGCACTGAATAGTTTTGGGGCAGAGTCATGCTCTCCTTGCCATCTCCATGTTTTGTAAAGCTCAGCCTTGCCCAAGGCTCTTTCCCTCCTCTCCTCCACACAGAACTTTCTATCGGCTATTCAGGGAAGAGCATACTGTTTAGATTTGGTCTAGAGATGCCTCTAAGCTCAACAGATGCAGCAAAAGCAAATTTATTCTGTGACCTCACTTAGCCTTCCTTACTAATGGCATTTGCCTTATCTCTTTCCATTGCACATGCTGACATTGTTGTGAAGGGTCACATCACTTTTAACATAACGTGGGAGGTTTAGGGGACAAGGTGCTCAGGGGCTGCTGGTTGTTCAAGCATTTTCTGTGTCACTGGATACACGGCATAGAGGGGTTTTAGAGAAAAAAGACAGAGAGAGAGAGAGCGCTTTGGGAAAAAATAAGGAAAAAACCCACGAAAGTAATTAGCAATGTATATGACTTCATTGATACAAAATCATCTGGAATTTGTAATGATGGAATTTAATCTGCACAGCTAGATTAAATTTTAAAATTGGCTTTTCATATCTTCAGATCGTGAAGGGTCCTCCTCCTCCCCTCTTGTAACCTTTGAACGTTTGGAAGGATACCACACAATTAACGAGGAGAATGAGGTGTTGTAGAAGTACCCCCTTCCTTGTCTCTTTTCCTTACTAACCCCCAGGAATTATGTCCACCAGTTTCTCAGGGGACTGTGCTCTGTGCACGATAAACGTGAAAAAGTAGTGACTCTTATGTGTATGTGTCATTGTTCTAACTGTATGGTAATTATTTAATCCTTATGCTTTATTATCCAGCTTTATGTCACTTTACAGCTGAGGAAGCTTCCAGGTTAAGTAAATTGCTTACTTACATGGTTTGTAAATGGTGAGCCAGGATTTAAACCCATGCTGTATAACCACTATGCATATTGCCTCTACGGGTATGCTGTGAATCTCTAAGCATGCTTATTACATTTTGGTATTTAACCTTAGAGAACTCTCGTGGGCAGGGTCCTTTTCTCTTCGTCTTTCAAATCCTCGTACTGGCAGTGTCTGGGTAGAGCAGGCCCTTGAATGGCCTCCCTGCCACTGCTATCAGCTCACTCTGGCACCAGGCACCGCGCGGCACATGCAGGGCTCCTGTGTATTTGCTTGGTAAATGATTTCTGTTCAGTATAAAAGGTAATAGATGGTAGTTGTGTAGGACCTTAACCTGTTTCATATCTGTGGCAGGAGTCCTGAAGGCCGCCCATAGGCTTGATGATTTGTTAGGATTCACGGGACTCAGCACATGGTTCTACTCACAGCTATGCTTTCTTAGGGAAAGGACACAAAGCAAAATCTGCCAAGGAAAAAGGCACACGGGCTGAAGTCTGGGGAAATGATGCACAAGCTTCCAAGAATTCTCTCCCAATGGTCCTGCCAGATGAGCTGACATTCCCTGTCACGAGTTGTGAGGGCACACGCAATGCTGTCCACCGGGTAGTTTGTGACATTCAGTGCCCAGGTATTGGGAGGTGGTCACTTAGGCAGTCTCCGCCTGGCACTTATAATTCCAGATTCCCAGAAGGAAAGGTCGTCAGCACAAACCACACTGTTCATACAACAGACAGTTTAGGTATAGTGAGCCACGTTTACCAGTACTGGGAATGGTGGAACCTTCCTAAAAGCCAAGTTCCCAGACGCCGGCCAAGGGCTCATTTTGTAAGCAGGTCTCTCTGAGGCTTTCCTTGGCGCAAGAATTTCATCCCAACAATTTTCTCTCGATGTAGGTAGCGTTAATCAATTTAGTTAAGTTTCACTTTGACAGACATAACCTAAGAAGGCTAAATGAAGTCCAGCCAAACTTAAACGCTAAGACACCAACTCAATAACACTAAGGCTTACTGCTGCACAAGCCCAGTTTAGTTATTGAAAACACCTTTATAGGGGCGCCTGGGTGGCTCAGTCGGTTAAGTGTCCGACTTCGGCTCAGGTCATGATCTCACTGGTTCGTGGGTTTGAGCCCCACGTCGGGCTCTGTGGTGACAGCTAGCTCAGAGCCTGGAGCCTGTTTCGGATTCTGTGTCTCCCTCTCTCTCTGACCCTTCCCTGTTCACGCTCTCTCTCTCTTAGAAATAAACAAAAAATTTAAAAAAATTCTTTAAAAAAAAAGAAAACACCTTTATAAATTGGAGTTCGTATTTTCTTACTGTCTGTGCACTTCAGAAAGCCCACTGACTTAGATGGCTATCACCTGACCCTTTGTACTTAAGGCACATATTAATAGAAACAGAATGTTTCTGTAGGTAAGCAATAATACATAGAGATTAACCACCTCGTCAGTATATGAAAATACTCCATCGCTAAGATCAAATCCAATTTAAATAACATATAAAGTCAAAATTTAGAAGTGATAGGTTTCCTTTACATCACTGTAAAGTTCTGAGCCTTTGAAAAAGGATAACCTTGGGGCGCCTGGTTGGCTCAGTCCAACTCTTGATTTTGGCTCAGGTCATGATGTCATCATTTGTGAGATCAGCCCTGAGTTGTATTCCGTGCTGAGAGTGTGGAGCCTGCTTGGGATTCTCTCTCTCTGCCATTCTCCCACTTGCACAAATGCACACTCTCAAAATAAATAAACTTCAAAAAAAAAAGGATAACCATAATTTTAAGCTCAAATATAACAAGTAGAATATAATCATATTCTGACTTTTTGAAATTTATTACACTTCAGACATTTTTCTGGTCATTTCAGATTTCAATAAGCACTGTCCTATATTCTGTGAATAGCATTTTCAAATCAGGAGAGATTTTACAGATTTCCATATATGACTGACAACAAAGGACAAAAGATTCAAGCTTTATTAACAATTCTAAGTAGAAGAGACCATGACTAAGAGCTAGTTAACGTAAGCATTTAGCAAATAAATCTCTTGAATAAAAAAGTAGGAAATCTTTTAATAAAAAAAAAATCAACACACAACATGGATAGATCTAGAGGGTATTAGGGGAATGAAGTGAAATAAGTCAGACAAAGACAACATGGTATTATTTCACTTATATGTAGAACTTAAAAAGCAAAACAAAAAACAAAGCACAAACAGACCTATAAATGCAAAGAACAAACTAGTAGTTGTCAGAGGGGAGGGGAGATGGGCAAAAATAGGTGAAGGGGAGTGGGAGATACAGGCTAACAGGTACGGAAGGAGTAGGTCACGGGGACGAGAGGGACAGTGGAGGAACGATCAGCAGCACTGTTAACGGTGCTGCGTGGTGACAGGCGGCAGCTACATCTGTGGTGAGCACAGCGTAACACACAGAGGTGTCCAGTCACTATGTTGTGCCCCGAAACTATTGTAACGCTGTTCACTCTACTTCTATGAAAAGAAATCAAGGCCTGAAGGAAGAAAATTTCCCAGACGGCACCTTGTACTTCCGTCGCAATTTGTTTCACTTGTATCATAAGTCATTAAATAAATACTCATGTGATATTTACAAAATAGAGCTAAGAGGAAAAAACCTAAGTTCAGGGTCTTTCATTTGTTATCCTGCTTCCAATTTTCTGGATCCATTAGTGTACATACCAACTAATAATGTGATTCTAGGTAACTACAGTGGAAAGTTTATCAATTAAGTCATCAATAGTGTAAACAAGAAGCTGAATGTCCGATTTTTCCTTCATTCTGTGATCACTGTGTTTTCGGAGGATGACATCTACGTCGTTGCTGACCACTCGGTCGGCAATCTGAATGGACGTGTGCCAAGGGATGATGTCATCCTCCATGCCGTGCAGCAGTCTTATGGGGCAGTTCACAGGAATAGGGCTATGCAACAAGCAGTGGTGTTCGGCTTCTTTAATGAAACTGTAACGAACCTCGTAAACGCCTTCTTCGCTGTATTTTGATGGCATGCTCCACACGCCTTTCATCTCTATTTCCTTTTTTACCTATTGAGGAAAATAAAAGTATTTACACAACACTAACAAATGCAATAGTCTTCAACAGTCTTAAGAAAAGCAGTCCTAGGAGGAAGAGGAAAAGAGATAAAAAGGTAACAATGATAATTATCAATAATTAACCACTACATGTAAGGAACTGTGAAAGGTACTTTACACATAGTATCTCATAAGATTCTGATAATAATTGTTATTATTTCATTTTTACAAAAAAGGATATTAGAATCTAGAGAAGTTAATGTCATGTTCAAAGCTGAAAGGTAACAACTGCTGTTGGGTAGGGTTTCAATTAGATTTAGCTTCATTAGGCAACATCCTAAATCAGGTGTTACTTCACCCCAACTGAAAGGGAAAATGAAGGGGAGAAAAAGTAATTTCTTGGAATCAGTTCAGGCATCATTCGTATTATACAAAACCAAACCTTAGGAATAACAACTGTTTAGATTTCAAAATCACAGACTAAAAGTATCTGTATGTGAAGTTACTAAAATGAGGATGCGAAAGAGAAGAAAATAAACAATCAAGCCTAGAACTAAAAATGAAAAATAAGACAGTACTTACTCTGGTACAATCAAACACATACAATTTCAGGCTAAGTATTAAAAAAACAAAAACAAAAACAAAAGAAGAAACAAGTATTGTTCTTGCCTTCCAGAGTCCTAGGGAATGAGAAAAAATGTGTTGTTCTGGATGACAATACAGTCTTCCAGATACTTCCTGAAAACTGAGCAAAGATATCAATGCTACACTTATTTCCTTAAGATGAAACACTGGTATCTTTTGATTCTCCAAGAATTTTTATGTTTTAGACTATAATTTGTCTTAAACAATTTTTCTTTTTTAATGTTTCTTTATTTTAAGAGAGAGAGAGAGAGAGAGAGAACACAAGTAAGGGAAGGGCAGAGAGAGAGGGAGAGAGAGAATCCCAAGCAGGCTCTGCACTGACAACACTGGGCTCAAACTCATGAACTGTGAGATCATCACCCGAGCTGAAACCAAGAGTTGGACGGTTAACCAACTGAGCCATGCTGGTGACCCTTAAACAAATTTTCTGGTTAACGTAACATTTACTCATTGTAAAAAACATGGGAAATACAGAAATTATAAAAAGAATCAATCACACATAATCCCACCTCATCGATATAATAACCATTACTATGCTGGCTCATTTCCTTCCAGTATTTTTTCGCTAGGTTTCTGGTTATATATATGTAATATGTACAACAGATATCTATTACACATTCACATAGAGTTTTCTACATTGCTTTACTTATTTCATACATATATTTCTGGGTTTATAACAATTCTGTGAAAAGTTTTCAAAGACTGCATAGTAAGTAGTCCATTATGCTAGATCTAAATTAATTAACTTCTATTTCCACACTGTTGGATACTTCCATAAACATTTTTGAGAACAAAGATTTATCTGTATATAAATAAATTATTTGGAAAGATTAACAGAACCTGAGCTAATAAATGAAGATGTAAATTAAAAAAAAATTTTTTTTTTGAGAGAGAGAGAGAGCACAAATGAGAATGAGCAGGGGAGGAGCAGAGAGAGAGGGAGACACAGAATCTGAAGTAATCTTCAGGCTCTGAGCTGTCACCCACAGAGCCCAATGCAGGGCTTGAACCCAAGAGCCATGAGATCGCGACTTGGGCTGATGTCGGACATTCAGCTGAGCCACCAGGCACCCCAAGGTGTAAGTATTTTTAAGTCTCTTGCAACCATACCATATTAAAGGCATTTCTGGCTAGAAAAACATCTTATCAAATAAAGGAAAAATATAAGGATAGAAAAGCCAAATATAGCATATTGAATATTTTTGTATTTAAATTTTCAATAAAAATACAGTTTTTCCATATTTAAAATTGTTAATTTACTCCAAATATGAGAAGGGAACATAAGAATTTAAACAGTAAGATATGTATGATATAATCTATATGTATTTAGGCATTATAATGTATTTTTTTTTTAATTCCAAAACGATTTACTGATTTAGTGAAAAAGTGGTGTATCTGAAAGATATACTCCTAAATGTCTTCAAATCATTTTGAAATTAAGGGAATTCTAAAAAACTATAAACTGTATGAATCTATATTAATATTAAGGCAGTCTCTGCATTAAAAGAACATGTGAACTGAATACTTAAAGCAAAAGTGATATTCAGTGATCCTCAAAGTACTCAGGATCATTCCAAATTTGTAATTTCAGTAATGAGAACGTAGTTACATTGGTCATTAGATGAAGTGGGAACCATGCTCATTACTGATACAATTAATAATAGCTGCATTTTAAGCATCCCTGCCCTCCAACCAGCTGTTACCTGCCACTGACTTGAATGAATACTATCCATTTGAGGAACAAACTTAACTTTACAAAATGTTGTATGTAACTGACCCCTCTAAAAGTTCAGAAATAGCAAAAATATCATTAACTGAAGGACATGTACACTCTACATTAAGTTCTATGCCAACAGGAAACAACATCAAGGTGACGTGGTTGGGCAGCTTGTACTCCAAACAGCTGTGCATCTATTTGACATCCTCTAGTGCTCAAAGGACACAAGCTGTGCTGAGTGTGGACATTCCCAGAGCTGAAGGTGATAGTAAAAATCATCCCTTGCCACTGTTAGAGCTAGCTGCTTCTGCGAAGAAGAGACAGAGGCCCCAGTGGCCCTGTTCTTTCCTTACGTGCTTTTAAGTTAACAGGCTTCTATTCACAACCGTTTGCTAGTCTGCTTTAGGATTAGCAAAGACATGCCCTGATCTGCAGTACAGATCTCAGTCACTTAGGGGATTATCTACCATGTCCTCCCTGAGTGATGCGGATACACACACATAAAAAAATGCACAAAGATCTTACCATTTACTGTAACAACAACCCAAAATGGTTTAATCACCTTCTTCCTCATCTGCTATGTTNCGACTAAGCCACTCAGGCGCCTTCATCTGCTATGTTCTTGAAATAATTTCCTACCAGGAGAAGCACCTTATAATTGAGTTAGAGGATGAAGTAAGGGCTTCAAGGTTTATATGCAGAGAGATACAATAGTAGGAGAATTTGGCAGCACAGGACGTTGAGGAAGTATATATGAGAAACACCTTAACAAAGCCAAAAAAAAAAAAAAAAATTCTGAAATGGGAGATAAGTGCAAGGAAGACCAGCTTCGCACCTTTAGCCCTCAGAGGAAATTATGTGAAGAAACTGCACATACAGATAACAACATTTCTTAAGGGGCTGAGAAGAATGTGGACGGAGAAGCTTAGAACAGAGAGTACACGGCACTGGTATCAGTGCAGACCTTGAGGCAAAAGTCAACAACATTCTACTATTTGACACTACATGCCCTTTTCCTCCTCTCTTTCCTTTCCTCCTACATCTGCTCTTCCACCCCCCAGAACAGTAGTTCTCAAACTGCACTGGAGGGGCTGGTTAAAACAGATTGCTGGGCCACACTCCCAGCTTCTGATTCAGCAGGCCTTGGGTGAAGTTCAAGGACATGCATTCTTACAAGTTCTCAGGGGATGCTGATGCTGCTGGCCTACTGAAGACACTCTTCGAACCACTACTCGACTGCTTTTCTTTAATTTTCTGTGCCTCAGTCCTGCCAGGATCATAGTCCCGCAGGTGACATTTAGATTCTTAGGAAAAAGACACCCAAAGAGAACTCAACTGATGGCAGACCACCACCAAAATGCACAAAAACAAACAGCTATTACCCACTACTTCTTTATCCCTGAAGATAACTAAGTGCTTAAACATATGTCTAATTATAACATATAACAAATAAATCACTTTCATTTATTTCCATTTCAACCATGATTTGCTGAAGTGCACGGTAGTAATGAAAAGCCTATTTTTTAAGAAGGTGAGGATTAGTAGTAGAACAGTCTACTCCGTGTCTAAGCCAGGAGCGGCAAGCCTCATGGCCTGTGTGCGGACTCTGACGGACTGATGGCATGTACGGGAGAACTCTGCTGCGAGAGGCTCTGAGGCTGCTTTCAGGCTAAGAGAAAAAAGTTTCATGACTGGTGAGCCACGTCTAATATGGTCATAAGAATACGTACTATTTCCCATATGCCACAAAATAAGAATAAGAGAGAGATCACAATGTCTGACCCAAGTAAGTAAATGTGATTAATAATGAAAATATTGCTAAAAAAAGAAATTTAAAGTGTGATTTCATTAATGTGGCTGAAATATGCGACAGGATGATTTGAAGGGATTGTAAAGAAAAGGAAACCGTGAATAAGGCAAAGAGATGATATACAAAAAGGCAGCGACGGCAAAAGGTGAGCCAGCACAGAAGTCAAAGGGCAGACGACATACGAACAAATACTCAAAGAAAGCAGCAGCAGAACAATGATAGGAGGTCAACACTGAGGTTCCTCGTGACCCACCTCGACAGGAAGCTGATTGAACTGTGTCACTAGGCCATCTACAGCTGCAGCTATACCAATAAGAGCAACGACTTTCTGTGGCCTTGCGATTGCAGCATGGAGCATAAGCCAGCCACCGAGGCTAGATCCAACCAGTATCTAAAAACAGAAATATGGTTTTATTTATATTTTTTAAATTTCATTTTAGTGAGAGACGGAGACAGAGGGTGTGCATGCGTGAGCAGGGGAGAGGGAGAGAGGGAGACAGAATCTTAAGCGATGCGGGGCTCAATCCCACCACCCTGGGATCATGACCTGAGCCGAAATCAAGAGTCAAATGCTCAACTAACTGAGCCATCCAGGTGCCCCCAAAAGATATATGGTTTTAAAGAGGAATTTCTTTTTCTTTTCTGTAAGGGGATTCAGTAATTTATGTATGTACTTTTTTCTTCTATATCCATTAGCTCCCAGGCTTTTAATATTTGGCACAATGTAGAATTAAAATTAGGATTACAATGTAAAGTAAAATGCCACTTAAATTTTATGAGAAAGTGAACAGAACAATTTTAAATCAAATACCAAAATTAATTGTTAAACATTTAAACTATTAAATTTTCATCGCTAAAGACACAGCTCAAAAAAAATGAGGTTAGTCAACAATTATACTTAACACAAATAGTCACCTGTGGCCCTTCAGCTACGTCATCAATTATAGAAAGAACATCTTTTCTCCATCTTCCCACTGTGCATTCTTGTATGTTACCATCCGAATTTCCAACTCCTGAGTAATCAAACCTAGAAAAAGGGAAAAATATATCTATATCCAGATGTCTATCTATATATTTCTCTGGTTTTTAAAGAAGATAGCTCATTTGTCATTATTACAATGCTTAGAATATGTTAAAATAAAACACTGAGGCCAAAATATACTTCAACAGATCCTACTGGCATAGCCTCCAAACATCGCCCATGTCCACTCACTCTCTCACCCCCGCCACTGCCAGCAGCCAGTCCACGTCACCATCTCCTCGGACCGGGCTAGCGTTAAGTGTCCTCCGACTTGTCCTTGTCTCCATTTTCTACCCCTGTAGTTCATTCCCCATGTAGTCACCAGCGATCCTTTTAAAACAAAAATCTTGTCTTGCACAAACCTGTCAAAAGCTTTCCATCATCTGTAAAAAAAACATGAAGTCCTTCCTGTAACATGGCTTCCAACTACCTCTCCGATTTCATTTCTTACGGATTTCTTACCCTCTCTCCCTCCCAACTGAATCCTATTTGCTTCCTTGAAGTAAATGGAATACACCACCCAGGTTTTGCTTCAGGAGTCTGATAGCAGCTTTTCTTTCTCCACAGCATACTGTACCCCTCCAGATATCCACTTTGATTGCTCCCTCGCTTCATTCAGCTTCTGTCTCAAATGTTACATCTCCAGAGATGCCTTCTCTGACTACTCAATGCAAAATCATGCTTCTTTCATCCTTCTCCATTTCCTTACCCTGCTTTATTTTCTTCATGGCAAACATTGCTACCAGACATACAAAAAATTTGATTATTTGTTTGTGGCCCATCTCCCACACTAGAATGGAGGCACCATATGGACATAGGCTGTTTTGTTTACCACTGCTTTCCCAATGCCTACATCAGTACCTTGCATACGATAAGTGCTTAGTATTTACTAAATTAATAAAAGGGAAAGAGGGAAATCAAGTTCATGATCACCAACTCACCCCTTAGTTTGCTTCTCCTTCAAACTGTCTAGCTCTCTGGGCTCAAAGTCTGTTGATCTGTGCACTTTCAAGGCCTCTATTCAACAGACCATGAAATATCACACCACGCCTGCAGATTACCTTATACCACAGTCCTACTAAACTACTCCGATCCCTGGACAGACCCTTTCATAATGCTGGGGCTTGGCCTCCTGTCTGGAAAGCCTAGAAAGCCTTCCTTCCCACCCAAACTCCTACTCGTCCCTTCAGTCATGTCATTTCCTCTGAGGAATTTGACATACACTCCCTCAGTCACTTTCTTTTGTATGTACTCACTTAACACTTTTCACATTATGTTGTAATCAAGTTTTAAATATTTGTGTGACCAGAATGTCAGTTCTTCAAGAGCAGACTGTTTTACTCAAAAAATTTTCCCAGGTACCAAGCACTGCTTGCCCTGTGCCGTCTTCACTCACTCTCGTTTCTTCTCATTCACCTCTTCCTCTGCAATCTGGTAAGACTAGTATCACACTGCACATCTTTGTCATCTTTTTTTTTTTAAATTTTTTAACATTTATTTATTTTTGAGAGACAGAGTATGAGCTGAGGAGGGGCAGAGAGAGAGGGAGACACAGAATCAGAAGCAGGCTCCAGGCTCTGACCTGTCAGCACAGAGCCCGATGTGGGGCTCGAGCCCATGAACCATGAGATCGTGACCTTAGCTGAAGTCGGACGCTTAACTGACTGAGCCACCCAGGTGCCCCACATCTTACGGCCTAGCACAGTAGCCTCCTGTGTCCCTGTGACTGTTCTCTCTCCAAATGGATACGTTTTATACCTGTCAAGATTTTTTTCTGAAACATTTTATTGCTATGGCATGAACTTCAGGGGTTCCCTGTAATATACATGAACATTCAGCATTTTAGCCTGTTTTGTAGACCATTATATTCTGGTCATCTCAGATTGATTATCATATCAGAGGAGACCAGTGCTTTGGACCAACTGATCAACTTGCTGTTACTAAGTTGGCTCTTGCTTTGTTCCTGTTTCATGCCTCATACTATTTCCATCACCGAGAGTGCCCATCATCCCTGTGAGATGGTCAGATCCCGGTGGGGGAAACACCATTCTTGGTTTTGTGTCTGCATTCATCCCAGAGGTGAGGCACCTACACCTCGCACACAGAATATGATAACACGTACTAAATAAATAAAAGTGGAAGGTAAAAGTAAAAAGAAATCACTTGATTCGAATTTGAAGCGTTCAGCTTTCTCTAATTCTTAAAATCTGATGAAAACTAATAAATCCTAGTGTTTTTAGTGTGCATGTAAGAATATATATGTGACATACAGCATACACGCATTTTCTTAGGGATTTATGAGTCATGGAGGAAGAAGAAATTAAATTTTTCTTTGATATAAAGCGAAATGACTTTAGACCCTTGGGAAGTTGTGTAACAAGGCTGCTGCTGAAATCTCAATCACAGTCATTATTTCCCTTCAATCCAGGGGATGTAGAAAACAGACCCAGGAGAAGAGGGAAGAAAGGTACCAGCTAATCCTCCTTTTCTCGCCCTTGATGGGCAATCGGGCATCTCTACTTGCTGCATCTTTCACAGCTGCTTTCCAATTACATGATGCAGATGCAGAATATAAGTAGAAATCCTTCAAAAAGGAAAATATAAACATGTGGTGAAACTAAAAGGTACAAGTAAAAAATATGGTTCACTCTTGCTGAACCCTAATCAAGGGACAAAGACAATTCAAACATATTCAGCTGTTGGGGCACCTGGGCAACTCAGTTGGTTAAGCAGTCAGACTTCGACTCAGGTCATGTTGTCAAGGTTCGTAGGTTTGAGCCCCATGTTGGGCTCTGTGCTGTGACAGCTCCAGAGTCTAGAGCCTAGATTCTGTCTCCCTATCTCTGCCCTCCCCCCGCTTGCACTCTGTCTCTCTAAACAAAAATCAAACATATTCAGCTATTTAGGGTGGGGGTGTGGGGTGGCTGACTTGATCTTCAGGGTCTTGAGTTCGAGCCCCACTTTGGGTGTACAGCCTACTTAAAAACAAAAAACAAATAAACAACAACAAAACCCCCACAGGCTCTTCTCGCAGCCTCAAAACTCTGGGACATGTTCCCAAATCTAGAATTACATATTCTATGGCAAATAACTATGAGAGAATACCAGCCCTAACACCGTGTGTTATATTCCTGAGTTGTGACCCAATCTTATGTTAGGCATGGTGACAGAACATCAAAAAACCATTTTCCTATAGCCATATGAACCATTTCTTGATAATATACAAAACTAACCATTTCCTCATTCAAGAGCTAAGATTTTACAGCCAAAAACATAAAAAAGGTAAACTGAGAAATTAGAGCATAAATAAAAGATAAAATCTCTAATAACAAGCTAAAATGCAACCAACAGTTAATAGTGCTTAGGTTGCAATGAAGTTTGATGAATGCAAATAAAATGGAACCTGGTCAAATTAAAATTTTGTAGTGAAGGGCTACACTTTTATAAAGGTTTATAAAGATATACCTAGGCTATGTTTTAATACGGAACCAATTAATGGTTTGTACACGTTATACCTAATCATGTTTATTTAATACACTTAAAACATATTTTTAAAAATGCATTCAAAGTAAAGAAAACACACAGACTTCATGTGATATAGAGAGACAGAAACTGGTTACAGTGCTCACAGTCTCCATTTAAATTCAAGAACTGGTAAAAGGGCAATTTCTTGATTCAAATTCTTTTGGGGATAAAAAGAATGATGGCAATTTTTCTGATAGTACCATGTTTTGATCAGGGTAGTTTCCGTTCCTGTATAGGTCTTCTTTCTTACCCCAATACTAACTTCGGTGTGCCTTTATGAAGTTTTTTTTTTTTTTTTAAATCCATTTTAAAAAATGGATCCCCAGTTTTCTCTTGCCTTGCGCAATTAAGTTATGTTTGACACAGTACATTCTGTTTGAGTATTTCTGCCTAATTGCTCATGTTTTTTGTCTTGTGTTTCCCCAATCCAACCTTTAAGAACAACAGCCATGTTATAGAGTTTGTTGTATATTTTACAGCACCCAGTAATAGTGCTAGAAAGTCTACTTGGAAAAGATACTCCAGTCTTGAGAACAAGAGTTAAGTCAGAACAGATTTTTAAAAGTTCTGAATATGAAAATGAACTCAATATGATAAAAGGAGTAACACTAAATCCATTTAGTTGACATAATCTCTGCTAATATACTGAATAAAATCTAAAAGGCTTTCATTTTTTATATTTATGTATTAATTCCTAAAGTTGTATCTTCTAGACCTACGGAGTGAATGTAATGAAACTATTATTCTAACAATGTAGATGAATAGATTTTTAGGCTATTAGTGCTGGAAAGGATTCAGACATTATCCTTAGTTCATCCTCCTCCTTTATGATGAAGAAAATAGGCCCAGTGTTTATCGGTTGACTCATCTCGTCACAGTTACTGCCGGAATGAATTCTAGTTCCCATGCTTTTTGAAATCCAGGCCAGTGTTCTTTCTATTAAACCATACTATCTCTTCTGGCAAAGGAGGCACTAACTAAATGATTGTTATAGGTAAACAAACCTAATAACAACAATGTAAGCACACTATTTTACTAAAATAATTATCGGCATGAAACATTAGGAATTAACAAAATTAAATTTTGGTTAAACATCCCCAATGGAAAGCCACAATATAACCACAAGATATTATAAGAAACCAACTACTATTTTTGGTTTGTTGTTATGCTAGATTATTACATCTGAAGAGTTTAGTTACCACTAGTATCTTTTCCCACCAAAATTGTCAGTGTGGCACAAAGACCATTAGAACAGGTCGTTTAAAGGCTGCATTTGCCATAGCTCTAAATCACAAGGTCAAAGTTTACAGACCATTAAAATAAGTTAATCCATAAAAACACTGGCATTTGCTTCAATTGGTCAGAGCAGAAATATGTCTCCATTGCCATGCTCAAAGGTAGTAGTATTTTTCTCTGAAATGTGTTGCTCCTACCTTATATAGGCGTGACCTAGAGATTTGCAAAACTCTTCAATCGCCAATGCTTTTGTACCATTCATATTAGAAATATAGCCAGGGATGAAGATAATTCCCGGACTTTTGCCTTTTAGCTTCTTATAAGCCAGGTTTGGAAGGTCTGGTCGACTAAGGAAAGAGACTGATGTCTTTTGTCTGCAAGCTAAACAAAGTACACAAAACATAAACTATAGTTTACAAACACTGTTTTTGGAAAAGTATATACAACTGACCCTTGAACAACATGGGGGTTGGGGTGTCGACCCCTTGTGTACTCGAAAATCCGTATGTAACTTTTGACCTTCCCAAAACTTAACTACTAATAGCCTACTGCTCATTGGAGGCCTTACCACTAACATAGTTAGCACATATTTTGTGTGTTGTTCATATTACACATTGTACTCTTACAATAAAGTAGGCTAGCGAAAAGAAAATGTTAAGAAAATCATAGAGAAAATATATTTAGAGTAGTGTACTGTATTTACTGAAAAACACCAATGTATAAGTGGACCCTACTAGTTAAACCCATGTTATTCAAGGGTCAACTGTGTATTTTCAATCTTAACTTTCTTAACTTGTCAAACTGATGTCAAAACTACTTCCATTTAAGAGGAAAGACAAAAACAGACTTGAAATATTAAAATCACAAGCATATCTGTGGTTTCTTCTGAACTTGTATCAAAATCAGTGCCTCTGAACAAGGTCTAATCTTGATTCTTCCAAAATACACACTGGGGTGGAAATTTCAAGGCAAAAATAGAGACTTACATAAAAAAAATGTTTTCCTGTAAAAAAATGCTGCTGTATCATCTGTCCCAAATAGTATCAATAATGTTCGGATTTATCTACACTAGTTTAAGCCTTCTCTTGTGAGATTTTTCTTTTTAATATTTCAGTGTTGGAGGAGTTTCACATCCTCTACTTTTTGGCAGGGAGGGGGAGAAAGGAGTTCGATCTGCCCTTGAGAAGCTGTTCCTGAGGCAGAGGTGATGGGCTCCTACAGGTAATACTGACTCCCTGGCCATCCACAAAATCATGGGCCTTGCTAATAGCCTATTGTGATTTTGTATCAGCTGAGGTGGGTTTGATGAGCCGTTACGTTTACAAGAAACCTTGAATAACTTATAATAGTACGATTTTTGGAAAAAGATTTCTCATAAGCCTCTGCAATCACTATGTTTCATTTGTCAGTTTGGCTTTCTGTGAATGGCACACAGGTCTTAGTGCAAGTTAAGTAAAAACTTGAAAAGCAAGTGGCAAACCTTGTAAGGTTACTCCATTTCATTGCTTTTCAAGTTTTTTTCCTTACCATAAAATCTGTATTTGCTCTTTAAAAAAGGTAGGAAGGTATTTTAAAAACATTAAGTCATTTATAACCCCACCTCCTCCTTCCAAAGAAATTAAGTTTGTGTGTTTCCTTACACTCTTTTTCTGGACCAAGAAAATCTCTTCTTTTATAATGAAATGAAACCTTCCTCTACTTTATTGCGGCCAAGGAAAACATCTCTGCCCCCTCCATGTGAATTGACAAAAGCTTCCTTCATTTTGGGCTGAGAAGCTGATTTTTTAAAAACTGAATTGAAGGCCTTATCGCTATCCCTATTACATAGAAGTGTGTTTCAAAGCTTCACTGTATAGTGAAATACGCCAAATTTAAAATTTTTAGGGAAAACCAGGGCTAGTGGGGGCCAGTTATGTTGGCTGGAAGACTTTATCAGCAAAAATGTCAATTTCCTAGTTCCTTAGCTCCGCACTCAAATCCTTCCTATTCTCTTCTCAATATTACTTCCCCAAACAGGACTTTCTCCTCTGAAACAGTAATTTACTTCATTTTGGTGAGTTGTAAGTGGACGGGTTCTTAACATTCCATCCATGAATGATCTTTGCACTATAAGGGTTAGCTCAAAGCCTGATGCATAAATCCTCTATGATGTGCTAAACAGATGAAAGAGTATTACAATCTACTTAATGAACTGACATACTATATACTTCACTAGGGGAACTTACATATAACTAGGTTTTAGACAGTATAAAATTAATAAGTGTAAGTTAAACTGATTATATACATTTAAACATTTTAACCAAAGCAAAGGGTATCAGCAATGACAATTCCCATCCCAAGCGCAGTGCATCTGACAGCGTGTATGGCAAAGGTGTAAAAACAACAAAACCAGAGAATAAAAAGACACAATTCAGAAAGACAGACCATATAAACTGAGGGTAGGGTGGAATGGAGAAGAATCAAACACAAGATGAAGAAAATATTCAGATGTTCTCATTTTTGGTCCAAATTCTAGTTTCCTTTGTAGAGTAATGATTATGGTTTTCACTGAGCGGGAGCATCGAGAAGGCAAAATGAGAAATTTGGCTTGCTCACGGCGTCCGCACTTTCACATACACACAAAGTTCATACTGTAAATTCCTAAAGTGAAGCAAGGTCAGGTCTAAACATCCTAACAGAGTCAAGATCTGTAAACCCCTCAGACCAGAAGAGAAACGAAAGAAAAAGCAGTAACCAATCGCACATCTTAATTTTTCCTAGCGTTGGCGCTTAACGCGGGGAGGCAGGCAGGGAGGAGGATCCTTAAACCGCAGAGCGTAAAACTCTAGCAAAGGCCCCCGGCGGAGGTCTTACAGCTTTCACAGAATGGCTGGAGGCGACTAAAACTAGAATACTGAGAAAGCGAGAAGAGCTTTTTTAAAACAGGGCGCCAAAGCCGCACTAGACAGGAACGGACTGAACTCCCAAGTTCGAAAGAACGCGTACTTCTCCGGGCTTTGGGACACTGACCTGGGACCCACCGTGCTGTCCCCTCCGACTTCCTTGCAAGGAATGCGCTGAGGCCACGGTGGAAGCCCAAGAAGACGCCCGCTCCGCCCCACCTCCCACGAGGTATCCAAGCGCCCAGGGCCGCCATGCCCACCCCCGCCATCTTCCCAGAGGCCCCCGACGACCGTGCTGACCCACAGAGCAGGTCCGAGCGCCCAGTAACCAGAGGTACGCATGCGCCGCCGGCCGGAAGCCGGGACTTGCTAAAGCGTTTTAACTGAGGGCGCACATGCGCGGAGTGTTGTCGCTGGGACGAGCCTCTCGCCATTGGACACGGGGCTCCTAAGGGACTTTTTGCTTGGACTGTTTTGAGGAGCGTCAGTAGGCGACTTTCCCACTGGATAGATAGCTGTTCCAGGGCCGGATGCGCGGAGAGAAGGCGTACCCAACGTTCCTAAATAGGAAACCGTCTCCTCCTCCCGAGGACACTAGGGAGCGGAAGCTTAAGCTGCAAGGCTGCTTTAGCACAAATCGCCTTCCCGCCCCGACAGATTTAAACCGAGCCGGAAATGCTGCCTAAAGCTCACCTTAATCTCGCTTGTGTAAATACCCGATGCGGACGCGTTCGTCGCCCATCGCCACTTTCCAATTCGTTTTCAATCTCTTATTAGGCCTGACCATTGAATTATTGAATTATTCTGTCCCCTGCCTCCTGTTACGTGCAAAAATAAATCCCAGAAGATATATCCTCAAAACGGAAGAATAAAAACAAAGGATTTAAATACACTTTAGGGCAGTATTTTGTAGTTTGGGGGATAGAAGGGACTTTGATAAGCAAGAGATGAAACCCCGAAATAAAGAAGAAAATGTTGGTATGTGAACTTCAACTTTTTTCACGGTAAAAGGCATCTTGAGTCAAATGAGAGTCTAGAAAAACTGACTTTATGGTACAGATAACAGGACCTTAATACTTCTATTCAACCTGCTCCTAATAATAAGGCAAAAAAAAAAAAATCCTGTGGTTTCAATAGGATTATCCAACGGCTGTGAATAGGCAGTTCATATAGAAAGGATGTTCAACTTCACTAATTGAAAAATGTGAATTAAAAAAAAAATAGCATGTTATTTCTCTCACCTGTCAGATTGGGAAAAATTAAAAGTGCAACTATTGGCAAGGATGATGCGACATTGGCACTCCTGTATGGTTGGTAGGAGGGCTGATTGCTAAACTCTTCTGTCTAGTAATTTGTGCACAATTTTAAAATATGCATCATTTTCAATGTCCTTAACCTAGTGGCCCCAGTCTGTGAGACTTCTGTAAAAAACAGTTTTCGTTCGTAAGGCTGCATAGTATATGCAACGGCACCATTTTTATAATTTTTTTTAAAGTAGGCTCTGTGCTGAGTGTGAAGCCCAACGCAAGGCTTGAACTCAAAACCCTGAGATCAAGAGTCAGTGGCTTAACCTGTGGGTTAATGACTGAGCCACCCAGGTGCTCCTACAGCACTATTTTTATAAGCATGCAGAAGAAATAAATGGAAGTCAATAATTGAAAACTGGTTGAATAAATTATATAAGGATTTCTGAATTCTGGCTCTGACATCCTTCAAATTAATTCTAGGCGCCCCAAGCATCAACAAGTAAGATCTTATCTAGTTTTGTTTTGTTTTTTTTCTACTTAAGGTTACTGTGGCTGCTATAAAATACTTAAGTAAAGCCACTTGACTATGTTGTTCGTACATTTTGGAGCAATGATTGGTGCTAGAGTTAAAGGCAAATGGTGGATACAGTGAATCCAGCCTATCTTTGGAGTCTTGAGAACCTGTTAGAACGTACTGAAAAAGTTGGATAAATAAAAACTGAATAGATCTTTTCTGGGTGGTAGAGTGCCGGAAACAGAGAGCAAGGACAGCTGCTCCTTTTCAGGATGCACTCCAAAAGTTGTTGAGCTATTTTACCAGTTCTCCATTGGCCTGTTGTAGACTCCAAAGAAACTAAATCACTAAGGTGATGGACAATGTGCGTCACTTTGCCATCCTTTAAATCTTAACAATAAACATTTCTCACTATGGGTTTTGGACAATTGCAAATATTCTCAATCATTTCTGTCCCTGTTCTCTCCATTATTTTTGTAGATCTTGCATCTTATGTTCAGCAAAATGAAAACAATCTGACTTGTCTCCACAGTGGGAAAATCACTGCACAGAAGAGTAGGGAAACCCATGGATTGTTTTCTCTATACACCCTTATCAATATAACAAATCAGGAAAAACTGTGGCCAGTGTCACATAAAGATGCTTTTACCTACAGTGAGGGTGTGAAGTAGACCGATTGTTTGCATACTCACTGTCAATGTTGCCTTGATTATCAGGAGTGAAAGGATATATTGTTCAGGGTCATTTCTCTCTCTGAAATCTGTTCCCTTAGTCCAGGGAGACAAATGAGGTCGCTGTCAAGTAAAGTCCTTTACTTCACACCTGGATGATTTCCCCCGTCAGATAAGTAAACACAGCCTCTGCAATCCCCAGTAATAATTCCATCTTTGCAAAATGACAGATGTCACATTTGCCAGGGGTCATCTCACATTAGCAAAGGGAATGTGACCAGAAATACTTAGAATTCCTTCAGTTTAAAGAACTATAGATCATAATGTTAACACACAACCACCTTTATGGAGATGCACAATTGACTTTTGCTGATTAATCCATCTCCTGTCATGTCACCAATAGGTAACCTCCTAATGAGAGATGAGTTTATTTTCAACTGTGAAATCTGGTCAACATTTTAATCCATACTCAACATATTTTAACACACATTTAAAAAGGTTTACTACATCATGCACAATATAATGTTGATTAGGATATCTTTATAATCCGATGAAAGTACAGTACAGAAAAGTTGTATCTTACATTAACCAACAAAATTTTAGCAATTGCATTTCACTCTCTTAGATCATTACAAGGGTTTAGGGGTAATCTCTGAAAAAACAGATTATAAAAAGTCTTATGCAATAGTGACTTTGTCCTCCACTGTTCAAGTAAAATCATGCGTCATCCAGTTGCAAAATCTTATTGACAAAATCGTATTGGCAACATGTATACATGTATGCAAACCACACTGCAAAAATTTTTAAACACTGTACCCCATTAGGCCAGACCAAGATGTTATGGACACTTCCAATCTAGTCATTTCACCTTGTACTAGTCAGCAAAGCTATTATTCTCTACTTCTATTCATTTGCAAACTTCTAGGAAAGAATACATCCATACTCACAAATACACACAACATGACAAACCAGGATAAATGGCATTTGAAAAACTGTTATAAAAGAGACTTGCCTGAAGTCATTTCATTCAACAAAAATTAATTTAATTCTAAAGAAACTAAAGCTAATTTTAAAGAAATACATAATAAAATCGTACATTACAGAGAACATTAAGGTGGAGTTTATTTTCCTTTCTATAGAAAGAACTATGCTATTTCTTTTTTTTTAATTTATTTTATTTTATTTTTAATGTCTTTTTTTTTTTTTTTTATTTCTAGGAGACAGGGAGAGAGACAGCGTGAGCAGGGGAGGGTCAGAGAGAGAGGGAGTCACAGACTCTGAAACAGGCTCCAGGCTCTGAGCTGGCAGTCAGCACAGAGCCCAACGTGGGGACCGAACCCACGAACCGTGAGATCATGACCTAAGCGAAAGTTGGACGCTTAACCAACTAAGCCACCCAGGCGCCCCAGAACTATGCTATTTCTGTAAGTAAGTATTTTCATTGGTCTGTTCTTTGGTGAAAAGAGAGCTGATCTCATCGTTTATGTCATGTGAGGCTGCAGTTAACAGGTGTGTTCCACAATAAAGAGGAAACAGACAATCTAAAGGAAATTGGCTACCGGTTACCTTTATTATCAGCACCAGGAAGGGAGAAATCATTAGCAAAACATGATATCTTCTCTTTATTTTAAATTGCTCGAAGTGACAGGATGTCTGTCTAATAGGACTGCTTCTGTCTAAGACACAGAACTTTTTGTTTTTTCTTTTACAAAAAGTGATTTGCTCTATGTGTACAGTCGCTTATGCCAGTGTTAACTTTCCAGAGACAACTTCCTGGGCAATTGATGGCATTGAAGTCCCATTTCAAAATGGAGAGTAACACTAAATGCAGTTTGTCACTTGAAACTACCACTATTGAACAGAAGTCATATCAAATCTTTGGTTTACGTGCAGTACTTAATAATTAGGGCAAAAATCCTAAAATGTATTCCCCTCCAACCCCTTATTTGATTCTACTTATAAAATAACCTTCAGCAAAATGCTTTCTAAAACGCCAGTCAATAACGAATAACGTCAATGCCAATAATGTGGGTGTTAAAATAATTTCATATTTCCAAGTACATACATTTTGTAAACTGTTCAGTTTATTTCACCAAAGTAAACAACTGATAAAAAATAGTTTATAAGAAATGTTCCTCTAAGGGATGCTGTTTACCAAAATAGTGTTTTCTTTTTCATAGGTGCTTCAATCCTTTTGCTATTTATCATCAAGCTTTGCATTAAAAACCCTTTTTTCTCTTTTATAAATGATTTCCTGTTAATGTGAAAGGAGTTCTGAGTACACACAGTTAAAGGGATGGGCCTGTTGGCTCTTTCCATCTGGGATTGAATATGGCTTCATTCTTGTAAGAGACGATTGCAGTCTGCCCTGAAGTAGACTGTTGCGCCCAGTTCACTACAACAAGAAGTGGGTGTAACCCTCTGCCCCAGTAACTATAACATCCATCCAGATCCTCATGGCTTCCGGCGATGGCGCAACCATGTAGTAGATTCTGTCGTGCGTCTTGACACTAAAGGTGAGTAATGGATTAGGACTCTAAAAATCAAAAAAAGCAAAAGAATGTAAAACAAACATCCTGAAATTATAACATTAAATAACCCAGACATATATGAGTGCTTTCTCCTCTTCAAAAGTTCTCCAATTTATAGAAATCTAAACTGGTATTACTTTTGCTCTACTACAACCTGTACCCCCACTTCCAGGATCCTTCTCAAGACTGACTGTCCTTCTGGCCTTACTGCACAACCAGTCTCACACGGAGAGGTCACCAATTAATCCTCTTGGCAGCTACTTCATAGATAAAGCTCCAGCCCGGTACCTAGATAATGTACATAATAGGTAACAACTGTTATTCTTAGTCCTACTAAGATCCTTCCTTATAGTCACTTAGCAGGTCTCCTAAACTGATTATGTCCAGAATATTGTCTCATTTCACCATGACTTTTTCTTCCATAAAAGATCAGCTCTACTAACTACTTGTATGTTCTCTTTTCTAGAATGATTCTGCTTATATGAATCTGTTACGTCAGAGCAACAAATCTAAATTGCTTGCAGTTCAAAAAACGTTTTTCCAACTTAATTAGGCACTCACATCTGAAAATCAGTGTTTACCTTATTAGCATTCTTGAGGTGATCATAATACACTTCTTCAATGGCTTGGAAGTATATCACTCCTTTTAATTTAGCTTCATGCTTGTCTGCAATAATAGTTAAATACTTTATCACTGATGATGGACTGGGAAGATTATAATTTCAGTGTAATTATTACAATATTTATCTAGTATTTAAGTGACCTGAGATTAATTCAGATAATTTAGGTGAAGGTATTAGCCCAGTTCTATATTGAAAAAACAAATAAACAAAAGGAATAATCCGTCCAAACCTCAGGGACTAATTGACTTTGCCCAAAGCTCTCTAGCAAATTTGCAGTCAAAAAGACAGCCCAGAACTACTGACTGTCAGGTTACCAAACAAAATATAAACACTGCTAATACCAATATTGATTGTTTCCCCATGTTCTTCAAAACTGGTTGTAATGGAAATGTTAGTATGTAGAGCTATTGTTAATGAGATTTGTAAGGAAGTCTTTGTCTTTTAAAGAAGGGTGTTTTTTTTGACATAATGTAAAAGAATATTCTGCTTATATTTCTACTTATTAATATTCTACTTATATTTCTATGAATTTCTTGTCCAGTTTGCCCTTTCCCCTGTTCCCAGTAGAGCTTCACATCAATAATTTAATGCTGTCTCAATGCAGCATGTTCTAAACTGTTTCCAAGATTTCATCAAATTTGCCATAAAAGCCAAACAAAAACATAAAACTAAACAAAAACAACCAAATCACCAAACAATGGCAGCACTCTACGATCTAATAAGTTCTTGAAATATTTTGTAATTTAAACACAGAGCAGATCATAAGTATATGTGAGCATACTGAAGAGTTTTAAAAGGATGGATGAAGCTGCAAAAGAGAGACTCTGTATGGTACCCTGTTGGTGGAAGTGCAAATAAGAAAGCTCCCTTTGGAAGGCAGTTGGGGAAGATAAACCAAATAAAAATGCAAAAAATCCTCGTCCTAAAACTTTTCACTCCTAAAACTTTATCGTAAAGAGCTACTCATGTGCATGCGCACGGATTTGTGTTCGTTATAGCGGAAGGCAGCATCAAAGCTGCCTGAACTCTAACAGCAGACTGATCCAATTATGGACGGATCATGTAATGGAATCCTCACGGCCACTGGAGATGGATCTGCATGTGCTCGTCAGAGAAAGATCTTGAAATACTGTTATGTGACAAAAGTTATGAATAGAGTGAATAATTTGGTCTCAAGTGTACACTTTTAAGTTTATTTATTTCTTGAGATAGACAAACAAAGAGGGAGACAGAGAAGATCCCAAGCAGGCTCCATGCTGTCAGCATAGAGAACGATGTGGGGCTTGAACCCATGAACTCTAACATCATGACCTGAGCCAAAATCAAGAGTCAGATGCTTATATATATACATATATGTATATACATATATATATGTATATATACTGGTATTCTTTCTTCTTTCACCCCAGTTAATATATACTGGTATATATTCTTTCACTGAATATATACCAGTATAAATATATATTCAGTATATATACTGAAACACATATACACATATATAGATATATGTACATATTCATATCCATATATACATGTACATTTTCATTTATATATATGAATAAAGAAAATCTGAAAACGTATTTCAGACTTAACACTAGGAAAAGTTCAGAACTTTTGTGAACTTTCATTATATAGACTTTTTAAAAAAGCTTATTTATTTTTATTTTGAGAGAAGGAGAGAGAAAGAGAGAGAGAACCCTCTTTGAGAGAAGGAGAGAGGAGACAGAATCCCAAGCAGGCTTTGTATCATCAGTGCAGAGCACCACATTTTTGTTCTACTTTTAAGTTTTTGACCCATGAATGTCCCTTTTTTCCCCAACAACAACAATGAAAAGCTAGTCTGAAAAACAACAGGCCTGAGAGCTTCAGTGGAAAAGTGTAAAGCTACTAAATTACACTTAACTCAGCATTTCCCTAACTTATTCGATCATGTTTGACCATGGACCATATTTGTGTGTTTTGGTTTTTTGTGTTTGTTTGTTTTACTCTTCTTTGGGAAGCACCATTTTAATTACTGCCACATTCAGTGGTTTCAATCAGTTTCTGTGAAAGAGGAAGATTCTGTGTAATCTCTCAAATATTCGCTGGGGAGGATACTGCAGGATTAATGGGAATATATACAATAATACTTTATTTTCTGAAAGCAGAAAATAAAATCTGGATGTTTGTAGAGCACTTCATATCTGAGAAAGAACTCTCAAAAATGCAGGCCTCACAAGGACATTGTGAACTAAAAGAATCAATAATGCTATTGCAGGGGCGCCTGGGTGGCTTAGTCGGTTAAGCGTCCGACTTTCGCTTAGGTCATGATCTCGCGGTTCGTGGGTTCGAGCCCCGCATCGGGCTCTGTGCTGACTGCCAGCTCAGAGCCTGGAGCCTGTTTCGGAGTCTGTGTCTCCCTCTCTCTCTGACCCTCCCCTGCTCACGCTGTCTCTCTCTCCTAGAAATAAATTAAAAAAAAAAAAAAAAAATGCTATTGCAAATTGACCCACTAAAGCTATTCATTCCTTTCGGCAGCATTAGCCCATCAATTCTCAGATGTATTTTCTGTGTCTCAGTTTTCTTTAGAGACTCTTCTAAGGTTACCCAGTTAATATGTAGGAGGCCAAGCATGGAGGCCAGGGGCACGATCAGCATGGAGACTCATGACTCTAGCTGTCAGCACTCATGTGTACAGCTCCTTCACACCCATGGTGCCCATTTCCCTCATGACAAGCTGAAGGGGAGGTGTGGCCCCTGTGGGGTCAAGTCCAGGCCCTGAACTGCAATCTGCATCACTTCCTGTGGACTGATCTATTGTTGCACTTGGTGATGTTTGGGGAAAGAGTGGAGGTGGAGGTCAGGGGAGCGGATAAGCAAATGATGGCTGTAAACAGAGCCAAATGGACAGTGTCTGTCAAACTAGGACTCCCTAGTCAGTTATATAACATGTAAATATTAAAAAGCTGAATGAAGGGCGGCTGGGTGGCTCAGTTGGTTAAGCATCTGACTTCAGCTCAGGTCATGATCTCGCAGTCCTTGAGTTTGAGCCCCATGCTGGGCTATGTACTGACAGCTCAGAGCCTGGAGTCTGCTTTGGATTCTGTGTCTCCCTCTCTTTCTGCCCCTCTCCTGCTGGCACTTTATCTCTCTCTCTCAAAAAATAAACATTAAAAAAAAATTTTTTTTAAATAAGAAGCTGAACGAAACATAATTTTTGCCTGTTTTATATGTTATAGTTCTGAGTAATTGTTCATATATAAAAAAGGTTTGGATCCTTAAAAAAAAAAAAGAAAGAAAATCGATCAACAAGAAGTTTACATTTGGAAAAATGCATTTATGTGGTTATTAGGAGCTCAGGTTTTGACATGGATCAGAAGGAAGGGGCACTGAGCAGCTGACCTGCCTGACAGAGGACAGAACGAAATAAGGCTCTTGGAGAGAGAAGCAGAGAAGAAAAGTGAAGCTGTTTTGTCTGAAGTTAATTAAAATTTTATTTTTGGAAAATTCTGGGTGAGGTTGTTGTCTTTGGAGACTGGTCCAAGGGCAAAGTTTTGTTTATGGATTTTGTAGACACTAAATTGGCATTGCTCATTAAACTGTCATCTTTTCTATTATACTAACTGAAGGGAACATCTCTGGATTTTTTAAGAACCNGTGGAGGGTGGGGGTGGGGTTAGGCCATCCACTTGGGGGGCCACTAGAGCATTAACTGCAGCCCCACCAAAGAGCTCCTAACAGAAAGGTACATGCCCCTGGGTCCTCCTCACCCCAGTTCCGGAGCCCCACAGCCAGGGTTTCCTTTGTTTCCACGTGCTTCTTGGTTTCTCACACTTCTCTTCCTAAACACATCCTGACCTCAAACTATATAGATTAAATGACTAGGCTGTTATTTCTTAATATGTTAATTTAACAGTTTTTGACGATGCACATTAATGCTGATACAGTCACCATGAAGCAGGGCCTCTTTATAAACTCTTGCGAGATACGACTTTTCTTTAGTTGCTAAAGAGAGCAGAACTACATCTGTGCTGGCAACGGATGTGTTTCATGTCACCCAGGAGTAAATAAGAGACTTCTTTTTCTTTCTTTTTTTTTTTTCTTAGAGAGAGGGGTGGGGGGAGAGGTAGAGAGAGAGACCCGAAACAGGCTCCACGTTCAGCTCAGAGTCAACTCAGGGCTCTTGATCTCACAACCTTGAGATCATGACCTGAGCCGAAATCAAGAGTTGGACGCTTAATGGACTGAGCCACCCAGGCGCCCCGAGGCTTCTTAATAAGTATAGCAGTCACATAAATATTCCTGTATTTTTTGAAGACTCAGGTGGGTATGGTTCTCACAATCCATCATTTACAAAATCTGAAATATTTCAGTCAATAAATAGTTGTTCACTTATTCACTGAGGAGCTTTACCCTCTGCTTCAATAACATTCTAATTGATAAACTCTAGAATGTCTGTGAGCTAAAGCTGCCTAATTGTGTGTGACTTAAGTAGGGCGTATGACCATAAATAAATAAACAGAAACGCTTTTTCTGGCTTCGTGGTTTAAAAGTCAATATTTTGGTCTGAAAGGATAAGTTCCATTTAATATTTATTTGGACTTCAGGTTACTTCAGCACTAGAACAGACTAATTCACACTTTTTAAATAATATATAATTTTTACTATTTCTAGAGAGGAAATCATAGATATCATGGGGACTAGACAACGTTAATAGAAGATAATATATACCTACAAAGCTAATATTACCCTTAATTCCATGAGTTGCCAGTCAACCTATTTATACTGACTTTTATCACCTTTGCACTTTAACAGAGAGTTCCTGATTTGAGTCTGTCACTTCATCACTCACCTGCATAATAAGAGAATGTGCGCTTGTTCCGATCAAACACAAACCATCGTTTTTTCCAAGTTTTAATTTTTCCACCCATTTTGATAAGGAACCCTCGGCAGGTCTTCTCTGTGATTGATACATGATAACAGGTATCGATATTGTGGCCGGCAGTCTCTACGTGGCTTCGCAAATCAAAGTCTTCCTTCCGGACAGGCAGATAGCGTGTCAAAGGTCGGGCCTGGAAAAGCACAAAACTGGGTCATATATAGCCAAGTATTTATTTCGTTTAAGGTCACAGTTGTTTACGAGTGGACATGAACTGGAAAGCCTAAGCATTAAGGTGTTCACGTGATTATGAGGACTTCAGATAAATGTTTTTCTTTGGAGTTTAAAAAATGCATAGTATTTCAAGAAGGCTGCTACAATATACAGGGGAAGGGGGAGGGATACACTCAGGTGAATAGTTCTACTCCTTGAGACGGGCAGATGAGAAAATGGACGATGTCATTAACCTTAGCTTTCCAAGAGGTACATAGCACGCCAGAACGCAGGGAAATGAGGCATGACATTCCCTGGGCTTCTCCCTATCACACCTTATCATTTTTTCTTTTTTTTTTTTTTTTTTAATTTTTTACTTATTTCTAGGAGAGAGAGAGAGATAGACAGCGTGAGCAGGGGAGGGTCAGAGAGAGAGGGAGTCACAGACTGAAACAGGCTCCAGGCTCTGAGCTGGCAGTCAGCACACAGCCCGACAAGGGGCTCGAACCCACGAACCGCGAGATCATGACCTAAGCGAAAGTCGGACGCTTAACCGACTAAGCCACCCAGGCGCCCCACCTTATCATTAATTCTTAAATAATCTCAGAGAAGACGTGACTAGTGAACGTTATTTAGCAAGTACACCGCCCCCCAACCAGCCCTGTGAGACCCCCTAAAGCTATACCCATTGGCTTACACACACTTTCTGATAGAAATTGAAGGCAGAGATTTATGTTTTGAGAAGTGATGCTAAAATAAGGTGAGAAGTGGAATCAAAGCTGTACTCAATGAGTTGTCCAATGAGCAGATATGGAAAAGATGTATGTGGATGTCTTTTATTTTAATATGGCTGGAGTAGAGAGGTTCATCTAATTTAAGAAGCAGGTATCACCATGAGGTATATTTCTAAAATGGTGTTTGCCTTTAATCTGTTAATAACCCCACCCCTCTGCCCTGGGGAAAATAACCTAAATATATACCCGGAGGCAAACCTGATAATTAGGATTAAAATAGAGAACTGTACTTTTTGGATTGGCTTCGAATGCGAAACAGCCACGGATAACCTTCACTGCGAATCCTAATTTGGCAAAGCATTGGCATAATGAAATAAAATGGACACGTTTTACTTTGTATTTTTCCTTCAGTATTTTGCCTTCGAGTCTGTAGCACTTTGTCTATAGACAGATGTCAGAGACTTGCTGATACCTCAAAGCACACAGATTCTCACTGCCAAACTGCCAGCTACTATAGAGTAAGGGGAATGGCACTTTTTATGAAGTCTAGTAAACCCTGATAAAACGGATTCGAACTTTAAATAACTGGCGCTTCACAAAATTTTACTTTAGCTTCTCAGCCGACATACATCACATAAGCGGCTTTTCATTTGCAGAGACTCAAACCGTATGATAAGCGAGATAGGAAGTGAAAGGAAATGGGTGGTCTTCCTGAGTTTTGCTGGCGTTCAGGAACCTTGCACACGCGCGCGGACAGCTGTAGCCAAGGGGATATGGGTGACAATACAGTGGTTAGGGAAAAACAAAACTACCAAGAAATTGGGTTGGCAAAATGATTTTGTTCTGGAGTATTTGCTTTCAAAAATGGCTTCATAGAAGCTTTTCTCTTCCTCGACCAAAGGTTTTAGACTGAGTGTTGTAGTTGTTTTCAGTAGGAAATCCACCCCATTTTTCAAAGCTGCTCAGAAGAACATGCTCCTTTTAAATATACCCCCAAAAACAGGCAGAAGAAAAACTGCCTCTCTCATCGAATTGTTCTATGCGTGACTAGAGGAAAGTGTCATTTGGGTAGTAGGTCTCAATGGGTTTTCTTAAAATGGTTATTTATTTTTCAGAGAAAGCATACATGAGAGACAGAGAGAGAGAGAGAAAGAGAAAGAGAGGGGAGGGGCAGAGAGAGAGACAGAGGATCCAAAGCAGGCTCTGAGAGCCCAACGTGGGGCTCAAATTCTCTAACCATGAGATCATAACCTGAGCCGAAATGGGACACTTAACCGACCCAGCCACCCAGGCGCCCCTCAGTGAGTTTTGAGATAAACATACATTTGTTTGTTTCTCTCCCAGCAGTTACATGTCAAGCAAGGGCTGGCGGTGCCAAGAAAGCCAGCCTGACACAGCAAGACCGTCTTCTACAAAATGACCAGCAGGGGGCAACCTATTCTAATCCATCCAGACGGACGGTCGTACCTGTGCCCTTTGTTTCTCCCTTATTTTTACTTCCTTTTCAATTAACTTCTGCCGCTGGCTAGTTTCTTCCTGCAATCGTTTTTCCAGGAGTTCTCGGCGTCGTTTTTCTTCTTCCAGAGCTCGTTTCTTGGCTTCCATTTCCCGTTCCTAAATATCATTATTCGGAACAAATTTGAAGATATACTGGTTATACTTGGATGATTCCAACTAATGGAAAAGAAAATTCTCCCTAGACAATTGTTGGTTTTATAGCCTGGGCTCTTACAATATATCACCTAGACAAGAATCACCCTGCACATAGTTTTTGAAATCACCCCACGCAGAAAGGCAACCACGACATTTAATTAACAATCATTAAGTGAAAATCCAGGTGTGGTACTCAGTCATTTCACACTGGTGACCCCAACCCTTGCACTTTTAATAGATGGAAGACAAATTGTCACCCAACACTAGTAATGACGCTTAGCCCTCCTTTCCGGGGCCATCTTCTAACCGAAGGCCATCAGTCCCTCTGGTTTCTTTGTAGCTCTGTGCCCTCCTGGCTGGAGGTAACAGAGGAAGCCCACGAGGAAGTCAGAAGAGGAAAGGAGGGGCCCTTTAAGGCAGGATGCAAAGGCATTTGGGGGGATTCCTAAGGATGTTCAGATTCTGGCTTGAAATACAGTCACAGTAACGTGGGATTTGAAATATTACAATAGCACAGTTCACACAAGCTGGCAAGGAAGAGTGAAAACATAAAGACATGACATTCGTCCTTGTTCCTTGGCAGGCAAACACGGTGGCCATCAAAGGGAAAATACAATACAAAGCATTCATTTCAGTCTACGTTGACACTATACATATTTTAAATTACAAAACATTATAGTGCCGTAAGGAGGCTTAGAAGTCCTAACACCCGTACTTTTCAGATAACAACAATGAGGCCAAAAAGGCTGAGTGATGACTCCAAGGTTATATCGGTTAATAAGGCCCAAGGACAGTTTCCTGTCCAGTGCAGGACACCTTGAATCATGACCTCACTGACCTCGGGCGTAAAGATACTATACCGACCCTGGATTCAAGCAGCCGCGTCTTCTCTGCATGAGCCTGCTTCAAAAGTCTCTCCATTTCTTCTATCCTGGCAATATTTGAAGTGCTGGCACTGAATAGAACACAATAGAACACAAAACATCCTTTCAAGAATATTGTTTGAGAGTGATGTCTCTTTAAGTACACATGCATACGTGCATGCGTGCGCGACACACACACACACACACACACACACACACACGCCTGCGGCTTCTGGAATGGTGTGCGATGCAATCCAATGTCATTTAAAGGATGTTACTTAGGAGAGTCATTGGCCTGAAAAGGTAACTCACTCGGGTCTGAGAATTGTAGGTGACACTGGCTTATCTCAGTTTAGGAGACAAAATGTAGGCAAGGAAAATAATACCAAAGTAGAGTGCTTTACTCATAAATAAATAATCCAAACTAAATCCTACAAAGTGCTTTCTCATAATGCTCTTTCCAAGGTCTAAAAATTATGGACTGTGGGAGACCTTCTTTTTAGTTTAACTGCTCAGAGACGCACACTAATAAGACTATCACCAAAGTTCTATGTAGACGACACCTAAGGTTTGAAGACACTTTATTTGGCTTGGACATATGTGTCCCCAGCTGCTTTTTTGCTGTGCCTCTATATACATGGACATTTTGATCTCTGAGTCATGAGTTTGAGTCCCACATCAGGTGTAGAGATTACTGAAAAAAATATATACACATGGACATTTTATTTCTCCTTTTTTAATGTTTATTTATTTTTGAGAGAGAGAGGTTGAGAGAGTGAGCGGGGGAAGGGCAGAGAGAGGGAGGCAGAGAATTCAAAGTGGGCTCTGCACCGACAGCAGGGAGCCTGATGTGGGGCTGGAACTCACAAACTGTGAGATCATGACCTGAGCCGAAGTCAGATGCTTAACTGAATGAGACACCCAGGCTCCCGACATTTTATTTCTTATATGACAATGCTAATTACAAAAAGACTTCTGTCATAGGCGCAAAGAAGAGTGGTGGGCGGCTAGTTTTGTTGGTAATACCCAATACTCATCCACCACACCAACGAGGAAACTCTATGAAGAGATGCAAGAGCTTCAAAAGAAATGCATCCTAAGAAAGACATCATGCAAACAAGTGAAGGCAAAAACTAACAGGTGTTAACGCTGCAAGAACAGTTAGGGTAAGTAACTAAAAGAGAAAGAGAAGAACTTGGAAATGTTTAATACTAACCAAAAATGTTATTTTTTTCTCTTATTTACATTTTATTTGAATGTTCTGGAAATGAGGGCATGACCTAGGTCAAAACGTATTTACTCTGATATTCCAGCCATAGAGAACCAATGTTATTTCCTATGCATGTATACTTGTATAAGCCATCATATATATTTCTTCTTTTTTAGACTCTCTTGAGGACAGAGAAGCTTTGGTGCCTTTATCTTCCATAGCATAGAGACTGGCACATAGTAGGGATTCAGGTCAGATGCATTTATATAAAAATAAAATTCATATAAAAATAAGGGGAGCCTGGGTGGCTCAGTCAGTAGAGCATCCGCCTTCAGCTCACATCATGATCTCATGGTTCATGAGTTAGAGCCCTGCATCGGGCTCTGTGCTGACAGCTCAGAGTCGGGAGTCTGCTTCGGATTCTGTCTCCCTCTCTCTCTGCCCTTCCCTGCTCTCTCTCTCACTCTCTCTCTCTCAAAACTGAAGAAATATTAAAGAATTAAATTAATATGAAAATGAAAAGGATAATCTAGGTATTTTCAAGCAAAGGGCTAACTTCCTTTATAGAGATAAACGACCACAGTAACATAGTACATATAGTTTATCTTGGAGTCAGTAATAGCAGCTGTATGGCAGCTTATTCATAATTGCCAAAATTGTAAGCAACCACGATATCCTTTAGTAGGTAAATGAATAAATAAACGGTAGCACTTTCAGAAAATGGAATATTATTCAGCACTAAAAAGAAATGAGCTATCAAGTCATGAAAAGACATGGAGGAACCTTAAATGCATATTACTACGTGAAAGAAGCCCATCTGAAAAGGCTACACGCTGTATGACTCCAACTATATGACATTCTGGAAAAGGCAAAACCATGGAGACAGGAAAAAGATGAGTGGTGGCCAGTGGTTTGAAGTGGCGGGTGAAGGGAAGGATGAATATATCGAGCACAGAGGATTTTTAGGGCAATGAAAGCCCCTGTATGACACTATAATGATGTATATACGGCATTATACATTTGTCCAAATCCATAGAAAGCACAGCATCAAAAGTGAACCCTGTTGTAAACTGTGGACTTTGGGTGATAATCATGTGTCAACATAGGTTCATTAAAATATTTTTTTAATGTTTATTTATTTTTGATAGAGAAAGAGACACAGAGTGCAAGCAGGGGAGGGGTAGAGAGAGAGAGAGACATAGAATCCAAAACAGGCTCCAGGCTCCAGGCTCTGAGCTGTCAGCACAGAGCCCAACACGGGGCTCAACCTGCAAACTGTGAGATCACGACCTGAGCAGAAGTCGGATGCCCAACCGACTGAGCCACCCAGGCGCCCCTCCACATAGGTTCACCAGCTTTAACAACTGTACCAGCCCGATGGGGAATGTTGATAATGGGGGAGGCTATGTATATGCAGGGGCAGGGGGTACATGGGAAGTCTCTAGAACTTCCTCTCAGTTTTGCCGTGAACCAAAAACTGCTCTAAAAAATTATCTTTTAGAAAAAAAGTCATCAGTATTTCCAGCCCTATTACAACATGACTTTATCCAGGAAAGGGACAGACTCAGGAGTGCTGTATCCTTAGAAGTTAACTATCTCTGTAGTTCGCAGGGTTACTTTGGGCCAATTTTTAGCCAGATGTGTTCTCCTGATAAAGACAAAAACATGGCAATGTCTCCTCATTATTTCTATGAACTGTTGGGAGAGGTACAAAAGAGTAAGTTCTATTCTCTTCAACCAGCAAGAATTAAAGAAAAAAAATCTTTAATTTTTTTTGGTGCAGGCATTTGTATTCCTCATTATTAAGAATAGTCAATCTCACAGATGTTAAAGGGGCACACTTCATCAGTTTAACTGAGAAAGTCCAGGGCACACATCAGCCCCTCGAATAGCACAAAATCATGTTTATATTCTATCGTGTTCTCTGTGGCATCAGATATATATGTCTTATGTCTCCAGTTTATTTGGAAATGAGTAATTTGTTCACTAAGTCTCAGGTCTCAAAAACTCACCAGTCATAAAAAAGGGGGGAGGGGGCACCTGGGTGGCTCAGTTGGTTAAGTGGCCGACTTGGGCTCAGGTCATGATCTCACCATTTGTGGGTTCGAGCCCCTCATCGGGCTCTGTGCTGACAGCTCAGAGCCTGGAGCCTGCTTCAGATTCTGTGTCTCCTTCTCTCTCTGCCCTTCCCCTGCTCACGCTCTATCTCTCTGTCTCTCAAAAATAAATAAACATTACAAAAAAAAAAAAAACTCACAAAGAATTCTAGCCCCCATCTACTCTATAGTTCTTTCTACAACATACTCACTTTTTGTCTAGCTTGTGCCTGAACATTGTTACATACAGAAAACTTATTGTATCTGTTCCTTCATTGACTGGACAACATTCTTAGAATGTTGATACTTAAGCTGAATCAAAATCTGTCTTTCTACAGCTTCCAATTACTGGCCCAAGTATGACCTTGAGCTACATGAAAGCTATCCACATGAATTGGTTGGAAATAACTTGGTTAGAAACAAATATTTTCAGCCCATGGTTTTTCTTTATCTGTAATTTGGGCACACCCTGGGGCCAAGTTTTCAAACAGTTATCTGTCTTTAAATATTTCTGTTCATTTTTGTTTTAGAATTTTTCAGGGTGTTTTCCATTTATTTTATAATATTTGTAATTATTTTCTGTCAATTATATTTAACGTACCTATTTGGTAATATTTCCATAAATGCCTTAACTTCCGCTCCAAGAAAGTCAATTTTCTGAAAACATTTGACAGAAAGTACATGTTAACATTTACCACTTCCTGTCTTCATAAGTTTTAGGCACCTACAGTCACCTAGTTTTTTAAGCTACCCTTTTACACTTTTAAAGCTACTTTGGTTATTTTGTATAAAAAATAATTTGTATCCATTGTTCTACTTGTTCTCTATGGCTCTACTTTTGCTATTTTTGATTTTAATTTTTCCTTGACAAGTACACCATTTTATTCAGCAAAACTTCTGTTGCTCTGTCATACCATGTAATCACTATTTTTACTTTTAGGTCCCATCAGGATTGCACCTAGAGTGAAAAGCAAAGGTCACTGCCATAGGAATGCAGGGAGGAGTCTAGGTTTGTCAATATTGTGGCACCCATGGCATACACAAATGTCAGCAAATGAAATGCCATCTGGCATAGCACCTGCCACACAGGAGGAGAATCTGAAGTCACTGAAGATAAGCTTTACCATTCATTACCTAGAGCACAACACTCATCTTTGCTTCCTCAAGCCTATCCAAATTATAAGAGGAGTACTGTTTCTTGCCATTGCTCCAACTTCTGACCTTCCTTAAAAGGCAGGCCTAAGTTTTGATGTCATTGCCGTAAGGATGCTGGTGATATGAGTCATTGGGCCATTCATGGTATAGATGACTAGTTCTGACTACTTTTCCCACTTAGTAATGTTCTGCTGTTTTATCAACTGAAGATCTCTGATCAACTGTGGTAAAAACCATATTCATAAAGAAAAACAAAGCTTTCATTAAAGGTAAAGGAATCCAACTAGCAGATTTGGGATTTTCAGTGCTTTTTAGAATATTCACTTCATGGGCAAAGGCAAAAACAAAAAAAGGAAGAAAGAAAAGCTAAGAACAATGTCATACAAGAAATAAATAAGCAGGGGCACCTGGGTGGCTCAGTCGGTTAAGCTTCTGACTTCGGCTCAGGTCATGATCTCACGGTTTGTGAGTTTGAGCCCTATATCGGGCTCTGTGCTGACAGCTCAGAGCCGAGAGCCTGCTTCGGTTTCTGTGTCTCCCTCTCTCTGCCCCTCCCTTGCTCTTGCTCTGTCTCTCTCTCTCTCAAAAATAACTAAACATTAAAAAATTTAAAAAAACAAAAAATAAATAAGTAAGCAAACCCAAACCCAAACAAAACCAACAGAAGCAAAACAAATTCTCCAGAAAGACACACACAACTTTTCCGGGACTGCCATCAATGCACCAATATTACGACTAGGTGAAGAGCCAGTATCCCAGAATATTTATTTTCAATTGATCTTCTCAAGTATTTTTTCAGTTTAAGCAAATGATTACTCCTTATAAGAGGTCTAATTTTCCTCTAGTTGCTGGCTCCTTGAACACTACCAGAACACAACAAGCCCTCTGACACTTCCTAACCATTTTTCACATGGTTTGACATATCCAGTCCCTTTGACAGCTGGCCGCCCTCTCCTGGGATCACTTTGGTTTTCTGGATCTCTTCTGAAAGAACCCCCTAGAATAAAATGCATATGCTGGGTGTTGACATTCTAGAGTAGAGAGCAGAATACAAACGTTTGCCTAGAATTAAGAAACTAGCAGCATGTGAAATTTGGATTAAAGCATCCCTTAAAGCCAAGTTCAGCCATGGATTGTCTTCAACTCCATACCCAGTCTTTCTCCCCACCACACTTGCACACTGCTGGTATTTAAGCCATAATGAGGGATCGAGTTCCTCAACGTTTTCTCCAAGTATGAGCACAAGGTCAGGGCTTAGGAAATTAGTAATAGCAATTGTGGTAATGACATATCATTGCAGGCGGTATGCAAGGCACTGTATGGTAAGAGCCAAGTCAGTAATTTCAGCAGAATAGAGGTTTTATGCAGAATTGACGCTCCGCTGCTGTTTTCTATGACCCAAGACCTGTTTTCTTAGCTTTCTGTTTGTTGATGGTGTAAGTAACGATGCTGAAAAAGCAAAAACACTGTCTGACTCAAGTAACTCTCTGGTAGACACAAAAGTGATGTCTCAACAGAAAGGGAAAGGCCAGTGTACCCACAACTCTGCACAGTTCTATAATTCTACAAATGGCTTTTTGTGACATAATACACCACAAGATGAGGTTTATATCACTAGAATTTCAGCATGGAATTACCTCTTTAATATACATATCATTTAAGGGTACTTTAATACATAACTTAAAAACAGTCGCACAGAGAGAAAATGTTTTAGTCTTTCCTTTCTCTCTCCACCTAACCTCAAAAAGTTCTCGTTAAGGATGTGGTGTCGTAATATACATTCCAAACATTAGTTTCTTATTACCCATTTGCCTGATGTTTATCCCATTATTTTCCATCATAATCATGGATGCAAGCTTATCTTGGGGTAGCATGAACTTTTTAAAGTAGATGGTGGTACAGAAGAAAAATGTGTGTTTCTGTCTTTCTTTTTTATACTAGACCTTTGACAAGTATCTTCTACTTGGGCTTCATTTTTTTTTTTACATTGAGAGGATCAGACAGTAGTATGAAATAAGCACCATGAGCAATTTCTGACCATGGTGACTGGTTATCTGCGATTGGTAGCACCACTGAGTCAGCTCTGTGTGAAATAAGAAGGGAAGATGATCGTGGCCATGCATAACCCCTGCCAGGAATGCCCTACAGTGATGCTGTCCTCTTCATATGGCATCGTTAGGGGAGCCGTTCTCATTCTCTATACCGTTGGAAGTCATTTTAACAAAAAGCAACTGGGCGAGCAAATAAAAATAAATTAAATTTTGGGGCGCCTGGGTGGCTTAGTCGGTTAAGCGTCCGACTTTCGCTTAGGTCATGATCTCGCGGTTCGTGGGTTCGAGCCCCGCGTCGGGCTCTGTGCTGACTGCCAGCTCAGAGCCTGGAGCCTGTTTCAGTCTGTGACTCCCTCTCTCTCTGACCCTCCCCTGCTCACGCTGTCTCCCTCTCTCTCTCCTAGAAATAAATAAAACATTAAAAAAATTAAAGAAATTAATTAAATTTTTGCCTGTCACTGTGCTTAAGTGTCCTGATCTGAACGTGTGATGCTTGGTAATTATAATCAAAGTGGTTCCTTTTTGGGTAATTTCCTGTATTCACTGCCACACCGCTGCTGTTTACCACCATTAAATATGAGGCCTGAGGAGCGGTAATTTGAAGAGATGAAGTTCACTTTCAATGTTTGCTGGGGAGGAAGATGCAGGGAGTGGAAAATTCTAAGATAGGAAAACGCAGAGAGTGTATTTCTTTACTAAAGATGGCTCAAAAAATAGAAAAATAAAAGGTCAAACTATAAAGAGTTCACAAAAGAAATATGGATATAAAATCTTCACAATTATTCGTGAAGAGGGGAGGACAGTCTGCTGTTTTCAAGACAATGACTGAGTACAAAGTGCCACGGAATGGACTCTGACACTGGGAGCCTGCACCCTCATTCTGTGCTCCCGTTTGTCATGCTCACTTTTATTCTTCCTGCCCTTGTGGGATGATGGTTGCTGGGCTGCTGACTTTTGTTTGTGTCTTGTTATTCAAAGGCACCACATCTGATTGGTTGGTTTACTGTCATGAATGAATATTTACTCAAAATGTAAGGCTTTCTCTTCTGAAAACATCAGCTCCCGGCAACTGCCAGCATGGCCTGGACAAGCCATTCCACACACTCAATGTTTCCCCCCAAGCAGTCGTACTGAACTTTTTAAAAAGTGAGATATTGTATCTTTTAATATTGAATAATGTAAAACACTAACCCTTCTAACCTGACATAATAATGGCAGCAAAACATAAAAAAGTCCTTTTTTTTTTTAATCATTACATAATCTCTTCCTTCAACTGAGGTCGTTTCCATGTGACAAGCAGCAATACGATTCTCATCGTTGCTTTAGTGTTTCCCCCAGAGACTCCTTTCCTTCTCTGGCAGGATATATCCAGTAATATTAATATTCTACCCATTAATGCCAAAATTAAAATACACTGTACTTTACACAGAATGTGACATCTGTCCTTTTCTCGTTTCACCTGAACCTAAAATTTCCTGGCTATAATGGCTAGTTATAGTTGGGTCTCTCATAGTCTTTTCATTTATGAAACACAAAATAACCCAAAGCTGAATAGACCTTGCTGATATTACTTTCCCTCTGTCTCTGTCTTTTTTTTTTTTTTTTTTTTTAATTTTAGGTGGAGGGAGGAAAAATTATTTAAAATAAATTATATTTACATGATGGTAGTTTTCCAATAAAATTTTTTTTAACATTCATTTTTTTTCTTTGAGAGAGAGACAGAGTGAGCAGGGGAGGTGCAGAGAGAGAGAGGGAGACACAGAACCTGAAGCAGGCTCCAGGCTCTGAGCCATCAGCACAGAGCCCGACATGGGGCTCGAACTCACGAACCGTGAGATCATGACCTTAGCTGAAGTCAGATAACTAACCAACCGAGCCACCCAAGCACTCCTCCATTAAAATGTTTTAAAACCCACCATCCTCTTGTATTGAAGAAACAACCACACCATTTCACAGACCAGCAAGGAAATCAGGACCAAGAGCATTCTGTGATCTGCTTCAAGTAGGACAATCAGTTGTCCGGTCAAGGTCATAGAGCACAAGCGGAAGGAAGTTCCTGCTCCCATCCTGTGGCTTCAGTCCAATATAGGGACATTAGTTGATGGCAACTAATTATCCAACCAGACATTTGTATTTGGGACACACAAGTGCTCAATTAACATTTACTGAATATTGGATTGCTTCGTAGGTTAAAATCATAATGGTTCTCAGCCAATTAAAACAGACCAAACACAGAAAAATACCAAAATTGAAAATATGTCCATTTGACTATATCCTGAGGTATTTACTCAACCAACACTTACTGAATAACCCACTACCTGCTAAGATCTCTGCGGAGTGGAGAAACCAAAAGATAATGAGACATCCTCCTTGATGTTGAGGAATTCACCAATTAGTTACTGAAGGAAAAATTTTATACCACAATGTGATCAGTGATATGATAGAAAAAAGAATCGAGTGCAATAGAAACACAGAAGAAAAAGGTCCTAAAGTGAGAAATTTTCAGGAGTTTCCAACTTAAGCTTAAGCTTGAAGGATGAGGAAGATTACTCCAGGCTCAGATAGGGGAGGGGGCCGGAGATGATACAGATGTTTTGCAACACCAGACAGTACCGGTGCTCAGTAAGTTGAAGGAATACAAAAAGGGAGGGATAGCATTGACTGTAGCCAGTGTTGTGCTGGCAAACCAGTTCTCTGGAGGGAAATAAAACCCTGATACATAGCAAATGTCAATTTGTGTGGAGTGCATGCTCCCACATGGGCAATTTCAAACTACCAACATGACATTGCTGGTCACATGGAGGTGGAAATATGCACACGTGGCACTTGCCAGCTAGTATGAGCCAAGTCCAGCCCACTGTGGACTGCAGAGCACTCTGTAAGTATCTGTGGAATGAAGGAGCCTATAAATGGATGAATGAACAAACTACTTGATTTCAGGCCTAGGACTAATATGGTCAAAGGCTCAGAGATTTGAGTATTAATAAGAAGCTCTGTGAAGTGTATCAGGGGGAGAGAGTGAACGGGAAGTTGAGTTGGATGTAGAATGCAGGTTCTAGAGTATGCCTTTTCTCAAAAGGTAGGAGGGCATCATCAAAGCTCTTGAAGGGGCAGAGTATCAGGACTCGATCTATATTTTAGATGTGCCTTTAGCCATAATTCCTTAAGACTATTCTTTGCCTCAAAGTATGAACACAAATGTGAATGGTTAAATCCTTACAAAAATTCTAATATGTGGAAGCGCTAAAGCCTTCCTTTTAATGAAACATAAGTGTAAGAAATCCTTCAACATTCTTACTATATCGCTGGAAATTATTTCTTTATTCAATCAAAAGGAGTCCCGATGAAGCTTGGTGTCAACCAACAGAGGCAAGTCAATGCTGAAGCACAGGATACATGCGATCTCAAATGTAAAGGCATAAAGCAAAGGAGAAAAATGGATTATATGATGTCTGACTGGCTAAGTCACACAGGATACAAAGAAATTACTTTAAAAGGCTGCCATGACACTCAACCCTCTTCCTCTCCATAGACTCTTTATGTCTCATATTTGGGCTTGTCTATAGACACTGCCCCAAATTTATGGCTTTACTTTTTGAGACCAGCAGGTGCTTTTCTACACTAGAAAGCTGAACCGTGAATGTACCTTACCTGGAGATATTGTCAGGTGAGCAGGCAGAGATGCTGGTCTCCATGCTATCGGAGCTGTCTAGGCTCAAAGTATCAAAGGCCTGGTCCTTGTAGCTGTGATCAGGATAGTGGAAACTGTTCAAGTAGACATTTGATTCAGATGCTGTGCGGTTGTAAAATTCAGAAGGTTTCTGCCTTTGTCCTTCACTCATCTGCTGGTGATTATACCCTGAGGGAAGAGCCATAAATATGTTAGTATGCCTCGTTTCAGCCTTAGATCTTCTGAGAGTCAAACCAGCAACCCAAAACATCTGCCTGTGAAACTTGGGCCTTGGTCTAATTTGTTTTGAAGCCAAGAAGATCAAAGACACAGCATCATGCTCAGTGCAAGCAAGAGTTTCAGAGGGGTGGGCTTGCAAGTGATCTTTTTGGTCAGAGGATCACCTCACATGTCCCTGTGCCGTTCCCACATCTCAGCTCAACTGAGAATAATACGTCAGCACGCATGAAAACAAAAAAAAGCAAAAACAAAACAAAACGGAAACACGATTCAAGGCCTGTATCTTCTAAAAATAGCGGGGTTCAAGTGAAGCAAGATGACTCCCAGTGACAAGCGACAGCAGGGTCTTAGGGCAGTCACTTGTTCAACAGGATTCCAGTGGAAGGAGGACTCGATCAGGTCATAAAACAGCAGGTGGATCATCTAGGTGCCATATTTAAGAATCTTGGGTCTCACTCATATTGTCACGAGCACTTTTAATCTACTAAAAATCCAACCTGTGTATTTTTCTCATTCCTCATTTTTCAACTTCTCCGGTCCGCCAATTATTGAAAACCTTTGCAGTGAACAATCCTCCCAATGGCTGGGCTCCTCCTAATTAATGTATGTGAAACTCTCTTCTTCTTCCACCTTGACTGTCAGCCCTCAGCTAGTTGCTGGTATTGACCATACAAAACTGTAGAACTCACAGCAATAGCAGCAAAAATGCCATCAGTAAGAGGCTTGTTCCTTAACCCTGGTACTTGGTCAGCGGGTGTGTTAGGGCTTCGCTTTACTTTGAGTTACCGCTATGGCTTGCGTTCTGGTGGGTGCTTTTAGGCAATGCAAACTAAGTTATTCTTCCTTTCAGTTCTCTCATTACCATATACGTAGGAAGCAGGGATCATAATGACAAACCAATTCCTCAATTTATGAAAAAGATGCTTCTCTAGCCAGTAGTAGTTTGAAATCCCTTTCTCCCTCATCAAATTTACCACCGGACCTACTGAGAGTTTACACCTTGACCATCTGAAGTTTGCCTCTTTCCTTGTACTCTACTGACCTTCAGTGAGGCTTTTAATTGGTAACGAAATGGTCAAAACAGCAGCCAGAGGGTGAAAGAAGGGCAGCGATTCCAAAGAGCTTCCTCAGCTACCAGTTGAACATTTCCATTCAAAAGCAGGGCCACATCCATGAGGCTTTAGTAAAGCATGGTCCACCAACAATTTCTGTAAAATGATTTTAGTTCTACACAGAGTTTGCATGCCAAACTATTTGGAGTGGTTTTAGATATTTAAGTGAAAATATGTTAGTTCAGATTATGGCATTTCCAGGAAAATGTTTCCTTAATATAAGCTATAATTGTAAATTACAAATACGTATGTAAAAGCTACAGGTCACTGAGCCAATGGAAGACGCAACACAAAAAAAGCACACCATGAGACTTTAGATAGAATATCGTTATTTGTAATGATTAATGCAGAAAGCATGAAATGAAGCCAGTACATTCATAAGCGTGGAGTTTGTGCCTTTATAAAAAAAGCATTACTCAAATATTTACCTTTGATACTTGAACTTTTGGAATTACTAATTGCTCCTGTTAAATTGTTTCCAGTTATTCGTTACGAAAAGGAGGGGGACAAAACAAAAACACCAGAAATTATTTGAAAAAGTCACACATGTATCTTTCCTTATGCTTTCAAAAAAGGCTTGTTGGCAAAGAAAACTTCTGCATTGGCCCTGAGTATATGGAAGCCATTTCCCTGTTAGTATGAAAAACAAATCCCTAAAAGACAGCCATGTAATTTAAAACGTATGAGAATTATCTCCTTGGCAATGACATGCACCACAATCTCCTCTTCCCTTTCGGTTTTTCATAATGAGAGAAGGCCAATCCCTATAATGCAACCAACACCTTCTTGGAAAAGCAGAGAAGACGGCAAGTATATTTCTTCTTAAAGCAACTGTGTGTCCTCATCCTCGGATCTCCCTGGATTTTTTTTTTTCAAAAGTATCACAGAATAAGAACATGACTTTACAACCTTCAGGTGAGGTAGACATTAGACTAAAACGATTCAGATTTTTCAGACGTGGGCACAAGGGACAGCTGTGTCACAACATGTACTGTGCTAAGGACTGTGAACATCATAAATCCCCCAGATCACCTCAACACTTGTTGAGGTTTGGCTCTATGTTTGAGAGAACTTTCCTCCACTCTGGTGGTAGGCTAAGTACCTTAGAGTTTCATTGCAATTTTAGTAAAGAGTCTTCTGCTAATGAGCATATGCTTCCCAGTGCAAGAGTTTTGTTTCCTGTGGATCAGCGTGAGTGGAAATGTTCTACCTCATGAAGGGGCCTGTTTCTCCCAACTGGCAGCACTTCACTAATCACAGTGAACTCAACTATCACCTGGATTAGACTACTGCCTTCTGAACAATTTCAAGAACGTAAGTCACTTCTGCAATCACAAATAAGGGCAGGGACCTCGTTCCTGTGATCCTGGAATTGCACCAGCGTGCTTCCAAATAGCTGGTGTTGGGATTCAGGCTCTGGCCTGTCTGCCCAAAGGTACAGATACTTCTGATGGAGGGAACACTTGAGGAGAGCGGCAGACCAGAGGAAACCCTGGTAGAAGGTCCAAGAAGAACTCTTCCTGCCATTAGGTGGTCCTAGAACAGGTGTGAGCTTTAGTGGAGGTGACACATGTGTCCTGGTCACCACAGGATCCCCATTCACTTAGTACAGAGATGTCATGAATTAAAGAGCCACTGAATCAATTCATCTTCTCATCTGTAAATTCCAGCTTGAGTAGTGGCTAGCTAAGGAAGTGGGACACACCTACTGTGTGGGATGGGGTAGAGTAAGCACCCTGGGAAAAATGAGACTTCCCCAATCTCCGAGACTACTCATTTTTTTTGTTTTTTTGTTTTTAAATTATGTAGCAAGAGTAACATTCAGCAGCGGGACAGCAACTGAAAAGCAAAAAGGGCCTTTTAATGCTCTAAATCCTTTCTATCCAGGCAGAAATAGCCATTTGAGGGGGTGTTTATAAGGTTTATAAAGTAAGACCTGACGATGTCTGAGGCTCATCGCTAAGCATAGCACATGCAAAGAACCCAAACCAGCTCAACTCTCTTCACTGTCCGAGAGAGCCAGCAGAATAGATGTGCAAAGCCCATTTGTTATTATCATTAATTATTATTACTATTATTTTTTTCAATTATTGCCTATCTATGAATTCTGGGCCCACTAGACCTGGAAACTCCTTTTGAGTTGACCACTGTAAAACATATAGCCTTGCCAATATCTTCCCAATGTGTGTTGTATATTTTAAGTGGTTATCTGGGCTTAATATAGAAAATGAGGTGACTTAAAACTATAACCTTTAAGAGGATAAAATTAATCTGTATTTCTGACAAGTTAGCTTATCATAGCTCACCTGCTGAGAAATTCATTCTTCCTAACCATAGTCCACAGCCGGGAGATGAAGGTACAGGGCGAGTCAGGGATGAAGGAGAATGATGGAGAAAGGGAGAAAGAGACAAGATCAAAAAAGGATGATAGTGGACAGGAAAAATATACAACACTTCCAACATGCAGTCAATGACAGTGTTAGTAACAACACCAGATCAACAAGGCAAGATGTTTTCCCATTTCTAGGTTAAATCTGAGTTTACAGAGAAAGACTTGAGAAGTCAAAAAACAATAAGCTCATGATACAGACATACAGTTAGTGGAAAAAAAAAATCAACAACAACATCTTTCACACATACTCGTCGACCAGAAAACAGGGAGAATAAAAACCAGATCATAACAATAAGACACTTCCTTTTCCCAAGCAGACAGCAACAAATAGGTTTTAAGAGCCACGGTTTACAAAACTGCCATTCAATTACTTGAGGCGCAGTCCATCACACTTCATAAGCAGTCCGTCCTCTGACATCCTGCACTACCGGCTAGCCACAGTATGAGCATCATGTTTATTCAAGCCAGTCATTTAAACTGGTCTTTACTCGCCACGAGGTCTTACTTCTAAAAGAGACTCAAACAGAGCCGATAGGTAGGAGCGTCCTGAATCCTTCCCTCCTCCCATGCAGCCCGTCTTATTTATGCCTGGCCTTCAGAAAGGAGAAACATCATGTTTTACATGTGGCCTAGACTCGTGCCTACTCTTGTCTCTAGCTCGGTTCTGAATCTTACAAAGCAATGCTTCCACGGCGCTCACGTTTTCTGTGCGGTCTGACCTTGAAATAAGATATCGAAACAATGGTGGTCATGCCGCTGCTTGTGCATGAGCAGCAGCTGCGCTCGCGTTGCGTTTCTAGCAAACGGGCAACAATCTTTCCCTACTGTGTGAAAGGAATGATCATGAGATTCAGAGTTCACTATTTTGCAGTTTCAAATCTGATCAATTTCTTAAAGATGCCTCCACAATGACCTTTCACCATTTGCTGGCAACAAAAGCAGCACACAGGGAGGTTGTCATACCTTTCCTGGACTTTCCTGCATGTAACGGAAGACAGAAGGACAAAGATTTCATTCATTCTAAAGCTTACAAAGGACCAGATCACAAGTTGTACAAAAGCCAATAACCATTACAACTTTAAGAGTTGAGTTCCTGGGCTCTGTGCTCTAAACTCAGCTCTCAAAGACCTTTGTTTGCATGATTCACGTGGTCAGTTTTATGAAAACAGTGTTGACTGAAGGAAGGCTTATACTTACACCATTGTCCTTGATGTATCCGTTATGAATAAGCAGCAAAAAAACACAGTGCATTTAAGTTAATTGTGTAAATTCCCCCCAATGATAAAATCTATAAGATTTGAGTTAATGAAAACGGGTTAAGTGCAATTTGTTCAAAACCATGGGATTTTACTTGTTTGCTATTTCAGTGAAGCCAGCAAGGTACTAGTCAAGCAATTCTAAATGAAATAGTGATTCATCCCTCCTGGTCTGTGTGGGCTACCTGGATGGGCTTAGTGGAAAATCTTGCCAACTTTAACGCTCCAGGGTGGCTCTAAGAACTGCAGTCCCCGTCCCCTCCTCCTCTGGCTTCCCAAGACACATCACACAAGATGTGTGGATCAACACACACAAGATGGTTCTCTACTTCCTCAGAGGCTCTCTCTTCGGCACATGAAATTCTTCAAGAAGGACCCCACTTTAGAGCTGCAGGAGGAAGAATGAAGCTGCCATCTGCCCAGATGCTCAAAAGTGAAGTGCGTCGATGAAGAACCAGAGCAAAGAGACAGGTCAAGGTCAATGGATTTTGCAGAGTACATCCTAATGTGACCTAAGAGAATCGGCTCACTTTTCCTATATGAACCTAGCATGGGGATTCCCATCATTTGATGACAAAAAGAGATTAGAAAAAGATCAAATATCCTTCAGTTTTGCCATATTCTCTTAAGAATCCTCTTACATGATAATGTTAATAGTTCTTGAATTTACAAATCTCTCCATTTAGTATGATAAAATATAAATGTTTTATAAGATAAAATGTAAAAAAAAAATAAATGTTTTATGTTTGTAAAAACATAAAATATGGCATTGTGGCCAATCCAAGCTTTGATGTCTTCAGCCAGTGGGCAAAATACATTTAAAAAGTCTATAAATATCACAGAAAAATGCTTTCACAGAAAATAGATTTGGACCACAAGTGAATAATGATGAATGACAGCCAAAATATGAAGACTCATTTATGTTTACTATTTATAAATCATAAGAGATATTTTAGCTTATTAGGAAATTATAGTAAAGAAGATAAGAGAAGCTTAATCAATTGTATTCGATTCACATGTTAACATTGTCTACCTTTCATGTGTTATAAACCTCTCTTATGAATATTACAACCTCTATTAACTCTTAAATCGCTTCTAGTATTGATTCAAAAACCTCATTCAAGTGTTATACTATATGTATATAATATACACATACACACATTTTTTATATACCAAAATTCATATATGTATATAATATATATTTATATGGATTTCTTTTCTTAATGTTTATTTATTTTGCGAGAGAGTGAGTGCAGAGGAGGGGCAGAGGGAAGGAGAGAGAGACTCCAAAATAGGCTCCACACTGTCAGTGCAGAGCCCAATGTGGGGCTTCATCTCATCAACCATGAAATCATGGCTTGAGCTAAAAATCAAGAGTAAGGCACTTAACTGACTGAGCAACCCTCACACCCCTATTTATATATATTTTTCTTTTCTATTGTTTTTTCTTTTTCTTTTTTTTTTTTTTTTTNAGAAGGGCTGAACAGTCGGAACTGAATCCCAGCCTGCTTGGAGGGAAGCGTTCTAATCTCACGAATGCATGAATGCATTCAGAGTCCAAGTACCCACCCCTCCGTCAGCATTCTCCTTTATATCCTGGGCATTCCTCCACTGCTGCATTTATCATATTTTATTTAAATCGTCTGCTATGTGTCTTTCTTCCTCACTGGACTATAAGCATGTCAGGGCTGACTGTGTCATTCATTTGTGTTCTTGGTCTCAAGCACCAGGCCTGCTCAGAAGTCAGGGTCTATATAAACTACTGACCTAGGTGCCTGTGTTAACACACATCTTATCCACTCAATGAGCAGCTCACCTCTGGAACAGCATTCTAGTAATTTCTCCTAGCCCCACAAAGACTATTCGACAACCTCATTATAAATGCAATGTACTATTACAAAAAAATAAGAGATGCTGAGAATCAAGGTCTGCCTGAAACCTAACAATCACGTAGAATAAAAGCTCAAACCACCTTAAAAGGCCTTAGGGACTTCTGCTCTGGACTGCTAGTGTTCTGTTTACTGTGTCAGCTCAATGAGTCTTCAGCATATGTTTCAACAGCATGGCTTAGCCACAGACCAGTTAAGTGGCTTGGTTAAGTGCCCTGCTGATCTTTCTGGATCTCAGTGGTCTCTCTTTTCTGTCTACCAATGAGGTTAGTAATGCTCTAGGGGCCTTCTTGTTTTGAGAATTCTATTGAATTTATAAAGGACAGTGGGCATGTTTAGAAGGTACCAGCCATCCATTTAATAGAAAAAGTTACTTTAGTACCACAGTAAGGAGATATAGATCCTTCCCCCAAGAATACTCATTAAGAATGAAACTGAGCATCTGATCTCCTCTCCAATCGATCCCCAACCTTGTTTTTGCTCTCCCCCTCCCCCCCCGCCCACCGAGAAATTTGGATGCTTTAACCAAAGCCACAATTTAGGATTTAAAAGGCGCTTACCTCTGAGCATCCTCCGAGATTCGGAGTCTTTGGTCATGGTTGCCAGTGAGTGAGGCAGCACGCTGCCGCAGCTGTTGCTCTGTCCCAGGGGCAGGTGAGCCTGTGAGAACCGGGAGGAAACACTTCAGGCAAACCGCAGGCCAAACGGTCCTTCGGGACATGGCCACATCCCCGTCTCCACAGCTCCAATGCAAGCGCACAGGGCAGGGAAGGCGGGAAGGAGGAACGAATGGGTCCCATTTATTCACTCTACATGGCAAAGGCCGGTCACCGATCCTTCCAAGGAGCTCCATGGCAGGCTCGACACCACAGTAATTTCTCCAGTGGCAGCAATTCCAAAAATGAAGACAGATGGGGAAACACTGTCCAAAACCACCTTAGAGAACAACTCAAAGTTCTTCATGCATAAGGAGCCGAGGGCAGATGCAGGGACAAGAATGCATGCACATCATGCACAAAGAAGAGAAGATCTATACTTGTTACAAGTGCACCAATTTCTGTCTCCCCGTGGCAACTGGAGAAACCTATCAACTACCCCCAAGGGTTTAGCACTCTTTCAAAGCAGAAAGCCCTTAGTGTAAAATACACTCAGAACACCAGTTTATAAAATAGATTCAAACAAAGTTACTCTGGCTAAGGGCAAGGGAAGGGCCCCAAAGCCTGGCCCACTCAGAACCTCCTTCTCATCTGCCTCCCCCCTCTTTCTGCAATGACGCCCTGGACATGTCAGCAAAACATGAGTGAGGACTCAAGGGTGACATCTGAGTCTAGCTTCACGGCTAACCAGCTGAGGGCACTTCCCTTCTTTATCCCTCAATTTGTCCATATTTACGATGCAGAAAATAAGGAGCACCTCTACTGAATAGTGCTGCTGGATTTTAAAATGAGGCAATCCACATAAAGGGTTTAGTCCAGGGTCAGGCACATAGAAATGACTCTCAATAAATATTTGTTGCTACTATTCCTGGAACCCAGAGCTTCTATTTACCAATTTCCAGATTTGGGAGGCAGTCATGGGAATCTGTCACCTAAGTGAACGTGACCCACCACTTGTGTGGTGGTGGAAGAAACACCCTGGACCGGGTCCTTTGGTCCCAGTGAGTACACTTCCAAACGTCCTCTGAATAAGATAGAAAATGTAGTATACTTCTATGTCTGCCCAATAAGCAAACTTAATGGTTTATTTTTCAGCATTTTCTTTAAGAGCCTTTGCACGTTGGTCAACATTAGGACAGAGACTCACTGACCGAAGCCCATGGTTCACCCCACGTCCTACCTTTGGGGTGGTGCTTCTCCCCATAGTAGCACTGCTGAAATGTGGGGATATGGAAGGTGTGGTTTTCTTTCGAGGCAAAGTGTCACTCAGATAGAGGCCTTCTTTATGCTGTTTTTTCCTTTCTTCCAGACTTCTAAAATGCTTTAAATGCAAATGTAAAGCAGAACAGCAAAACTTGACTAATTGCAACAGGTTACTGAGGAAATTAAGAAGTATGCATTCACAAAGAAGTTTTGGGATTTTAACACAGAATTAAAAAAAAATTCATCTTACACTTGTGTTCACTAACAGACTAGGGCTAGCATTTGGTGAGATACACTGGAAGACACTGGAAGAATGTATTATTGGACCTAGAAACTTAAAAAATAAATCCACCTTTCACTTTCATAGTTAGTGCCTGTTGCCTTGGGGCTTCAGGACAACTTAAAATTATTATGATGGCCGCCATGCGGTTGGCGGAACAGCCAAAGCAAGTAAGCAGTTTCTCCCCTTGTCTGTCTGGATAGTTCTGTGTGCTGGCACAGATCCCAGTGTGAGGAGAACAAGGAAAGGGAGAAGAAGATGGAGAGAAAGAGCGAGTAAACAGGGAAGTTGTTTTAAAGTTGGAATATTATTTTAATTACATATAAACACTCCAAATCCATGTAATGTTTCCATATAAGGCATCCTTCTAGATTACCCTTTTATTTAAATTAAGATCTTAGTCGGGAAACCCCTGTAGTAGTCCCTCACGTTTAAAAATCCTCTTGTTGACTATTTCTTTACTTTTTTATATATATTCCTAAGGCAAAATGTTTGCCAACTTGAAATTTATCCAAATTTTTCTTAGCCTCCTGCCAAAGGTCTTACCTAGTAGTATAGTTAATTCCTAATTATAGGCTCATAGGGTTGGATCATTTTTATACTAAGCTCAAGCTTTGGAAATACATAAAAATTAATGCAAATTTGAGTTACCGAATTTATGATCAATTTTCAAAATATGCCAATCATGAAAAATATCTACATGTTAACCTCCTAATTATTTATTTATGCTAGTTAATATTTATTAACCTAAAAGTAGTGAGGAGATATAGCCCTTTAACAAAAGGTAAAAGGCAGTAAAGACAACTTGAAGAAAAGTAACGGCTGGGGTTGCCTGGGTGGCTCGGTCGGTTAAGCATCTGACTTCGGCTCAGGTCATGATCTCACAGTTCATGAGTTCAAGCCCCGTGTTGGGCTCTGTGCTGACAGCTTAGAGCCTGGAGACTGCTTCAGATTCTGTGTCTCCCTCTCTCTGCCCCTCCTCTGCTCACACTCTGTCTTTCTCTCTCTCTCAAAAATAAATAAACATTAAAAAAAAGAAAGAAAGAAAGAAAAGTAACAGCTGGGCATAGCAAACCAGGGCTCATCTAATTTGGGGATCTAGTGATTATGATTCCTTAGCATCTTCTGGGGCCAAATTCATATCGAAATTTGGTTATAGTTGAAAGGAACCTCAAAACATATTTTTTGAATATCCACACATGAATATGCACTAATGTACTCAAAGAAGGGTGACATTCATAATAATGAATTGCTTATTTAAAATGCAGTCAATAAAAAACTATGAAGCAAATGCATTTTGTGTGTGTGTGTGTGTGTGTGTGGTGTGACGCTAGACAAGCTATTTACCTCAGGCACTAAGGAGTTCATTCTTATTTCACAGGATTATTAGAAGAAAGAAATGAGATATTTATTTGTAAAATATTTAGCAAATTTTGACACATAGCAAGGGCGTGGGGTCTATTATTATGACTTCAGTAATGTGTAAGAAAAATATTTTGTGTTGACCCAGCAACTTTTTATACCATGGGTTTCATGGAAATAATTATTATCCTTTTAAAAATGCCTGAGAGAAGTTGCAATATTTTGGTTGAAGGGGAACTGAAGCATGAGCATGTGAAACCTATCTAGCTTGAACATATCAAAAGTCAGGAGAGGGCAATCAAGTATTGAAGTTTATAGCAATCCCCACACCCTTAAAAAATACAAAATGCCCTAAAAACAAAAACAAAAACAAAAGAAAACCCAACCAAACAAAAACAAACCCAGCAAAGGATTATGTACTTGTGTTTTTAAGGATACCTTTGGAAAAGCCGATGGAAAGATTCCACATAAGTAACTTTGTTCTCAAGGTCAAGCTCTCACACTTTGAGTATCTTTGTCTAGTTACCTGTTGCTCCAGCTGCTGGGGCTGCCTTCTGTGTTTCTTAGCTGGTAGAGGAGGAGGTGTGTCATTTAAAGGGAAAGGATCGACAGATGGAGCCAGGACTTCGGGCCAAGGGGCTGATGGAGGTTGAGTGATAGGATGAGGAGAAAGGGTGGAAGGAAACATAAATCCAGAACAGACAGGTGATCTTTGCTTTATAGGAGAAAGAAAAAGTATATATGTGTTCATAGGAAATGAAAGAATTAGACAAAGAAATGAAATCGATAATCTCATTAGTCTGTTCTCTTGTATTTTAATCGAGAAGTCACAAATGACGGGCAGTATCTTTCAATTTAGTCTCTTGTTAAAATCCCACTCTGCGAGCAACCTGGATCAGTTGGAAGGTATTTTAATTTGCTATTATTTGCCCCTACCCAGGTGTTTTTAAAAGACATTTAAAAAAATCCATATTGCACAAGGTGACAGAAAACAAAATCAAACCGGAAAAGCAATTCAAACTAACAATTTTAGGAAGGCTTTTTAGCTTCTATGAAAACGATGTCAGGTTAGAGTGCTCAGATCTAGAGTTTATGGTTTTGAACTTAATTCTCCTAGTACTCCACTCTGTACCATACATCTCATGATTTATAGTTTCACGAGTGACAGGGAAGGACCTCCAACTACTATGTTTTTCAAACTCAGCGGCACTCTGGCCCGCTGGTCAACCAGACGGTATATTGGTCACACACACCTTCGCTATCAGGTAACCATGGGTTAATCTTTGACACGAGGAGAGCAGTGAATGAATGAAATGTCATGCCAACACACCTCTTTATTTTGTGGCTGGCTCACCGGCACAGCTGTGGGAGGCCCAGTGGCAACAGCATCAGCATCAGCAGGGAACTGAGAGGAAGGGGATAGATTCGTGGAATTGACACATGGCTCATTAATTTCATTTACATTGATATAGCCCTAAAAGGAGGAATTCAGAAGTTAAACACAAAGAAAGCAAAAGCTGAGGCATGCAAGAGTATTAATGCTCCCAGTACAATGGAGTTAGCTTTGAGCGGCACAGCCAAATATCTGTGGTATTACCAAATGTTTCATTAAGGGAATCATCAGCCATTAAAATGGATTTACGATGCTCAATCTTGAAAAATGATATGCCAAACATAACAAATACGCTTTTGGGAGGTGAAATCAGGATGATTATATTATAAATAACCCATGCCTTCGATTTCAAAATATCCAGAGGTATCAGCTATTCATTCTGTTGATTGAATGAGGGCATCACTATACAACATTTAAAATGATCACATACACGAAAATCTGAGATATAAAATTTATAGTGCAATCACTCATACTTTAAGAGCTTTTCCCCCAAATCTTTAGTTTTAGATTTGCCCCTTTTCTTCTGTTTCCTGATGAGTTAGAGGGTGAGTAACAGTAGGCTGAGGGCTTCTGGGTTTTGTTTGAAGACATTTCATAAGTAGTAATTTATTCGTAATGGAATCTAGCTCTCAGGCGTCACACCTAAATGAGAATAAAAGGGATACTTGTCCTCTCATGAGCCTTCCCTAGCAAGACAAATGTGTACACACGCACACACACACACACACACACACACACACACACACACACACACCCTAAGGTGGAGTTGTAGCTCGAGGCTATTTCAATTCAAAGTGGCTTCCCCAACTCTCCACTCTACCGCAGGACAGAGAATTGCTCATGGACTTTGAAGTTTAATGATTCAGTTCGAGCTTCGGCTTAGAGAAAATGTCTGTGAGTCAAAACCTGCAAAAATCAAAACTCCTCAATTTATATTTGAGGAAAAGGCGCTTATAAATTTTCATGGAAAATAATTGTACAGACCAATCATGATTTTCACCACACCAACAAAACAGTAGGAAAAAACAGAATGGCGAATACAGAAGAGTACGTCTCTTTTAAAAGTAAAATTGAGTTAAATTTGACACTTGGGTTCTTCTATTAGCCCCTCAATCCTTTAAAATAGTGGCTCCAGGATAGGCAAGATATCATGGTTCTGGGGAAGCAAAATTTCAGGCTGGAAAGCAAGGTTTTACTGAGAATTCATAATTACGGCAATTTGAGAAAGCTAAAGTTGACTATTTTATAAAACTGTAGGGTTCAAAAATGCTGCTGAGTATAGTCTTGCATTTCACAGCAATAGATACCATGTAAAGTTTCATAAGATTAAATTGAAGAAAGGAAGTTGATCACTGGGTTTTTAGATTTTACTTTCTATTTGATAACGAATGAGAATGAAGAGTCACCACTTTTCAATTATTCTTTTCCTTAGTTGACAGTGCAGCCCTTCAAAACCAAGATTTGATTCTTCACATGTCATGGACCATAGGACCTAACTCATATGCCATTCATCAAAAGTGGGACTTGTTTTAAAAGAGTTAGATATAAGTTAATCACTCCTTAAAAAAATAGAGAGAGTGAGGGACGGAAACAGTGAGAGAGAGAGGGGCAGAAAGGAAGAAATTCAAAATTCCCGTGAATCAAGTCTCAGTCCATGAAAGAGAACACAGCTACTCAACAAACACAGAACTGGAGACGTACAAAACATCAACAAGCCAAATGGGTTTTGGGCACCAGGAAATCTGCAGAGAAAAAGAACAATTCATCAACGGAAAAGGAAAGATTTTATTATTATACGAAGAGGTAGAAAGACCGAAGAGCCTATCTAATTCATTTGGATGCCACAGCGCCTCAAACTCAGTATGTCCAGAATCAAACTGCACTTCTCCCCTTTTAACCTATGCTTTTCCCTGTCTTCATTACCTCAGGAAAAGGTCCTCACCATCCAGCTCATTATTCAAACTGGAAAAATGGCATCATTCCCAATACCTCCCTTAATTTACTTCATCCTCATATCCAATATATCAGCAAGAACTGTGAACTCTGCTCCAGAATATATATCCACATCCAGCTGATTCTCTCCATCTTTCTGCCATTGTGTGACGACAAGCCACCAGCATTTCCAGCTTACACGTCTGCAGTCACCTCCTTCCTGGTTCTTCCACTTCTCCTCCGACTCCTCAGAACCCAGTAGAGCAGCCCAGAGTGATACTTAACAAGTGGACATCAAATAAGGTCATTTCCCTGCTTAATACCACTCGCTCAGTGACTTCCCAGCCACATACGATACGCCATATTTCTTTAACATGCCTCACACGAGCTGGTCCCTGCCCGCCTCGCTGACATTCTCTCATTCTACCCCACTCCAACCACTATTACCTTTGTTCACTGAATCTGCCAGTTCTGTGTTCTGAATAATGGAGGGAAACTATAAAACTGAATCATCTAATAAAGCTCTTGTGGAAATAGTTCAAACTGCTTCTGAGATACACATCATTCATACTTATTATGTGATAAGCATTTACTTCATATACCCCTCCCCCCCCCACAGTACGCCCTATGTAGGAAGTCTTAGCTCTGCTGCCTTTTAAATAGATATTTAATAAATAAAGTAGTTTTTTGGTTCTTACACAAATTTTTATACAGAAGCAACTTGTTTTCTTTAGCTTTTTGGAAAAAATAAATACAGAGAAACTTATTTTGTATTGGAACAGATGATAGCACCACTTGTGGTGGACATAGCATAATATGCCAACTTGCTGAAAAACTGTACTGGACACCTGAAATTAACGTAGCATGGTGTGTCAGCTATGCTAAAAAAATAACAACTATTTTCTTTCTCAGTCAGGGTTATAACTTTCCAAATTAGACTTAAAATAGTCCCCCATTGTAATAGTGTAGCTCCATAAGATATTTCCGAAAGAAGGATGTTTGGAATAAAAAGTGTGTGTAGCTTCATGTAAATAGGATTTTCTAATTTAAGGAGGGAAATAGCAGAAACAACATTGTGTGTGGGGGGGGGAGGGGAGGAGACAGAGAGAAGGAAGAAACCAGACTATCTTCTCAAGTATGCAGAGGCATTTTTAGGTGTTATCAGACTTAGGAGAAAGAGATATAAAGTAAGAAAGAGGAGGAACTGAAAAAGAAAATTGCAGAGAAGATAATTTAAGACTAGTCTTGGTTTAGGAGCACCCGGGAGGCTCAGTTGGTTAAGCGTCTGACTTCGGCCAGGTCATGATCTTATGGTTCATGAGTTCGAGCCCTGCATCCAGCTTTATGCTGATAGCTCGCAGCCTGGAGCCTGGTTCAGATTCTGTGTCTCCTTCTCTCTCTGCCCTTCCCCTACTCACACTCTGTCTCTCTCTCTCAAAAAATGAATAAACGTTAAAAAAAAAAAAACTAGTCTCGGTTTAGATTCCAACTTGTTTGAAACTCCACATTAACCCACAATGTCACTGTCATGCATATTCTATACACACACATACACGCACGCACATGCACACGCACATGCACACACACACAGTGCATCTGCATTGGACACAAAGATAATCCCTGAAATCCTCAAAGCATAAATAAAAGGCAGGGAAACCATCAAAACGCTGAATGCTTTCTAAGTTACTTAAGTGAATGTTTTCCTATTTAGCTGATCACATAAAACTGAGGCACATCTCTTGATTTCTAAGGTATTACGAGTAGACATGTAAAATCATGGCTTACCTCTTTTAGAGTACTGGGGTTGACGGGAAACCCTTTTCCCCCAGAGAGGCTGGAGTATTTCTTTTCCAAATTACAAAGATTTTCCTTTTCCTGAGAGAACACAAAATCTACTAAGTTTAGTCAATCTTAGATTTCCCTGATGACTAATGACAGCAAGCATTTCTTCATGTGACTTACTGTCTCTTCATATATCTTCTTTGGTGAAGTGTTTGTATTCAGTTCTTTTGTCTGTTTTTTTTTTTAATGTTATTTATTGAGTGTTTATTCATCATTATTGAGTTGTAGGAGCTTTTAATATATTCTAGGTATAAGTCTTCTGTCATTCCCTCTTTAAGAAACCTGTGCTTATCCCAAGGCCAGGGAAGTATACTTGCAGTCCTACATTTTTTCCTCTTATCACTTTAATTTTTATGTTGAAGGCTCCAATTGGCCTTGAGTTCATTTATATGCATGGTGTGAGGACAGATGTGTTAGGGTTCTTTTTTTCCCCCATGTTTACCCAGTTGTTCCAGCACTGTTTGTTAGAAAGACTTTCCTTTCTCCACTGGATTATCTTGGAGCCTTTGTCAAAAATCAATAGACAGTATATGTGTGGGTCTATTTCTGGATCTTCTGCTTGCTTCCATTGATCTGTATGTCTGGCTATGTGTCAGTACCACATCACTTTAAGTACTCTAGCTTTAGAGATGACCTTGAAATCAAATAGTATAAATCCTCCCACTTGGTTCTTGTTCAAAGTTATTCTGGCTATTCTATGCCCTTGGCATTTTCGTACAGAGTTGCTTCTCATTACTTGTAATTCTTATGCTCTATACAAATTGTCATGAACACTGAATTAGTAAATACTGAACCATTGTTCTTATGGAAAAGACAGAGTTGGGTTACTGGGCTTCTGGTAAAATTTCATCAACTGACCAGTACATAATTTTGCTTTATGTGTGTTTATGTTCAAAGGCGTCTTATTTAATATATATTGTTGATTACTAACCACTTAACTCACAGCTAACGGCACTATAATTCATGCTTGAATGAAGCTCATTTAACAAATGCATTTTTTTTTTCCTTAAGGCACATCACAATCTTCCTGCCCTTAGGAACATTAGACAGTACATTAGCACTATGCTCGGGGGTATTTTAAATAGCAAAATCAACAAACAAGCACAAAATATGTGAAAACAGCATGAAATTGCCCACCAAAAAAACACTACGGAACACAAAGGCAGAGTATTGCTTTGTTCAACCTCAGCTGAAATCCTCAAAGCTGGGATGGTGTATGCCAACTGATTACAAATTGTCACCACTCTGCACACATCCATCAATGAACTGTAAGACAAGTATTGATTTGGGGGCTACAAATAAATCTTAGTGAGCCAGCAAAGTCACAAATATGGACTCCATAAATAAGGCAGATCAACCGTAAATTTTAGCATCAACTTGTGTTAATTTTTATAGAAGAGTCTGTTGGGATTTTTACTGAAATTGAGATATATCCAGGGGCACCTGGGTGGCTCAGTCAGTTGAACGTTCAACTTCAGCCCAGGTCATGATCTCATGGTTCATGAGTTTGAGCCCTGCATCGGACTCTGTGCTGAGAGCTCAGAGCCTGGAGACTGCTTTGGAATTGCGTCTCCCTTTCTCTCAGCCCCTCCCCGCTCATTTTTTTTTCTCTCTATCTCTCTCAAAATAAATAAACATTACAATGTTTTGTAAAGGGGCGCCTGGGTGGCTTAGTCGGGAAGCGTCCGACTTTCACTTAGGTCATGATCTCGCAGTTCGTGGGTTTGAGCTCCGCGTCGGGCTCTGTGCTGACTGCCAGCTCAGAGCCTGGAGCCTGTTTCAGAGTCTGTGACTCCCCCTCTCTCTGACCCTCCCCTGCTCATGCTGTCTCTCTCTCTCTCTCCTAGAAATAAATAAAACATTAAAAAAAGTTGTAATTAATAAAAATGTTTTGTAAAGATTGAGAGATACCTATAGGTCAATTTAGGAAAATATAAACCATAACCTTTAGGACACAATTTTTATAATACAATTATATTTGATATATTTTAATGAGGGAGTAGCATTTCTATGATTGCGATTACCCATTTAAAAAAAAATCTATCTCTTAAGGACTTTTCCCTTACTTTTGCTAAAAGTTCAGAAACTACTTAAATAGTACATATGACACTAATTTAAGCTGTGTCTTTGACTATTACATGTAAAAGGTGGTCGGGAGGTTAGTGCAAGCAGAGTTCACTCACGGAGCAGGAGACAGAGATGGAAAATACACATCCGTTCAGAGATTTGTAGGTGCTGAAGAAGCAGGAGGAGGGGAGCTATCACGGGTCTGTCTGGGCTACACAGGCACCTTGAGTGAACTTCTAATTCTATGTGATGGAACAATTTTGTCTCTCTTCTCAACCTAAACATAGCTAAGTAGCTGAGAATACTGCAGCTATGTTTCTTCTAGGTGGGACCATGGTATAGCCTCATTCTTTAATCCACCATTCTTTCTCCTGCACCCCATTCTGGGTCCGTCTCATGTTTTCAGGATCCCAAGTGCCACATCCTAGGTAGTGGCCTGGATACATGGCTCCATTCTGAGACTAGCCCCATTAACGTTAATTCTTGGTGTCTTAGACCTGATATTAGGCCACAGACTATGTCAGAAAATCAGGCTGCAGGTTGGGCAAAAGAATCCCTTTATATTCAGCCATGTTAGGTGCTGGGCAGATGGGAACATAGTCCCTTTGGTGAGGATGATCTTGTCACCCAGGCAGGGTGTCTCCCTAGTTAATTAAGCCCAACAAAGCCCAATGTGGCAATTGCCCAGAAGACCCACATGCAAATAATTGGCGTTAAAAATACAGCAGCAGCTGAGCCAAATATTTGATAACAGCAAAAAAAGCAGAGTATGTTCTGCCTCTTCGATGAAAAATATGATTTTTTTTAAAAGAAGAAGATCAGAAAATGTACATATTTTCCATCATTTGAATTTTCACACTGTGGAAAAAGCATGAGGATAATGTCCTTTTTGAATTATAGTTAATTATTCGCAGATCATCAGCTTATTAATGGGGAGGATGAAATAAAATGTACATTAAGAAGCTTCTCTAAATGATAACTCACTGTTCTCAATGAAAAGGTACTTGCTTTGAAGGAAGCAACTTTCCCCGAGTCGGCACCTGAGTTTTATCGCAACCAATGCGGAAAAGGAAATACTTACTCTCTGCAACATCATTATTAAATTATTCTTTTCTTTTACAAAATGATCTTGCTCTCTCTGAGCCTGCTGAACAATGTGGTTGGCTTGCTTTTTCAAGGCAGAAATCTTTTCCTGCAGGGGAAAACATGATCAGATGTAGACGCATGTTAGACAATTCCAAAGTGTGCCAGCACGTTCTGGAAAAAGGAAGGAAGTGTTTACACCTGGATCAGTCATGGCCACATTTTCGTTGGTGGTAGGCAGTGATTGTTATTACCCAGAGACTGGGAGGTAGTTTCTTTGAGGTGCCAAGCTCAAGGCTTTTCTTTACTTCAGATCAATACAGTCTAGGTGATTTAAAAATCTATTTGAAGAATCCAGAAGTCAACAGGAAATCTTGTTTTAGACTATAAATGAATTTTTGACATCAGCTTGGGAGATGCCTCATGGAAAAAATAACAATGGAATTTCTTATTTAAACTGAGAGCTTATGAAGACACCTTCTTCATCTTCTTCTCCCTCAATTTTATTGGTTTAGTACAGAGCACTGGAATGTGAGTCTAAGTTTTGGAACAAGAGGTGAATTCTGGGCTGGACATCTGGGTGCAGGCATTGGGTGGAGTCAACAAAGTGCATGGCATTCCATGGGGCTATTTCTAATGGTTGTAAGCTACCAGTAGCTTGAGAACTATGAGCAATGGAAACAGAAAATTCCAAAACAGACTTTGTTCACGAAATTGGTCTAGTTACTAGGATTGCAAAAGCAAGTAACTTAAAACAAATATCTAAATTTCTGATGTTCTCTCCCTTGGATTCCACTTATGTGAAAAACTCAGATACTATTCATAAATGCACCTGTAGCATCAAGTAATGATAACTAGAACACAGGTCTGTTTATCTAGCTTGGAGGGACACGTGGTATGTAGATGGCAGGCTCCACAATCTGTCCAGTGTCATACGTGGTGGAACACGCAAAGATGTTCAGATATAAGGATTNAAATGATGCCTGTCTAAAGTACCTTTCTGGTGACAATGTTCCGTTGATATTCAGCCACTTCACGCAGGAGTTGTTGGGTCAAGTTCTCCTTTTCCTCATCCAGGCGGCTCTCATGCTCAAGCTGCTGGAATTCCAGATCTTCAAAGTGTTTGCTCTCCACGTCCAACAAGTCGGCATCCTTTGGAGGAAACGAAACGAAAACAAGACATACCAGAAAGGCTGCAGCCTTCTTCACATGAAGAAAAAAAATTAGTAAAAGCAAACAGTCCAAAATACCTTTTTGATTACTAAACTGACCAGGGTTGGAACATGATAATCCTCTCTTTTGTAGTTAAATCCCAGAGCTGTGGCTATTAGAACGGGATTGAAAGGAACTGGGGGGGTGGGGTGGGAGAGGGGCATTTATTTGACTCAGTTTTAGACTGTTCTGTGGATGTTGGAATTCCTTTCTTTTAAGTTTATTTATTTATTTTGAAAGAGAGAGAGAGAGAGAGAAAACATGAGCAGGTGAGGGACAGAGAGAGAGACAGAGAGAGAGAATCTCAAGTAGGCTCTGCGCTGTCAGCACAGAGCCCGACGTTGACTAGATCTCATGAACTGTGAGATCATGACCTGAGCTGAAATCAAAATGCTTAATTGACTGAGCCACTCAGGTGCCCTGGATGTTGGAATTCTTGCTTTAAATCAATTAAGTGATTTTAAAATGGATCCTAAAGTATAAAAAAATTCAGTAAATTACTGAACATTACCTGCTGACCAAGGTGTGACATGATCTCTTGAAAAAACTCCTATTGTATTTTCCACAAACTTTCAAATAAAATGAGACTTTGGTATGGAGATCAAATTCAAGACTCCAGAGTTATTGACTATAAAAAAAAAGATTCAAAATCTGGCACAGATACAGGTTGGAGGTCTCTAAGAAGGGTATGTGTGCCCCAAGTGGCACAAGACACAATCCACTGGGGTATAAGAAGAAAATATTAGACCTTCTCCGTATATATTTTTAGTTTTTCTTGTCTTTTACAATTTCTCAACAAATGTTCTCTAATGTATATTCAGGTAGAGTACATGTACATTATTCTGAATAAATATATATTTTGAGCATGTATGCAGTATATATATTATAATATAATATGGCCTAGCATATATATGTATATATTTATAATATATGGCCTATCATATATATATATATAGGCATGTATGCGCAAATAATTTTATCTAAAGGAGAAGTCATTGAAAATATTTGAGGTTGGTATTCTTACACTGGGCTTCTGTGAATCCCTTAAAATTGCTTACAAAGATTTTTACTGGAAAGAATGGAATCATAGTGTTCATTAGGCACAAAGAGTCACTCAAATGGCACTGCTACTTTGGGAATAATGTTGAGGACATTTAAGAAAGATCAGAAATCATAAAAATCACATGGTCTAGGATGGGTATTTCTTAACCTATGAAATGTCTGAAGACAGAAATGTATGTATCGGTGTCTGTGCAGAGCCTGGCGCATGTTGTATAAATTATTCTTCAATTTACATAAAAAAATTAATTTTGGAACCTTTGACAGAACCATAAATGTGGTATGTATAGAAGATTAAAAAAATATATATATATATATAATTTCTAAGTAATCTATGGCCAAAAAAGAAACAGCAGCTAGGCTATATGGTTTACAATTCTACATGGGTAAAATAGCCAGGGCATTTATTTTTTTAATCAAAACATCACAAAAAGTTGGATAAATAAATGTGATAAATGAGATTTATATCAGTTTTTAAACATACCACCCCCTTTTTTTATGTAAGTGATAAATTAAGCCTTTTAATCAAATGAAATAATATGTTTCTGCCTTCTGGAATGAATTTTATTCTGGGGATGATTCATAGAAGGACTATTAGCTACCATGTAATTACAAAGCAGCGCTATAGCAACAAGATTATCATGTCAACTCAGTGGATTCTTAAAACTTAAGAGAAGGAAAAACAATTTGAAAAATATATCCAGTGTTTCTTAGCACTTTTTTCTATTTTAATTGGCCAAACAGAAAGTGGTCTTGGTTTCAAGTTATTGGTTGTCATTTCAAGTGTATCAGACAAGTCATGCTTATAATTTCTCAAGGAATTAATGAATTTGGATCAAAATCCAGTCACTACAGAAGTAATTGAGAGAGAACTCAAGTATTCAGTCTTGAAACCAAATACCTGTAGTCTTGAAATGATACATCAGTGGATATATTTACCCATGTGGTCATACATACTCAAGTTTTTAAGGTCTTTCAATTAAGCCTAGTTTGTGGCTAAAGATTACTGAGATAAATAATTTCATAAACCATTTCTTAAGTTATAAATAATCTTTATTCAAAGTGGGCATATGTCTCACAATATACACACTATGCCAGTCAGTCACCTACTCCACATCTGGTTAATATGCAGCTTGTGTTATCTTAACCCCATGAAGGTCACAGAGCCACTAATTTGTAGTAAATATTTAAACCATTGCATGACAATAACAGCACACTGGGTAGGAAGGTTGAAAATTAAAGCTAAGCTTAGCACTCAGAATCTGCTGGTATAATCATCTGATCAAGTTATCTAAACAATTAGAATGTGTGTATATAAACTTACACTGTAAGAGAGAAACAACTTGGTAGGGTAAAAAAGCTTGCAAAGATTTTTGATAAGAATAAGAATTCAGGGGATGGAATTTGGGGGCAGGAGTAGTTTAATCCAGCAGAGAGTAATATATACAGGAAGCTCAAAGTCAAGGACATGACTACTTGAATGAAAATTTTAACTAAACTTCACTCGCTAAAAGGGATATTACCAATCTCTACTGGCTGGCGAGCTCAAAGGCCAGACGTGAAAGGAAATAAAACAGCTGCACTCAAGAAAATTCAATGCTGTTCCTTCTTCTTTCTATAATTGTTTTGAGAATTTATATGGCAGAAGTTTATGTGCAGACCTTCATGTTTTCTTTGCTTAGCAAAGGGACAGAAGAAGAGGATAGATGTGGTATGTGGTACAATAATAATCTCATGACAGCTCAAGGCCAACTTTGAAAACAACTTTAGGTGGGGATCAGGATTTGTTAACATTTCTCCATCTTATGCCCAATAGTCAAACACTTTAACAAATGAACATCTTTGGAATTTGGGAAAAGACAATGGAAATCATTAGTGCCATCTCCTCATTTCGTAATATGAGGACATGGAGGCCCACGGAGGTTGAATAACTTGTCTAAGGTTAAAGAGGAAACAGATTGTAGGGCCAGTGAGAAAAATGGTCTCCTAATTGTAGATATCACTGAATATATACACATATTTAAATCAAGAGACTGAAATCAATCATTCAGTTGAGTAAATCAGCAAAAGCATATGAAAACTGTCCTAGCCAGGTGTCTCCTCCATTTAATAGTAGAACTAAATCTGGGCAAACAAGGCTCCTTTAACTTCTGCTTTCTTTTCCACAATGCATCCCAGGAACAATTCTACTGGTGAGCCTATGTCTACGACATACAACTACTCAGATGGAAACTGCATTCTGATTCTAAGGCAGGGAATTAGAAGTAAGAAGCCCGGGGTGGCTGGGTGGCTGAGTCGGTTAAGCAGCCAACTTTGGCTCAGGTCATGATCTCACAGTTTGTGGGTTCAAGCCTCACATCGGGCTCTGTGCTGACAACTCAGAGCCTGTTGCTTGCTTCAGATTCTGTGTCTCCTTCTCTCTCTGCCCCTTCCCAACTCGTGTTCTGTCTCTTTCTCTTTTGGGCTCTCAAAAGTGAATAAACATTAAAAAGAGAGAGAGAGAAGTAATAAGCCTGGTCATAAATCCATAGTTTTGTATGCAAAAAATTATTCCATAATTTCAGCTTAAGTATTTGGGACAACATACAGTTTAAGAAAATGATGTTCTTCCTTTTCGTTTATTTTTTTTTTTAATTTTGTATGACTTGCCACCTAACGAAATTCGTTGTAATAAAATCACCTTTATTGGATCTAGCTTAAATGCCTTCAGGAAAGCTTTGTAATGAGGTGGTATTCTGAAGTGTTTGAAGTCTGAAGGGAAATGAGCTCTGGTAACACAGGAATTTCTTAGTATGAATGGACTTCGCATGAAATAAGTGAACTTTTTACTGATTAGGTCATGGGACTAGTGAAGTTACTCTGGCTGTCATCCCTGTAAAATAGAATTAGTAGACCTCTTAATACAGGTAAGCAGAAGCTACTACAAGCCAGTTATTTCTCCCAAAGAAAGGGATCTGCAATAAGAATTTTATATTCGGCTTGGAGGGGAAGAAGAAGGGGCCTCTGCCTTGAAATAGTGGAACATCCTGTCTTCCTTTGCAGTCAACACCCTTAGAACATACATAAATCTATGAGTTATCCTGGAGAGGCTAGATTAAGCAGTCATTATTTATATCAGTCTGAGTTCAGGTTCTTAAGAAAATCTACCAACTTTTATCTGTAGCCATGTTGGTAAGGAATGCAAGCAATAGCTGGATAACCAGAGGTAGAGAAGAACAAAATATAGAAGTTGCTGCTGACTCTAGAAAAAGTCTTAGGACCACTGTGTAAAATTTTTAGTAATAAGGAGAGTTGAAAAACAGTAAACAAATACAAAAGTCCTTTTCTCAGTCTCTTTGGTGAACGGGCATAAACACAAACAAATTGCAAATGAAAATGATTTTGCAAATACAATTCTTTTCCCCAATCGTTTTCATCACAAGATTTCCAGAAAATTAATGACGCTGAGGGACAGGAAGTCTTATTTTCTTCCAGCAAATTCACCTGTATACAATAACATGAGTAAAGAGGAAGAAACATTGTTGGGACATTTTTGATCCAATATAGTAAGGGAGTTACTCTTTGTTAAAAAATGAAAATCATTATGCTTCAGGCAAACCTGTCTGCCTTTGGTACTATTTAAGACGCTTTCGACCTCTGTAATACATTGAAGTTTCAAATGTAATTTTTCATAACCTAGTGATACTCTAAGGTATCAAACATTTTTGTAGTAAAAGCAATCTTAAACATTTTCAAGGGTGGCTCCCTTAGCGGACGTTTCAACTTGCCTACTCCCAGGAAGGTCCTGACAGAAACATGAATGAAACTCACCTTCTTTTCTACTTATGTGGAATCATAAATTGTTAGTCACTTAGCACAAAATACTATTATGTGACTCCTTTCGAGGCCTCACACCATTCATGACTGGCCCTCCAGGATCACAGTTTATTTGGGTTGCTGTTTACAGCAAATAACCCAGTTGTTAAAGAGACTCTGAAATATTAAGTGGTCTTGCTAGTGTTTGTGAAACTATCTACCTCAGGAGCCTCATTTCAGCGGATAACCAGCGTGTTCATGGTGAGTACTGACAGCTTTAACGATCGGAGGATCAAGTGCAACTACAAAGCTCATGCTGCCCTAAGTTTTAAAAAAATTACGAAGCTCTTCTGAGAAGACGTTGAGGGCATTGACCTGCAGCTTGTGTCTTGGTGTTTGCTATGGCTGTGCTAATGAATTCAATGTCATTAAGAAGCAGAAAGAAAAAAAAATAATGAGCGATGATAGGAAGCAAGTCAGAGAATAGAATAATTTGGGGACCAAAGCATAACATCAAGCTGAGAAAAAAAAAACATCCAAGGGCAAGCAGTACTCACGATACAGCAGAGAGTGCAGGGAAAGATGTCAGTCGATTGAAATGCTACAATCTTGGTGTCAGTTATATGTCAGGAATAGCTCTCTTTTGTTCTGGAGAACGACTCCAGGACTGGTTCTGCATTATAAATTAGTGAAGGGTTCTGACAAGGAATTGTTTAACTGATCAGCATGAAATAATATATATTGTCAGCATGCATATTGCTACTTAAAAAGTATCTAATGACCAGAACGTATGCAAATTTATGCTATGTGAAGTAGAAGTCATAGGTAAGTGGAACTTCATTGAAAAAAAACACCAAAAAACAAAAAACTGGCACATTCCTGTTTGCTACTGACCCTCTTCAGTTGTTGTTGTAATTGTTCCCTCATGGACTCAGGACAATTGTCCAGCTGGGTCTTCTGCTCGGAGTAAAGCTCCTGAAGCCTCTCTAGTTTTTCCCTTTCAGCATCAAGCTTTACCTTCTCCTGAAGTTCAGAAATCAGAAAATAGAAGAATAGAAATTACCTTCATACCCGAGGCAGGCGTTAGTGAATATTTCCCAAGGATAAAACACACACACACACACAAATGAGATATCCTATGAATGTTGAAACATACCTTGTTAGTGACTAAGATAAAGGGGTATAAGTGAAGTAAAGACAAGGCGGGGGTCCTGTTTCTGCATTCTCAAAACATGGCGCACTTTACGGGGTGTAGGCAATGACCCCTGTCCTTCCTTCCTTCCCTCCTTCCTGTCACCATGTTACAGAGCGAAGGAAGCAATGGCAATGTTGGTCAATGGTCAACAAAGAACAAAAGAAATGCCAACCAAAGAGTCCCTTGGCAGAGAACCAGACAAAGGAAACCAGACATTTACCTCACGTACTGTCGTACTCCAATTTACTCAAGGCATTTGTTAAGGAAGCTTTGGAAATTATTGTAATTTTGTTCTCAGGTCAGAAGTCTGCCGGATGCACTAGTTGTCTCCCTTGTCATCTTAAATAGGTCTAGCTCTTTAGCAAACTTCGAAGCTTAAGCAATTAGAAAATCTGATTCTAAGAAGAGCACTGAATTCAAAGGCCGAGAGAGCAAGGGAGAAATCAAACCTGACAAAACAGCCAGGGAAAGCGTATCGTGCAGTTCAGATACACCAACAACATGTCATATTTACTGTGGAGATGGAGACTTCTCTACACTGACTGACATAAGAAAGACTTGAAACATGGGTTATGGGAAAAAGGAAAGGAGAACACCCAGGTGTCAGAAAACAGAAGAGAAAGGAGGAGACAACATGCAATCCTTTCCCAGTCACACACTCCAAGGTGACCCTGGATGTGGGTCTATCAGGCAAACCCTGTAATACAGTGACAGCCCGGCCTTACATGGGCTGGGCTTATTGAGTCGAGAAACAATACTTCAACCTGTTTAGTGCTTGTCTTCCCAACTCATGTTCTCTTCATGAGGCTCTGAAGCCTTGAAGGCTAAATTGTAGGCCTGGCGTAACTCTCTCAGCCATACACAGATGTGCTTCATGAAGCACTACCACGACTTGACACTCAGTACAAACAGCGGCCACCACCTTAGTTCATTCTATGTGCACTGACAGCAGTAACACTGCCTTCTAAGCATTATCAGAGAAGGATTTTCTTAAAAGCCGAAACTCCTGAAAGAGTCCTATAAAATTATACTTACTATAATTTCTTCATCCAAATGGCCATGATTTCCTGGGTAAACATATATTTAAATTCTTTACAAAAGAGGTTTAAATCTAAAACTGTATGAAATAAATACCTGTATCAGTTCACTTAGGTCTCCCTTTTTGGCATAAAGCTTTAAAATGTCAAGGGCATTTTAGAAATGTAAATTTAGGGGCACCTGGGTGGCTCAGTCAATTAAGCGTCCGACTCTTGACTTCGGTTCAGGACACGGTGTATGAGTTTGATCCCTCAATGGGCTCTGGGCAGACAGTGTGGAGCCCACTTGGGATTCTGTCTCCCTCTCTCTGCCCTCCCCTTACTTGCTCTCCATCTTTCTCTCAAAATTAAAAAAAAAGTAAAACATAAACTTGAAAAATGTATATTTGGATTTAGAAGTATGTTCTTTATTCTCTCAAATGGTTAAATCTATAAGTCATTAAATTGAGAATCTTACTTCATATATCAATCTAAAAATGCTTCTGCCACTTCAACTTCCAGGCACTATCCAGAAACTTTCCTCAGTCTTTAATGGTAACTGTGTCCACCATACACACTGATGGTGCAGGAGCTGGAGAGAGGATCGCATGATTCACAGAACGAAGGATTATCATGTAAAGCTCAAAATACTAGGACCACTTTGATTCTTTCCTTAGTTTCAGAATGAATCACTTCTTCCCCTTTAATACAACCAGCAATACAGAACACCTCTTGTCTTTTGGATAAGAAAATGTGTTCTTTCTTCTATGTATGGATCAAAGATTGCCCTATTTACACAGCAAAAGAATTTTATCCAAAAAGAGTTCTATTTCTAGATACCATATCGTTGGATTTTGCAGCAATTCTAGTTCCAAGAAGAAAGCTAAAAAAAAAGAAAAGAAAAGAAAAGAAAACTTTCCAACCCAATTAAATACAGTAAGTGCAAAAGTGAAAATTTAAATTTGCTAAAAAACATTGATACAATATTTGATTACATAGGAAGGCACTCGCCTGAAACACAGGTCTTAAATGCAAAGAAATAACCAAAGTATTCTTTCAAAAAATTTTTTTATGTTTATTTATTTTTGAGAGAGAGAGACAGAGTGTGAGCAGGGGAGGGGAAGACACAGAATCCGAAGCAGGCTCTGAGCTGTCCGCACAGAGCCCGATGTGGGGCTCAAACTCATAAACCATGAGATCATAACCTCAGCCAAAGTCAGACACTTAAGTGACTGAGCCACCCAGGCGGCCCCAAAGTATTCTTTTAATACTCTCAATTTTTAAAATTATTTTTTTCAATTTTGTATTACTACTAATAAGCACAGATAACAAAATAAAAGTACCTTCTGTGTGCATAGTGCTTTCCCTCTGAGGTGCTGAAGACGTTTTGTAATTCCGTACAAGGGGGCAGTTAGAAGAATTATGCACACAGCCACCATCAGAAGCTTCCGCAGCTTCTCTGGATTACCAATAACGCTGTGACCACTACTTGGGTCTCAGAGAAAAAGCTTAGTGGGGTCAAAGCTAGGCCAAAGGAAGGATGAAAGGTCCAGCGTCAGTTGGGGCCCGACCATAAATCACAGTGGACCACAGAGGTGATGTCACTCCCTTGCCAGCCAGAAGTTGGCCAACTTGAAGCCAGTAAGAAATTAATATTCCTACCTTCTATTTATTGTCCAGGAGGTTTCCAAGGGAAAATTAGCTCTAGGCAACCGATTAGTTAGAACCGATTAGTTCTACAGCGAAGATGAATATATGGATAAACTAGACGGCATTCCAGGGTTTGCAGATTCTTGCTTTTGACATGTCAAGTATGAAAACTGGTGTTATTTCCTTCCTCCAGATTTAAACTGGTGAACTCGCCTATTCTACTTACTATAGGTACAGCAAACACCAAATTGGCAGAAAGCATAACGTTTTTTGGGGGGATTCACGAATTTGTTTTCAGAAAATAAATGTATTTAAGGGAACTTGAATAAATTTTAAATGAAATAAAATTTAAATGTTTAATAAATTCATTAAATTTTAATGAGTACCTTTAACAAATTTTAAGTAAATTTAACAGATTTAACTTTGTTGAAAAAATAAGATGACAAGCAACTGGAACACTCCAGGGAAACCAGATGTATGAACGGGCATCGATACAACCAAAACCAGAATGTGACTTCTGTTAGCACCACTCAAGTTGACCTGTCTTCACGTACTGGCAAAATCCAACTGGGTCACAAACTCACTGCCAGATTCTGCCTTTTCTGTTTTCTATATTTAAGGCTGATATTCCTAAAGTTTATATTCGACCAAAGGTAAATTATTCACAGCAAATTAAAGCAGAAATCGGTATATAAAATCGGACTTTGATTTGCTTCCATGGTGAGTTGTTTATTCACTCACTCAGTAAGTGTTTAAGGGGGCTTAAGTAGAGAAAAGAGGGAGTTTTATCACTGTCTTCACAAAGTAAAGTCCAGTTGGCTTTGTGTTTCTTGGCCCTGACTGCACATTAGAAAAACCCGAGTAAGCTTCTATTTTATTTTTTTGTTAATGTTTATTTATCTTTGAGAGAGAGAGAATCGGGAGAGGGGCAGAGAGAGAGGGAGACACAGAATTTGAAGCAGGCTCCAGGCTCTGAGCTGTCAGCACAGAGCCTGACGTGAGGTTCGAACTCATGAGCGCTGAGATCATGACCTGAGTCGAAGTCAGATGCTTAATTGACTGAGCCACCCTGGCGCCCCTCTGAGTAAGCTTTTAAATATACTATTCTCCACGTCTCTACTCAGCCAGACATCCAAGAGCAGAAGGTTAGGGAATAGGCATTTTTTTAAAAAGTTTATTTTATTTATTGTCAGAGAGAGAGAGAGAGAGAGAGAGAGAGAAAGTGTTGTGTCTCGCAATGTGTGCAAGTGTGGCAGGGGCATAGGGAAAGAGAATCCCAAGCAGGTTCTGCACTGTCAGTGCAGAGTCTGAGGCAGGGCTCGAAGTCATGAACCATGAGATCATAACCTAAGCCAAAGTCAAAGAGCCAGATGCTTAACCAACCACCCAGGTGACCTGGGAAGGAGCATTTTAAAAATCCCTCCATGTTTTCTGATACATAGCCGGTCTGGAAACCCCTGAATGAGCCAAACAAGATGATGTGAGAGACACAGGCAATTATCAATCTGCTTTTTCTTTTTTTTTTATGTTTGTTTGTTTATTTAAATGTTTTATTTATTTCTGAGAGAGAGAGACAGCGTGAACAGGGGAAGGTCAGAGACAGAGAGAGATACAGAATCTGAAGCAGGCTCCAGGCTCTGAGCTAGCTGTCAGCACAGAGCCCAATGTGGGGCTCAAACCCATGAACCATGAGATCATGACCTGAGCCAAAGTCAGATGCGTAACCAACTGAGCCACCCAGGCACCCCAATGTTTATTTATTTTTGAAGGGGGGGAAGAGAGGAGGACAGAGGCTCCGAAGCAGTCTCTGCTCCGACAGCAGAGGGCCCAATGTGGGGCTTGAACCCAGGAACCACGAGATCATGATCCGAGGCAAAGTCAGATGCTTAACTGACCGAGCCACCCAGGTGCCCCAACAATTTGATTTTTCTAATGAGGACACAGGACATTAATACACTAGGCACCAAAGACCATTCTTAAAACATTTGGCCTTAGCACCTTTATTTCATAGTGTAAAAGGCCCCTCTTATAAGTAACACTGCAATTGTGCAATTTTTAACATTCAGATTAAACGTCTCACGTAAACCAAAAGAACTGTGAGATTCCAATATCCACTGTGCATCCAGAGCGGGATGATACATTTCAAGTTCAGATGCAAAGTGGCCCTCTTCTAGTCATACAAACAATCAGGAGTGTGTATGGGTTCACCCTAAATCATTGCAACTTGTACACATGAATTACCAATAATTATCAATGAATTATCAATTATCATTATGAATGATCCAAAGGCCATCATAGGACCACTTATTTTGCTGGATATGTGGTTAGTAGATAGTAACACAAATTTTCTCTCTTTTAAGTTGTCTTCTTGAAGGAGGGAACTGAAATTGAACTTGCTAACTCTATTTGAATTTCAACACTACACAGAAAATTCTTGGATACCAAAGAAAAAATAATTTTACCACATGTAAGTAATACTTGGGAAGCAGATGGCTCAAGATTACTCTAAAAAGATGCTTACTTTATTAGCTTGTGGGGCTGCCAGATAAAATAGAGGACGCTCAGTTAAGTCTGAATTTCAGATGAAAAACAAATGATCTTTTAATGTAAGTATGTCTCAAATACTGCCTAGGGCATAATTACACCGAAAAAATTATTCTCTATTTATCTGAAGTTCAAACTTTTGCTTTGAATTTCCTATATCCTTACATTTGTGTTTATATTAATATTTATATGAATTTATATAGGATGACATGTATATAGAATATACATATATATTCTTGTTGTTAAAACTGGCAACCCTGTTAGCTTAATAAAGATTTTCTTAAGACTTAAGGTCCACCTTTGTAATTTCCAAACTGTTTAGCCCAGAACCCAGCACACACTAAGCACTTGAACGTATTTCATAAAACACTGGGTCAGGATTGGAGTTGATGCAGTGATGTGCTAAAATCCATAGTACACGAGCCATCATTTCTAAGGGAAGTCAATTCAAAGTACTTTCCATGTAGCCTGAGAATACCTTTCCTTCTAGTTCTTAAGCACTGTGGCTTGGTGAAGTCAGCCTCATAAGCTCACAGATCAGGCAATTGTTTCAGGTATAAAATCACTTATCTGAAATTCTTAAGGCCAATTGTTTCAGGTATAAAATCACTTATCTGAAACTCTTAAGGCCAGATGTGTTCCAGATTTCAAAATATTCTGAATTTTATGGAGATAACACAGTTCAGATAGCATATATTAAAAGGAATTGCCAGTAAGATCTGGGGTCAGTACCTGCAATCAGACATGGTTCTCTTTCTGCAGCTACTTACAAATACTCACTCAAGAGTGAATATCCATCAAAGTCAGGTTTTGCAACCAACTATGTTTTGGTGCTGATCTTACAAAATGACTTTATCTCCTCCACAAAACTTTTCAGGTTCTAGAACTGCAGAGAAAAGATTATGGACCTGTGTCGACAAACGGTGGGAGCTGAGAACTCATTGTCTGCCTGCTTCTAAAGAGGCACATCCTTATACTTCTTTCTTAAGATATTTTTCCTTCAGGGTTTGACATTGTAATTACACAATTGATGGATGTTTAGTGTCAAAAAAACCTGGAAAATTAGAACACTAGGGATTTATATAATCAAACAACCGCCAGAAAAAATAACCCTAATCTGGAATCCTGTTGATATAATCCCCAAATCCCACGATATACTTCCACTTCCTCTAGCCAAGGAGCTAACTTTGAAATGTAAGAAAGAGGCACGGGAAGGGCTGGGTCCCTTCTGAACATGACTGTGACTTGGCAAACACTCTGTACTCAAGAAGCATTAACACTTTGCTGAGGAATTCGGGGCCAGGCTCTCTGTCTTCCCTTGGCTCTGAAGGAAGGATGAAGAGGAAGTAACAGGTACTTTGGCAAGATAATAATGGGAATGAAATTTAACCATTTAAGACACAACGATATACGCTTATTGTAGAAAAATTCATCAAATAACTTAAGATTTCACTGTGGAACATGGTATATGGCATAGAGTGATTTAAGCTTCAACTCACACCTTTAAGCCTGTTTAGTTATCAAAATGTACAGGCCAGGATAGCAAGGAAATACCATAATCTATCTGTTTGGGGACAGATCCTAAAGCAAAGAATGGTTGAACTTTATGATGAGCATCTGGGTAACGGAAGGACTCTTCAACAAGACTACGGATGCAGAGCCCCTCCTTGACCATTTCATTGAATCTCAGTACAACTACGGAGTTTTGTATGCCAAAGGAGACACAGATAACAATCTTAGAGGAAATTGCAATTCCTCTCTAATAAAGTAGAGGAAATTGGAAAACTATTTTTAGTTTGGATTCTTAATGTAGTCAGAAATAGGCAATGCCAGAAGGAAGCCTACATAAAGAAATGAGTATGTCCGCACCTGCTCAGCAATCCCTGCTTTGGGCTTTGCCTCGGAGGGGAGGGGCAGGGAAATTGGAAGAAGGAAAGCCAGTCAACAGCCAGGCCTTTGCCAGAACTGAGCTTCATGGTTCTGCTAGCTTCTCTGCTCTGCCACAAGCTCATTAGGGGCACCTGCGTGGCTCAGTTGGTTGAGCTCCCGACTTCAGCTCAGGTCATGATCTCATGGTTTGTGGGTTTGAGCCCTACATTGGGCTTTGTGCCGACAGCTCAGAGCCTGGAGCCTGCTTTGGATTCTGTGTCTCCCTCTCTCTCTGCCCCTCCCCTGTTCGCACTCTGTCTCTCTCTGTAAAATATACAAACATCAAAAAAAATTTTTTAAACTGAATCACTTCACTAGGGCAGAGGTTAACAGTCTTCTCTCCTTTCACTCACCCCAGAGAAACACTGTGGCCTCTTTGCTTACTGCTTCTTCAAATAAATATCCTCTCTGGACTTATGTTCTAGTCAGATACTTGTATTTGTTCAGGGTTTATCCGTGTTCCTAGAGACTCTATGTGTGATGTAGCTACTGTTCCTAGAGACTCTATGTGTGATGTAGCAGGTGACATAAGTCACATGGAAATGGACATCTTGATGCTCTTGACAGTGGAACCCATAAGGGCAGAGCAAAGCCAACTCAGGGAGCAGTTGCAAAAATGTTCAATAAATATACAATTGAACCCATGGTCTATATTTTATATTGTATATATAATTATGTCTACAGTTCATATTTTATGTGGTAACATATAATACATAGTAGTCATCTATAATGTACAGGTTTCCCCCTATACCCAAAAGTGAAACGCTCCTATGAAACCTTTCATAAAGCTGAAAGGGTGTAAAGCAAAGAAGCAATTACTGCTACTTTATAGGGAAAAAGTTTTAAGCATTCCCAGACCTCCCAAAATAACCTCTTTCAGGCTTTTCTGATACCTTAGGACACTTCTTGCTCATTTAACTGAGGCACCATATAAATGGAGATAAAGCACAGAAGCTCATTGAGCGGCGGCTGCTTGATGCTAAGGGGCTGCTGTAGTTCCTGGGGAGGGCGCCTGGGGGCGCCACTCTGGCTGCAGCTCCTGGCAGGGCAGAGTAGCTGTCATATGTATAGCTGAATGCTATACATACCTGAACGCTGTTTTCGCTTCCTGCCTTTTTTCATAAAAGTGGAAACCCTCTTTGGATTTCTTTGGGTTGGTGAAAACAGGTACCAATGGAGGCCTTTCATAAACGTGAAGTGGCATAACACGAACTTTCACAAAGTGACTGATCCCTATACATTCATTTATACCGAATGGGCAAAACTGAATCACAGTTCCCAAAGCAGCTAAGAAACAATAGTAGAGATTGGCCTTGAGCGCCAAGGAAACGATGTTGATAATTTCACACCAGTATTTGAAATCTGAGGTGTTATTAAGCCTTCTTCCTATGGGCCCCACGCCTCGTCTCCAAAACACTAGGCCCAGGCTCACAGGATGTGCTATCGACATCTGAAGCGGAGCTTGCCCGGCGGGGATATCTTTTCAGGTTTTGGTTTTCTCATTCCACAGTTTAGGCCTGACAGCAGCAACAGGTGTATAGAAAAGGAAACGAGATCCAAAAGGGCAAAGGCCACTTCCTCCTTCTGTCTTACACACGGGCTCAACTGGCAGGGTGACCAGAAGTCCACTGGCATGTGCACATAAGCAGACCATCCCAGATGGCCTGAACTTGGCAGCACGTAGCTCTGGAGCAGGTGTTTGGCTCAGTGTTTCTGTTAAGGCCCAGCCTGGACTCCACTGTTAGCAGAAGTCGCAGGGACGTATTCCCAAAGCATCCTGGTTGGTATTCGACCATCTACTGTAAGCTGGGTCAACAGTGGCCAGCAGAGCCTTGCTCTATTTCACAGGCTAGAGAGCAAAATCAATACCTAGCAAGCCCCAGGCAAATGTGAATTATGAAATGTGACTTGGTAAAAGGACTGGAAACACAACAGGGAGCACATAATCTGAACTGGAAAAGCCTGGAAGGGCTTTTCTGAAAAGCTAACAATGAGCCTAAGCCCTGAAAGATAGAACTTTCTATGTGGACAAGATATGGAATACGGGGAAGGGAATTCCAGGCACGGGAAACAGATCTGGCAGGAAGTGGGGGAGAATGACTGTCTAAAGAAATAGAAAGAAGGCCACCACGCACATCATAGGAAGGAGGGGAAAATGATGGAAAGGCACATGACACATCAGGAATTACGATTTATATAAATAAGCTGGGACACAAATCAGAGTGATATGATCTAATATCTATGTATCTATGTATCTATGTATCTATGTATCTATCTATCTATCTATCTATCTATCTAGAGTGAATGAGGGAGGGGCAGAGAGGGGGAGAGAGCATCCCAAGCAGGCTCTACTCTCACCATGGCTCATGATCTGAGCCAAAATCAAGAGTCAGATGCTTAGCTGACTGGGCCACCCAGGTGCCCCATGAGCCAATTTCTATATTTTAAAAGATCACTCTCACTGCTGTGAGGAGAAGGAACTAAAGGAAAGCAAATGCAAAGCAAAGAAGATATTCTGCTGGTTTAGAAGAGCGTGTTGTTAGAGGAGATGCAGAAAAGTTGAAGTATTTGAGAAGTCTTTCTGGAATCACTATCATGTGAGGGTGATGGAGAAAGAACTGTCAAGATCTACCTCCAGGTTTCTATTTGGACATAGAGGTGGCTTGATATGCCATCTCCTGGGCTGGGAAAACTGAAGGAAGAACAGGACTGGGGGCGGTGGGGGTGGGGAGTGGAAGATAAGGGGAAGGATCAACAGTTCATTATGAGTGTTTAGTTGGCAATAGCCATGAAATTTCTGAGTGTAGATGTCAGGTAGGCTACCGGATATGAGTCAGAAGTTCAGAAAAGGGTTTAGACCAAAGACATACACTTGACAGTCACCAGCATATACAGGTGATGGGAGGCCATGGCTATAAAAGAACGTGAGGCTACAAGAAAAGAGGGTTCAGCTTTGAGACAAACACTCTTAACAACTGGTTGTTTAGAGGCAGAGGAACAAGCAAAGGGGACTCATTTGGAAAAGTCAGAGACAATGATGAGAGAAAGGGAAGGAAAACCAAAAGACAGGGCACCCAGAGGCCAAGGGGCAGGGTGGGGGAGGGGCCGGGGCAAAGACAAAGGTTTGTCCCCCCTCTTGAAGTCTGATCACAAGAGGATTAAAAAACATGCAGCGAGGTGGGCAGCACCTAGGTTTTTAGGAGTCTTAACAGGCACAGATCTGACAGAGTAGTGGAGGCCTTGGCCAACTGCAGTTGTGGGGAATGGTAAATCAGGAAGTGAGAAGAGTGCTCACAATGGAGTAAGCAACCTGTTGGAAAAGTATGGCTGTGATGAAGAGAAACCAGATAAGGCAATAGCTGGAAGCTCGTTTCTTTTTGAACAGTAATAAAATTTAAAAATAAGGCTGGCCTGCCGACAGTAAAAGTTCCAGGAAAGAGGGGAAGGCTAGGGGATGGGGTAAGAAGAACTGACCTGTAAGGCACTTATCTTTGAGGGGAAGAGGGACCCCGCCTTAGTTGTGAAGGGATGGGATACATTTGGTTTCTCAGGGAGGTAGGTGGTGAGGTCATCTCAGCAGGAGGGAAATGGACCAGAGGTTTGAATCGAGTAAAAGAATGAAAGAGCCATGTCATAAAATGGTTTAAGTTTATTTGAAAAACATAGTAATGCCGCCAAGCGGTGCTGAGTCTCTATTTGACTTCGGTTGTCAAAAATATGTATAACATCATCTCGCCCGGTCTGTTTCCACTTCCCTCATCCTTCTCTGGAATCCCAAAGCCAGCTTCTGCCATTTTTCACACCATGTGATGACAGACAATAATCCGACTTTCTAAGACAAATGAATCCCCCAACAGCTGCATGAGCCAGTCCCTCACTTGAAGCCCCTATTGTGCCCTGTCCTATGGAGAGCCTCTGTCAGGCTTACCAACACAGTAATAAGAAGGATGGAGGTGGCCTCTTTTCTTGTCTCTGCCCATGTTCCTGGAGTTCTGCCGTGCCCTTAGGGCCACAGAATATGACACAACTTTCCCTGGGAAGTGGGATTAAGCATTAACACGACTTGCTTCACTTTTCTGTCTCATTCTAATGATGGAGACAAATAGAATTTGCGGGCCATGCCATGTGTGGGCTACACACAGATAAATAACTACATGGATGGGGAAGGCAGAGAGGCTCAGAGACAACATGATACCCAATCCCACGAGTTTTCCAGTATGACATAAATAGCCAAATGCTAATAAGCACCCCAAACAAACACACCTACTGCCTCCCACTGTTTCTTGCCGTATCAGTGCAGAATCTTTGATAAGCATCATCCTCCTTAAGTGTAGATCTAGACAATCAATCCCGTGACTTGGTTTTGAGCTTTTAAAGAAACAGGTACCAACTACCCAAACGGATTCTTTTCCGTTTCAAAGTCTGGAGTGAGAAGAAACGTACATAAAACTTAATGTGAAAAAGCTGCGTCGTTAATCTTGACAAGCAGGCAACCAAGAAATTGATGTGCAGCTTTTAGCCTGACATCAATTTCTGACAATATCACTTTGAGCTCATTCTCTGGCACCAAGATCAAATGCCCTTATTTATAGGTCTCAAACAAAGAAGAGCCTAAAAAGGAAGCCGCATTCAGCAGAAATCTTTCCACACACTGCCCACTAGAACTTACTCAAATGGAATTTTTTGGTCATTTTCTCAGCTTAGTAGAGAAGATGGTGAGCAAGGAGTAAAGGGAAAATGTGTTCTAGTTCGTTTGCTTTCTCTTTCCTAAGCTGGAATTTCATTTTTTAATCTTGGGCTTAGTTGAGCGGTAACTAACTCAGAATGTGGTGGAAGAGTAAGTAAACTATTTCCCAGAAAAAAATAAACAAATAAACAGGCAAACAAAAAACCCAACAGCTAGCCTGAATTCTGAAACCTGCCAAGTAATTTTTCACACGCTCCCTGGCAGATATCTGCGAACGTTCAGGTGGTGGCCTGAAATGTATGAGTGAGACCATTTCCAAGGTAAGAGTCAAGTGTTTCACGGGCATTTTCCCCTTGGCAGGGCGTGAGGAACCCCTGAAAATGCCAATGCATTTTTCAGAGAGCAGTGCATCGAAGACAACGGCAAGGCAGACAGGTGAGGTGAAGGGTTCCCATTCAAATGCTTAACAAACAGAAAAATGGAAAGAAAAAAGACAGCCCTATTCGAATATGCTTCAGTCATCCCTTAGAGGATACCAGTGGCTCAGAAGTTGAATATACTGAAACCGTTTTTTAAAAAACACAGCACAATCAGAAAAGCAGCAAGGCTGTTGGAAAAAAGCAATTAATTCACTCATCTCAAGTAGGAGAGGCTGCCATGAATTGATAGTCCAAAGTTTTACGGGTTCTACTCCCTTAGCATCTGCTGCTCGGTCCCTGACGGTTCTTTGTGATCACCTGACCTTATCTGAAGACTATCCTCTAGTACCACTGTCTTCAGGAGTATGACACACAAATCCCAAACCACAGGAATTCAGACGACATTAAAATTCAGCCAAATGGAACCACCATATTGCTCATAAAGCTTGCATTTAAATACACTTTTCTTTTACCTTGGTCTTTTCACCAACAATGTTCTTTTCCAGTTCCGCTATTTTCCGGTTTAGATGATCCAAAATCTCCTTCTCTTTCATAAGTTCAGTTGTCTCAGATTTCTGTTCTCCATCCAAAAGGGCACATTCCATATCCAACTGCGGACACAAAACAAAGCTCAGAGGTATTGTACTTTCAGAGATTCTCAACCGCCCACTTTCGACATGCATTTTTAAACGGCTACAAATTTCAAAAAGTACTATGGTATCAGCCAGACTTGGGGGCCTTGGAGAACGGTTCTGAGAGGCCAGGTGAGATTCAGAATTCCTATATAAGGAAGCTGGTGAGCCCACACTATATTTACTAAGAAATCTACCCACCATTTAATTTTTCTACTATAACCCTTCTTCTGCTTACTTCTCAATAATATTTTGCCGACTTGCTCAGATTCAGGCTCAAGCACGAACCATCTTGGGACCAGCCGTGTCTTTCTTTGTCCACAGAGCCTGGGAGGTGAAAATTACACCCAGCCAGCATGCAAGCAATGCATTCTTAGCAATGCCAGCAGGAGGGACATTCAAGGGCTGTGTATAAGATGACGGGTGAGCAGTCCCCTTCTACTTATAGCTATCTGCATCATCTGTGAGTATAAACATACTAGGCAGAATCACTTGTTCCTTCTCGCTCCATGGAGATACAGTAATGGACCATGTGTCTGTTTCCTCTCTGGTCTGCAAACCCTAGAAGTGAGGTCAGTGTCTGAGTCATATACAAATCCCCCTGTAGTACCAACATGATGTCCAACTCATAGTAAGCATACTCAGAAAATGTTTGTTGGATCTAAACTTGGAGACCTAAGTATATGGGACCTCAGCTGAGATCTGTATGTAGCAAGTCAGAAAGCATACACTAGTTAAGACAAAATTCGTTATACCCAAAGTACATTAAAAATGGCTTCAGATGTTTATCTTGTCTGACTTTAAAAAAAGACAAGGAAAAAGAAATAGTTAAAAAAAGGTATTTGTACCCTATAGATGACTCCCTGAAAAAAGAATGTTAACTCATGTTGATTTCTGTGTATTCTGCTTCCAAAGTCTATGCCCTAATAGGCGGTAATATTTTTAAGCTGAAGGAAAGAGAGGGAAAAAGACAGGGGTAAAAAGTCAACTCCTGGTTTATACCTCTCTGGAAGATTCATCCATCTGGTCATTTATATCTTTGATTTTTTGTTCAAGCTCCTCGAGGTTATTGAGAATTGCTATCCGGGTCTCTTCCATTGCTGCCAACTCCTGAATCCTTTGTTCTTCGTTTATACCCTCTGGGGTCTGCAATTAATCAACACAGAAAAAGCCTATTCATACTTCCACTCCAGAATTTCCCAATTCATCAACCAGTAATAAGTCTAGTGTTTCACAGTCTCTGTGCCTCTTGGGATTCTAAAAGCATCCTTGTGATTGTTCCATTGGAATTGTGCATTTTCTCACACAGTAAGGTTCTTAAGTTACCTCAGACAGATCCACTTAAATTTACCAGTTCTTATCCTTTTAAAGCTGAAATAGCTAAGAGATTTTACAGCTGAGGAGGTTGTAGTCCATAGGAATTATACTGACTTCTCTAAGGTTCTAGAGAAAGTTTGGCACGGCAAAGAACTAGAGCTAGACAAGACTTTTGACATCTTCCTCAGGGATCTCTTGAACAGGCTGCTGCCTTCACGCCAAGTCCCATATTCTCTCCCATCTCCAAGTGAGCACATCTCCCACAACAGTCTCTTCGATCTCTAGCCTTACTCCTGGGTGCCACTACTAGGATTATCTGCAGATGAATATTCATGCTGATTTGTTTCCTTTCCAACACACAGTGGAACAGTAAGGACACAATGCATTTGGCCCATTTCACCGAAATGTTCCATAAAATTAAAAACCATGACAATAGAAGACCTTGTTACTTTGGTGATTCCCCAGATGACTAAAAACTACACACTTAATATGAAGTCAATTCATGTTTCGCTTGTGTTCGCACATCACTTATTGTCTTTCTTCTACACTACCTTCTTCACGTATATAATGTTTAAGACGCTAACTGGGCCAATGGGCTTTTGTGACACAGGATAGGACAACTGGTTATCATTTATAAAATCACTTCACAGAACAACTTGTGTTCCTTGGGAAGGAAAGTCAAAATCAGGAAAGAAATTAAGTAAGAGAGGGCATACTTACACCCCTTAAGTGTACAGAGTTATGACAAATGCCCAGGAAAGAAAGGAATATTTTAGTTCATACACATTTAGCCAAAATGGGACTGCCTATTGTTTTAAAAAGAGAGTAGAGTGAATTGAAAATAGCCTCTTCTTTCAGGAATTTCAGATTAGTCACCTTAGAATCACCTGATAGAGATCAGTCTCTCTGTTGGTCAAGGTATGCTGGAGGATTGGCACATTATTTACTTAATTTTTATCTCTCTTTGAAAAAGAAATAGTTTATTTGCATTAGTAAATCAATCACTAAACACCTTTACAACTGCACACTGAAAAGAGCAGCCTAGATAAGCAAATTATTCAAGATTACTTACGAATTGGTGCAAAGAATATTCATATTAACCAAAGAGATCATTTGGTATGCTGTGCTAAATTCATTTATTTAATAATTTTGAAAATAACTTTAAGAAGATAGCCATCATGTCATTTCTTTATTCATATTCTTTGTTCTTTACCCCACTTCACTGTGCCTTATAGGGATTAAACAATTGAAATGCCACAGTATCTTGGGTTGATTAGCAGAGGTATGCAGACTTTCCATGCTTTGACACTTAGCCCTTTAATTGCCATCTTAAATGCAGCATCTTACCAATTAATAAAAACAACTGCTGACCTTTTCATCACGGACAATGAATCTCATTGTCCTAATGCTCAGGTGCCTGTTTTAGGGTGTGAGGGACACCTGTGACAGCGAATGGCATTCCTAAATCACTGACGTGTAATCCTAGCAGGAAAGACTCAAGAAGGCCAGTATCCTGTTGGGTCAACATCTCAGATTAGGTTTCAACCACCAACAGGATTTAAAAATAACTCTCTCACTTGGAGGAAGTAAAGCATTAGGAGAAAACAAAAACTAAACAATTGGCAAAACTACAAACTTTCTAAGCAAGCAGAAGCTGAAGAAAGATAATAGTGGCAATTACAAATGTCTAAGTCAAAGTTTCTAAAAAATTTATCACCACTGGCATACTTGATAACAGACAACATGAGAGGCTGTTTATAGCAATAAATGCTCTCTAGGAAATGGTGGCTCTTTTTTGCTATTTATAAAAAAGCAAAATCTTCAAAAGGTGTCCTAAAACTCTGAAAGATTTGTGATAGAATGGGATGAGAATATTGTTCGCACATGTATGAACATCTCCAAAGATGCCATCTTTGAGGTAACCTGATCTCCACAGAGAAAGGAGAGGGAGATTAGGAATAAGACACTTTGCATCTGCTTCCCCCCCACCCCCATCTCTTCTTAGAAACTACTTGCAACGAGAAGAAGTTGCAAGAGTGAGGGCTGTCCACTGTCAACAGAATGATTACAAAAAAGAGAAGAATGAAAAAGTTCTCAAGGAAAAGAACAATTTTTTTTCAACGAACTAAATGAGGTGATGGATGTTAGCTGAACTTGTGGTAATCATTTCACAGTATGTGTAAGTCAGGTCACGATGCTGTATACAGATGTTCACAGTGCCGTGTGTCAAGACCATCTCGACAGGAAAAAGGAAGAAGAAAGAGACGGCTACCCTTGGCTTTCAACTCAGGGGAGGAAGACAGGGTCACAAAAGCCAGTTCAAATTAGCATATGTCTAAGGTCATCTGCATCTTCAAGTGTTAGGTAAAACAAGTTCCCGAATGGTAAATCCCAGGTTTCCGAAATATCATGAAAATCTTCATTTCCTTCCATCAGCTTAGACTGTTTTCCACATTCTTCTCTTCTCCACTCATCCTTAGATGGATTAATAACAAACACTGTCCTTTGCTAAGTACGGAATTTGGTGATCAGATGACTAAGAAGAAAAGCGTCTAAAACAAATGGTCAGGACTTTGAAGAAAGCATTCTTCTGTCTGTTGTCTTGAAGTAACATATATCTGTCTCCAAAAAGTAATAAACGCAAACCTCCTTCCTTGGAACTCATTCATCCCCCTCACTTGCCGTCTGTCTAAGCTGCTGCCTGTAACCAGAGGTGCCTTTGATATTTCCTGCCTCTGAAGGATGCACAGTCTTCTATGTCTTGCTACAGTGGAGGCTGCCGTAAGCCTCAGAGGCCTCCCTTTCCACAAAAGCATATTTGAGCAATTAAAAACATCTGCCATGACCCGCCCGTTTACACACGAGCCACTTTCTTGTCACAGCCCTCTTCAAGAGGAAACCGGTCTCCCTAAAGATTGTCCTTAGAGAGAGACACACACAGCTTACTGTTTTAACAGAAATCTGGCAGCTGTCCATGATGGAAGAAATGGAAAAGGTTTTTCAATGAAAAGGAAGCCACGGACTTCAAAGGAAGCCCAATGGCTGATGAAAACAGCTCAAGTCTTCAAACGGTGGGTCATTTACTTTGCTTGAACACGAATGACGGACGTTTGATTTGCGCCCCCGCCCCAATCCTAGTTTCCAACAGTTGCAACTTTCTGGCAATAGAGACAGATGTCCTATTCAGAACTGCTCTCCGCTGGGAATGAGGAAGGTCAATGTGGTCATTAGGGGAAAGAAGGATTGTACACTTCTGAGTTCTGATGCAGATGAAGGAGGAACTCAGAAGGGAGATAGATATGGACTGCTAACTAGGAACACTGAAAAAGTCTTGTTGTGGCCAAACAAAGACAAAGCAAACACACTAACTCCCCCTGAATTATACTCCATGTGATAAACTACCTCCAGAATTTAGGGTCATGATGAGGTCTTTCTCTCAATCGGTTGCGGCCTTCTTTTATAACAAAAACTCAACTGATGAATCTTTTTTGTTTTTGACTCTTTGGCCATAATTGCCAAGAACCTCAGAATTGAACCTAATGATCAGAGTTTCTTAATAACCTAAGCCTGTCTATTTAACTGAGTAGATCCTTGTGATTATGGTTTCTGTTTTTCCTCCTTATTACTACTTTTCATGTGTTTGTTTAATTCCAATAAAATTTAGATCTTATTGCAGCTCTCTTATGTCCTTTCTAGAAAAGACGTAGGAGAATTTTAATTTCATAGAAAAAAGATTCCTAACTTATGTGAAAAAAGTAAACTAAAAGATTTTCCTTTGATTCCATTTAAGAATTCCTCAAATTCTAAACACATTTTAAAATTGATATACAGCCAGAAGGCTAACTAATAATTATGACTACCTATGAATCTTAAACTCTTCTACATCTAAAAAATAACAGTAGTAAAGTCACGGGGAAGACCACTCATGATAAAAGACTGATTTTCTTATAACTCTTGCTACTTAGTAAAAACAAGACAATTTTTAAAAATGGGCGAAGAACATGTAAAATGGGTCAAAATACAAATTAATGAATATATGAAAAGATGCCCAACCTCATGCATAATTAAAGACAAGCAAATTAGACAGCAACTAACCAGGCAAATTGAACAACTGTGACAATGTACAGCCTTGGCAAGTGTATGAAGAACAAGGTACGCTCATAAACTGTTAGTGAAAGTGTCACCTGGAAATATACAGTCTTGTAAGAGTATAGTTTGGAATAACTGATTAAAATGAATAATATACAAACTCTCTGACCCATCAATTCCAATTTTAGTATGTGATCTTGCAGATATATTTGCACAGTGGTATATATATATATGTGTGCGTGTGTGTGTGTATATATATATATTTGCTACATATAGAATTTATTAATAAAAAAAGTAGAAATAATTTAAATAGTATTTCTAGGGGCACTTGGGTGGCTCAGTCAGTTAAGTGTCCGATTCTTGGTTTTGGCTCTGGTCCTGATCTCCCAGTTTCGTGGGTTAGAGCCCTGCGTTGGGCTCCAAGATCACAGCACGGAGCCTGCTTGGGATTCTCTTTCTCCCTCTCTCTCTGCCCTTCCCCCATTCGCGCTCTCTGTTTCTCTCAGATAAACTTAAAAAAGTAATAAAATAAACAGTATTTCCAAACAAGAGAATACTAGTCAGCTGTCAAAAAGAACGAGGCAGAGCTGCGTGTACTGAAATGCGAAGATGTGCAAGACATTTAGTGAGGAAAAGAGCAGAATGTTGTGTGTGTGTACCTGTATGTCTGCGCCTATAGCATGCGGTCTTGGATACGCAGAGAACTATTAAGAAGGCAGGTAACACACTCTATGTTTATCTCTCACACTTTGTACACATGGGAGAGGGCAGAGAAAAGAGAATCTTCCTTTTTTCTGTACTGCTATGCTTTTCCCAGTGCAAATTTGTTATTTTACAGTGAACACCCTAATTTGCTGCACCTCGTTTAGCTAATCACCTCTTAAATGGAAGCTTCCCTGAAAACAGTGTGGAAAACAAGAGAAACCTCTAGTCTCTGGGCCAGTGCAGATGCAGAGCCCGGGGCCCTAAATCCCAGTCTTCTTGCTCTGTAGCCCTTACCTTCGGTAGGATACTGAGATAAGCGGACTCGCTGGAAGGTTTCAGGAAGGCAGCCGTGAGGTCCCTGAGCAGGTCGTCATTCCTGACGCTCCTGGGGGAAAGGAAGCTGGCGCTGCTCTGACCGCCGCCCCCGAAGACCGCCGCGTCCGCGTCTTGGAGAGGGCCTTTCTGGTGGCACCTGTAGCGGGTGTCGGGGCTCACCACGGCTTCTTCAAACACAGACTCCTCGTCAGAGAGCTGCAGCTTCTCAAGCTCCTTGTTGATCTTCTGCACATCTGCCACGGTGGTGCCGGTGGACAAGCGGCTGTCGGGCTTTGTGTACTCAGCGCAGAGACTGAGGATGGTCTCCAGGCGCTGTCTCTCCTAGAACACAGCAGGGGGCAAGGCCGGTGAGCGGCTGAGAAGGCAGGCAATCACAAAGAGAAAGACTGAAGAGGCTGGGACCACACAGGTAAATCCATTTTTAAGTTTATTTATTTACTTTTTTGAGAGAGAGAGCGAGAAAGAGTGTGTGCACAAGAGGAAGAGAGAGAGAGAGAGAGAGAGAGAGAGAGAATCCCAAGCAGGCTCCCCACTGTCAGCCTGAATCCCAACTCCAGGCTCGAACTTAGGAATGGTGAGATCATGACCTGTGCCAAAATCAAGAGTCGACCACACAACCAAGCCACCCAGGTGCCCCTCAATCTCCTTTGTAAAAAATCTCCACCCTCCTTCCCTCTGTATCTCTCTGCCTTTAAGATATCTAGCTCTTTCGGGGGTGCCTGGGTGGCTTAGTCGGTTGAGCGTCCGACTTTCGCTTGGGTCAGGATCTCGCGGTTTGTGGGTTCGAGCCCCGCGTCGGGCTCTGTGCTGACTGCCAGCTCAGAGCCTGGAGCCTGTTTCAGTCTGTGACTCCCTCTCTCTCTGACCCTCCCCTGCTCACGCTGTCTCTCTCTCTCTCCTAGAAATAAATAAAAATATTAAAAAAAAAAAGATATCTTTTTCTTTTGGCACTATCAACACTTGCACTTAAAATTAATTCTCTAACATCTTAGACAAATAGATCCACAAAAAGACATATACTACTTAGAGGATCTTTTAATTTAAAATAATTTTTTAAAATATTTTTTTCTTGACATGCTTCAAAATTTTCAATACTTTCCTCTACGTCTTGTCACAAGATAAGGTCTTTTCCACCAATGTCTCACATGAGTAATTAAAATTATAAGGTAGTAGAGGGGCACCTGGGTGGCTAAATTGGTTAAGCATCCAACTCTTGATTTTGGCTTAGGTCGTGATCTCACGGTTCATGGGTTCAAGCCCCACAAAGGGCTCTGACAGTGCAGAGCCTACCTGGGATTCCCTCTCTCCCCCCAAATCTCCAACTCCGATTCCTCCTCACTTGTGCTCTCTCTCTCAAAATAAATAAACTTAAAAAGTAAAAAATGAGGAAAAAATAAAATTATAAAGAAGTAGAGATGTTGCATAAAAATGAAAAACTTTTCGGGGCGCCTGGGTGATTTAGTCGGTTAAGCGTCCGACATTGGCTCAGGTCATGATCTCGTGGTTCGTGGGTTCGAGCCCCGCATCGGGCTCTGTGCTGACAGCTAGCTCAGAGCCTGGAGCTTGTTTCAGATTCTGAGTCTCCCTCTCTCTCTGACCCTCCTCTGCTCACGCTCTCTCTCTCTCTCTCTCTAATAAAGAAATAAAACATTAAAAAAAAAATGAAAAACTTTTCATGTCAAGTCCAGATAGAAAGACATCAATATATTTCAGATTCTGAGACCATTACATCTTTGGTTCAGTTAAATGGAAAATAAAATGATAGTTCATTTGCTTAAAAAAAAAATCAATATAAGGGATGCCTGGGTGGCTCAATCCATTAAGCGTCTGACTCTTGATTTTGGCTCAGGTCACAATCTCATGGTTTGTGGGTTCAAGTCCTGCATTGGACTCCACATTGACAAGTCAGAGCCCGCTTGAGATTCTCTCTCTTTCTCTCTCTCTGTCCCTCCCCTGCATGTACTTGCTCTCTCTCTCTCTCTCAAAATAAATAAATAAACTTAAAATAATCAATATACAGGCCATTGGTATCTATAATGATACCATTACTGACCTCTCACCAAGTTCCCCATGCAAAACAAGTCGATATTTATGTTTTTGACTTTAAGCAAATTCACTTTTATGTTTGTGAGCCATAGGGTATAATTTATGAAATGCTTATCATAAGCCTGAACTGCACTGTTGGGGGAGGCTTAACATCATTGACTCCACAATAATTCCAAGGCCAACGTGAAAAGAAAAATAATAAAATAACAACATAAAGTCTGTTGTGGTTGTATCTACCACATTGAAAAGAGACTTCAAAAGCCTTCCATAGAAAAACATTTTCCAAACTGGTTATCAGTAACAAAATGGAACATTTTTAAGTAGCACTGGGCTGCTGTTTTCAATTTCTAATTTCAGCTAATTTATAAAGACAAAATTCTGGCAGTCAGCTCTTTATGAGGTGAAGGACCACCTAACAGAAAATTTAAATCGGAACAGACCAACATAATTCCCTGGTTTCCATTAAAAGACACTAATTAAGGGACAAGATGGAAAAATTTAAGTTGTATCTGGCTTCTATCTGTCCTCTAAAAAGAACCCCCCACCCCCGCAAATACAATAGCTGGATCAAAAGGACTATGAAACTATAAGCCCCCACCTCCCTTTCACTGGCTGAACTTCTGGCATCCAGCTGCAGCTCCGTCCTCATGGTCTCATCCACGGAAGGTACTCATAGCCGCACAACCTCTTCCCACATGCTCCTGCACCCTGCCATCCAGGAGCCCCGGGGTTTATGTATCTCTGCAGCTGCCACGGGCTGCCAAGCCCTACCCACCTCAGCTTTATGGGGNGGACACAGCATTCACTGCCTTATTTTAAACTCCTTCAACAATCGAGAAACTTTTGCGCGGGAATATGCAAAAACAACGTTCAAGGGCATATGTCAAGAGAGGGACAGGAACAAGATGCTATGTTTTGCCCCTTCTCAACAGCATCTGCGTTAGAAGCTAATGCTCGTCTCCAAAGAAAAGTTCTTTCTGCCATTTAGGGGACTTAAGCTGAAGCATCTAAACTCAGTCTTCACTGATCCTTACAGATCACAGTGTGTATACATTAGCCTGGACGTTACTTACATGTGCGATTATCTGCAAGTTGTCAATTCCCATGTACCGGGGCCTCAGCGACCGGTGTGGTCTTCAAAAGCATGAAGGGTATTTCTGCCTAGCCTGTCAGACATAGCAAAATTCCTCCCACATCTCCTTCCCAAAATAGCTGCTTTTGCTGCCAGTGCTATTGCTTAATTCCACAGGGAATAAATGATCCCAGCCTTAAAATGAATGCTATTTCAGACAGTGAAATGCAGTATTCAAAGGCTTGTGCACAGGAAGTGTGGTCTACTGGTATGTGCTTCTCTCTATTCTTATCACTCCGTTCACAGCCAATCTGTCCAGGCTTGACTCACACACACATGCAGTCCTGCTGTCCATGAGTCTAAAAGAAATCCACGCTGTGTTGAGACACACTGGCCCCGTAAAAGCTGCACCAAAGAAAAATAAACTGAGGTCGAGAAGTGCGTCAGAAGAAAGCCTGAGAGGCATTTCAGAAAGCACTATATGAAGCCTTTTAAGGAAAACCTTGTACAGAATGTACTCTCATGAAGAAATTCTCCCCCTGAGCCCTCTTCACTCTGGAGTCTTATTCCTTCCCATCTATCACTCCAATAGTCTCCATTCTGGGGGACCTAAAACCAGGGTGCCCATTCCAGAGCGGGACACCTTTGAGAACCAAACAGGGCACTGTTAAGAATTATGCCAGAACATCGAGCACTGCCAGGGACTGGCAAACTGGGATGAGCGGCCCCCCTACCTAAAGCTCCATTTCATCCGGCGCTTCCCCTGGCCACCTGCCAAGTTGGGAGGGCTACCCTCTTGAAGATTTCCAGTTCCTGCCCACGTCTCCCAATCAGCTGTGCATTCTTCTGAAAAGCCATCGGTGCACGGCCTATGCATCTAATTGTCACAAAACATTGGTGTTACAGGCTTGGAAAGTAGGTCATTTGAATCACATTATTTTAAACATAGTTTTTTAATCTCCCTCTCTATTTTCCCTTTCCTCCTCTCCACAGACGCATATATTAAAGAAAGCTTTGAAGGGGACACAAGATCTTAAAATATATACCTGAAGAAAACAGTGTGCAATTGTTTCCCTCAGCAATTAAAAAAAAAAAAAAAAAAGCAGACCGAACGTCTTTTGGCCTCAGAGCTGTCTTTCTTTTTCAGGGGAATGTGTCTGGCTGTGCCTCACTGCAGCTCACAGCTCTTCGTCAGGGACTTCATCCATCTCCCAAACCCCATCCATCTCCCGGGAACCAACAGCAGCCAGCCCAGGCCACAGGACTGTAAGTGTAATGCACAAATAAACTGTGCAAAAAACCAATTGCCGATACCCAAGCACAGTTGAGATCTTTACTAAACGCCTTCTATTATAAGTAACTATGTTGGGTCGCTTGTTACATAAACGAAAGGATCAACTTTTGATGGTTAGAAATAATTTAATAGAAAGAAGATATTTTTGCCTTAAGAAGACCTACTATAAGTGCTATGTATAAACTTACTTCTCCCTCCTGTTAACCCTAGAGATCCAATAAAGATTAAGTTACTCTCTGGCCATGAATGTGGATACAAAGATGGAAAAAGACAGCATTTCTAGTCTCACATCTTTAGCAGGAGACACAAACACAAATGGTCAATTAAAGAAAAGGGTGGTAAAGGAGATTTACAGAAAACCAGTAGATTCATATATAAGAAGTAGTAGATAAGAATTCCAGAAAGACAAATTTGAGATGAGTCCTCGGGGATAAATATGAGTCTGTATGAGGTGTTGGACAGCTCGGTGGGCTGGCTATTTCTTTTCCTTTTTTGTTTTTTTAATGTTTATTTATTTATTTTGAGAAAGAGAGAGCACATGCACAAGTAGGGGAGGGGCAGAGAGAGAGGGAGAGAGAATCCCAAGCAGACTCCGTGCTATCAGCACAGAGCCCAAGGCGGGGCTTGATCCCATGCACTGTGAGATCATGACCTGAGGTGAAACAAAGAATGGGACCAACCGACAGAGCCGCCCAGGTGGCCTGGGCGAGGCATTTCTATAAAGGAACCATACAAACAGACGCATAGAGCATGGAATAACAGAGTATGTTCAGGGATCAGCAGTTACTCTGTGGCTAGAGAGATGGGGTTCTTTGGAGGAAGAAGGATGAGGTACATGCAGGGAACCGGGTCACCTTTCTCTTTGTATCAGGACTTAGCAAATACCAGCAAGCCTAAATAAAAAACCAGCAAAAATCAGAGACCCCGGTCTAAAAGCAGATGGCAAAATGAGATGGAGCTGACCCAAGTCAGCAGAATTTCCAGGATTCCATGAACACTGACGTCCCATGTAGACAGGACAATCAGGAGGGAAAAACAGAAGCAATGGTTAAGTCTTTTATGTGAGTCTATTGGTTTTTAGAGATAAATTCCTCGGGGTAGGAACTGGGGCTATTGTGATGAGTTCTCATCTTTCTGGACACAGGGTGAAACGGTTCTTCAGTTCCCCACCCCGACACTAGATATGACCACCAACCTTGCACAGGCCAATGAAGTGTGAAAAGCAATGTGTGTCACCTCTGCCCGGCCAGCCAGCATGTGATTCATCACATGTCTTGCTATGCCATAACACAGTGGCACTCCAGATGGTGCTCCCTGAGCGTGGAAATGTGGAGCAGAGGCCTCATTCAACCCATGCAGGCCATGGAGAGTGAAGGAGAAGCAGACCTATATTGTTTTAAGCCTGATACATATATATTTTTTTTTCTTTCATTTCCTCCACAGAAGCCCATTATGACTGATGAGACTTGCTTAATTTCCAGCAGGTAATGGGCCCAAAAGTTAGAGAGGAGAGCCTTGTGGATGCTACCAAAGGCAGCTCATTTACTTTCTGTGTAATAAAGACTCGGCCTCGCACAGAGAGAGGTCTGTCCTTTGCCGTTGGCTTCTGGAAGGTACTCTATGTCATACCTGATAGGATTGTCTTTGTTTAGCATCAGGTTGGACACTCCTGATAATCACTCTCAGGGTGAGGGCTGGCCACTCCAGAAAGACAACCATGTGATTTCGTGTGGGGGCCGGGGAGGCATGTGGTATCGGTCAACCTGGAGATAAGATTAACCAAGCAGACAGTCGGCCATGCCTGCATGATGAGGTCCTAATGACAATTCTGGACCCTGAAGCTCAGGAAGTGTTCCTTGGCTGCCAGTTCTCCATGCGTACTGTCACCCCCCAGTGCGGGCAGAGTAATGCGCCCAGCTCCACAGGGAGAGGGCAGTAGAAGCTTCGCATTTGGAACTTCTGACTCTGCCTCTCTTCCCTGGCTGATCTCTATCTTAAAGATAATAAATGAGTGATAATCCTCTAATAAATGATAATCCTGACTTTAATAGCTTTCGGTGGGTTCTATAAGACGTTCTAGTGAATTCATGAACCTGTGGGTGGTTTCTGGGAGCTCTCGGAGTTTGTGCTTGGTGTCTGAAGAGAGGGCGGTTTTCTGTGGAGACAGTGCCCTTTAACCTTGTAACTGACCTTCACATTTACCAAAACATTGCCTTGGTATTATCATTATTGAAAAAAATTTTTTTTGTTAGAGAGAGAGTGTGAGAGTCGGGTAGAGGGGCAGAGGGAGAGAGAGAAAAAAAGTGAGAGAGAGAGAGAGAGAGAGAGAGAGAGAGAGAATCTTGAGCAGTCTGCACGCTCATCGTGGAGCCCAACACTGGGTTTGATTCCATGAGCCTGGGATCACACAACCAGAGCTGAAATCAAGAGTCAGACACTCAACTGACTGAGCCACCCAGGAACCCTGCCTGGGTATTATTTTTATCACTTCAAGACCACTGATCTGATAGAGAAATTGCATACATAAGTAAGGAGTTTTCATTTTTTTGATTTTACAAATTATCTTCATGGAAGTCAGTTTAATGTCTAGCTAGGAACATTTTATTTTACAGTCTCCCTGGGAAGTCAACCGTCAGGCTTGTGGTCAAAGAAATGCTTTATTCTGCCATCCGTTGTTTAAAAAGCATGTACACGTGTGCCCCACTGGAGGACAGCACCGGAAAGAGGTCCATCTGACAAATGAAAGAGCAATGGCTTTGTGTGACTGTATCGGCTCTGGAGGTAACTGCAAGTTATCTGAAGAGTTACTGAATAATGCATGGCTACTACTTGAACATCAAACACTTGCTATGCGCAGGTTACTATTAGGGTTTTACCCCATGTATATGTGTTCTGCCTTCATAATAATGGATAACCAGATACTGAGGGAGAGTAAGGCATGTGCAGAGTCAGGGCACTCGGCGATTTTTCAGTACCCTTTTTTCAAATATAGTCAACACACTCAAATATACAAACACACTGTCTAAGGAGATCAAGGTCATCCTGCTCAATGCCCTAAACTGCCCTCCTCTACTGCTTTTTATACAGCAGGTCCACCTTTCTTCACTGTAGCACAGTGGCTAAGAGCAGGAACCCTAGAGCCAGACTGCTTCACTTTGAATGCTGGTTCCGTAGCTACTTGTATGGCCCTGGGCAAGTCATGTAGCTTGTATGAGGGTTAGTTCCTTGTGTATGAAGCAGGGAATAAATTGCTAGAATATCTACCTTGTATGGTTGTCATGAGAATTTTACAAATAATATATGTAATAGTTTGTCAAACACAATACATATAATTTAAGTGCTAGCACAAGCGTCTAAGGAGAGTCCCTCAGTCTCTCCGAGGTGACGTCCTCTGCCTGCATCACCGCAGGAATGCATCCACGTTCCGCCCATTATTCTTATGGTTTTGTTCTGCCCTACTCCTACACTCTTATTTCCTCACTCTTGAATCCTTCGCCTGCGTCTGCAAATGTACTCAAATCCCCTCCTTTCCCCCACAAGAAACAATACATGATCATCATCAGAGCACCCTGTAGATTTACTATTCTACTTCCCTTCGCACCTGAACGCACTCTGCATCCCAAAGAAGTTGCCAAAGCTCAACATTTCACTTCCCATCCTTCCCAGCCCTTTGCAATCTAGGATGGTGTGCCCAGCTTTTGTGCAGAACAGATACGGTATAAGAGAAGAGGTATCTCCTACTTCTCCAGGAAAATTAGGAGTAAAGAGAGCAGAAAGACGAAACACTTTGACATAAGGATATCAGGACTCTGTGAAGAAAGCTCAGTGCTTCTCTCTGTAACCATATATCCTAAGGATTTGTGGGGAAAATGACTTCTCTCTCCGGCAGAACCACTGGGCCTTCAGAGCAGAACCTGTGTCTAAGTCTGATTTAATGGAAAGAACAAAGATGTGGCTTTGACATTCTGGTGCTTACCAGACTTATAACACAGAAGCTTTGGACGAGTTCAGCCTTTTGAGTTTCTATAACCTGGTCTGCAAAACAGAGATGGTAAGATCGGCACCTACCTTAGGGTTTTGGTGAGAAATCAGTAAAGGAGTGTGCGTGGGATAAGGTTTTACTGTAAAGAATAAGTTAGTGCCTATCACAAGGCAAGTGCTCAGTGTTTGTTATCAATGATTAAAGAGGATTTCCATAACAAATCGGAAGTGAAATAGATAATTGTCCTGTGGTTCCCAGGGAGCCATTATGAATAAAATAGTCCTCCCTTATGTGAGGGCGATATCGGGGTGTACCTGAGACCACCGATGGTAGAGCCCTATATACACTATGATTTTTTTCTATACATATACATCTGTGATAAAGTCCAATGTATCGATTAGGCACAGGAAGAGATTGACAACAATAACTAATAATAAAATAGAGCAATATAACAATACACTGCAATAAAAGTGTGGATGTGGTCTTTCTCAAACTAATCGTACCGTACCCACCCTCCTTATGATGATGTGAGACGATAAAATGACTACTTGATGAGACGAAGTGAGATGAGTGATGTAGGTCTTGTGACATAGCGTTAGGCTACTACTGGCCTTCTGATGGTCAGTAAGAGGGAGGATGAGCTGCTTCTAGACTGAGGTTGACAGCAGTTAACTGAAACCAGGCAAAGTAAAACTGCACACAAGGGGGGATTACTGTACTAATAAACAAGCAAATCTAAAAGCCAAATCCAATTGTTCTCAGGGAAAAGCAATATATGAAAAATACATCACGCAGCCAAATGTCTCCCTGAAAAATTCACAGATTTATGGGGTTCTTCTGCCAGTCTGGAAGGAGAGAAAAATTCCTCCACTGCTCAATACTCCCCGCCCGTGTGGTGCATCACAGGCCTGAGCTTCGGGCAACAGAGCGCTGCCCAGTTGCCATAGTAACCTAGGGAGGAAGGAATCTTTTCAGTCACTCACTGCCATTTGGCCCCTGTATTCCGATCAGTACAGGGCAACATATATTTCCCACAGCACATTAAGTCCAGGGGAGTAACTTCTAGAAAGAACTGCCCTCCAGAAAGTCCATGCTCCTCTCCAACGCCCACACTGCACGCCTGACATAAAACCCAGATTTCTATTTCCCATTGCCCATGACTCCACCTCATACTCGAGAGATGATTAGTATTCCTGCCCTGTGAGTACATGTATCATTCAAATACCTGAGGACCTCATCATATCCTGCCTTTGCTCATACTCAGACAAAGAAACTCAGTTGTTTTCATCTCATTTCATAAGTCAAACCCTCACACTGCAGATTTCTTTTTTAATTACTATTACTCACTAGGGTGTCAACATCTACCTTAAACCTACTTGCCCCTACTATTTTTATCTATGTCCCTATTTTAAGAGCTTATAATTAAGAGATATACATACATATATGTATTTGTATATATAATTGGCATACACTATTTTAAATTATTAATACATTTACCAGATATATTTAATTACTAATACATCTAATAATTCAGTAATATGAAATATACTATATAACTTTTTAAGTTATATACAACACATATATATGCTGAAGTCATGCTTATTTTTAACTTTCATTTACAGCCAACATGTCCTAAAATACTATCACTTAATTTAATTAATCCTGTTGCTTTCTAGACCAAGAATGTTTTCTGCCACTTTCTTTTTCCATCTCCAGTTATTTCTTGCATTTGTTCAGCAGACTCAAGTTAATCTCTCACCACAAGAACCATCTAACTCAGAGCTTCTGTATTTCAGTCCTCTTCCTGATGCCTTTTGGCATCATCTTGCCACTGAAAGTCAACTGGCAGACATGCAAATGATGAAAAGTTTTACTTTTATAAGATGTTAGGGTCAAGATGAACTAGTCTTAAAATATTGATATCACTTCAAAGAAAGTGCCAATTATGAAGGACTCCATAACGTTATTGCCCCAACTCAGATAACTGAAGGAGGAAAATGCACTTTTCCCTACAGACTGAAAAACACTGGCCATAAAGAAAGGAAATTCATGTGATCAATGTGATCATGATTTCCACATAGTATCTAAAAAGTATGCCACTTGTTTTTCCTCTTCCATGGACAGTGTTCCAGAAGAAAATCTACAAAGTGCCTGAACCCCTTCTGTTAAAAAAAAATGTGCTATTACTCCACATCATTAAAGGGAACACAACAAAAGTCGTATATGCTATCATTTGTTGACATTTTCACCTTGCTTAACCAACTTCCAGAGGATATTTTTGTTTGTTTGTTTCCCCTGAAGGATCATAATTGATAAAATGCAATCCATTGCAGTACTTTTAGAATTTATGTAATATTTTATTTTGTTCGATCAAAATCAGTGCATGACAGGTACCACAACTAAATCCTCGTAATGGAAAATCTATCTTTAAAAAAAAATCAAGGGACTCCTTTTATGCATAAAGAGGTTGACAGGGTATAAAAGTGGGAGAGGATAACATGTAAAACGAGAAAGGGTGGACTATCTCACATCAACTGAAAGTTCTATAATGCAACTATTTATGAGAAATATAGCTCATGGCAAATACTATGTGCTAAAATTCAAAAAAGCATGCTACATTTATATACGGAAATGCAAAATAAACAGTGACAAGTCTTCTTTCCCTATGTGAGATGTTAAGAAAGTAACTTTGTCTTCCTTTCTCCCAGAACAATGTTTAAAATTGCAATCTCTGCCTGGCATGATTTAGACCTTGGTCTTCATGATCTAAGGAGAAAGACAGACTTTAGAATTCTGGCTCTTATTCTGTAATCAAAATGAAAGAATAATCCATGTCTGAGAAACTTGTTCCTTTTCATCCTACTCTGTACTTTATTAAAACTGTCTTTTCTCAAAATCCAAATTACAATCCCAGAGCTGGAATATGGTCTTAGGAATTTTGAACAAGAAACATCAGTTTTTCCAAACCCAAATTCTTCAACAGAACATTGTCCCAACATAAAGATTTCCCCTTTGAGATCAATTAGACTTCACCAGAGCAAAGTTCTTGGCTGTTCTGAAATTTAAAACACTAACCTCTCTGGCTTCTGCCTCTGGGAAGATGGAGAGGAGGTACTTTTCCCTATTCCTCCTGCTAAGTACAACAAAGAACCCTGGCCATGTTCTATACAGGACGCATGTAAGAAGACCGATAGATATGGAAAAGGCAGCTGATCAGCTAGGCACCTAGGGACCCAGAAATGAATTTCCAGAGATTTCCTTGACCTCATACATCCCAGACTTGGAGCTGAAGGAAAGGCAACAGCATGCAACAACCTGGCTCGGTCTCCACAGAATTATGCAGAGAGGAAGAAGCTAAACTCAAAGCATATGATTGCATGTATGTAATAGTCCTATAATGATACAATTACAGCTATAGAAAACAGATGAGCAGATGTCAGAGGTTCAAGGGGAGCTGAGAGTAGGAGGAACGTGGGAGAGGCTATAGAAAGCCTGCAGGAGAGACTGGGGTGATAGGTCTGTTCCGTATCAATGTCCATACACTGGCTGTGATATTGCAACTATGGTTCTCAAGATGTTAGCACTAGAGGAAACGGGGTAAAGGGTGCACAGGATCTCTCTGAATTATTTCTTAGAATTGCATGTAAATCAACAATTACCTCAAATCAAGAGGTTAGCTTTTTTCAGTGCCTATTAGTAGATTTTAATCTGCACGTTGATATGGGTGACAAAATCCTTCCAAGGAAAAAGTGATGTGTGTGTTTCGATTGTAATACTTGTTTTATACTTTTTGTTGAAAACTAATCACAAACTTTAAAGTAGTCTTCATAGCAAAATCCCATAAACTTTTCTAGAATTGGGGAAGAAAAATTCACAATCCAATTAGCCAGCACGGTCACTAAACTAAATCTTTAAAAAGGTAGATCCATAAATGACTTTTAATTTAGAGAATTTAACAACCAATATGGGGATCATTTTTCCGTGAGGGATTGCTGGTACTCTCACATTACTCTGTTGGTACTGATATACCATATTTTCAATTTTCATCTTTCAAAATTCATGTGTGAATTTTATTTATGAGCTTTACTGCTTATTTAGTTAACAAGCCTTCCCGTATGGATTTATCACCAAAAAAAGGATGAGACTCGTCCCATGACTGACACGGCAGCTGGCTCTTAGTCCAAGGTGCCTTGCCTATTTCTGTGTTTAGCCCAGAATGCTACACCATGTGAAGATTCACAGCACACATCCCTCAAGTCTGAGCAGGAATCTCTAAATGTGTGGCACCATCAAGAGGCAATAGCTTGTAGTGCTGGTGTAACAAGAACCCAGAGTTTGCTCTCAAGTGTAGAGAACGCTGCTTTTAATAGCAACGGTCACAGACTACTGTAACAAAGAAATATACCTACACTTTGGCTCCGTGTTTCCCCAGCGTGGAGTCAGTAGACTATTGCTCAATGCTATTTTTTTCTTTTCCAATTCCTCTTCTACCCAGGTGGGTAGAATTGAAGTGATCCAATTGAAGAAGAACAAAAAGATGTAGTAACTGTTTTTACTCTCAGTTAACTGAGGACAGCTGGCACTCTTAATTTGCTAATGATTCATTCCATATATATATATATTAGAGGGTGGGAGAGAGAGAGAGTGCGTACACGCGCGTGCATGCACACCCATGAACAGGGGTAGCGGCAGAGGAAGAGAGAGAGAGGGAGGGAGAGGAAGGGAGAGAGAGAGAGAGAGAGAGAGAGAGAGAGAGAGAGAGAATCTCAAGCAGGCTCCACACTCAGCACAGAGCCTGACATGGGGCTTGGTCCCATGACCCTGGGATCATGACCTGAGTCAAAATCAAGAGTTGGACGCTTACCTGACTGAACCACCCAGGCGCCCCTAATTCCTTCAATATTTACTGAACTTCTACATACATACCAACAATTTGCTACTTAAAATACAGAAAATCTTTAGTTTATTCTCAAATGACCCAAAGTGCTCTAACCATAGACAGTAGTTTTCTTCATATTACCCACTACTTATAGAATTTTACTCATATTTTATTAGAAATGAAAAAAAGTCTGCTTAGAGAAGGGACGGCTTATTTAAGTTTGGGTTTTTTTGTTGTTTGTTTTTTTGAAAGAGAGAGAACAAGTACGAGAGGGGCAGAGAGAGAAGGAGAGCAAGGATCCCAAGCAGCTCTGTACTGAGAGTGTGGGGCTCAAACTCAAAAACCATGAGACCCTGACCTGAGCCAAAACCAAAAGTCAGGCGCTTAACCGATTGAGCCACCCAGGTGTCCCTGGAGAGCTTACTTAAGCAATAGATAACATCGCCATTCTAATCTTGTGGTGTCTTATATGTTATAATTAATTTCACCTTTTCAAAAAGTTTTCTTAGCATAAGAAAATTTAAAACTGCATGTACAGTTCACATTTATGGTTCTCATAGTATTTCTGAGCTAAACCAGACAGACCATCCAACTAAGGCATCAAAGTGAAAGAAGGTACAGAACAGCAGAGACCTGATGGACTGTTTCAAGCATTAGAGTGAAGAAAAGCAAGACTTCATAGAAACATGTCAATTTAAGGCTTATGGTTCCCATGATATTTTTGAACTAAACCCGACAGACCACCCAGGTAAGGCATCAAAGTGAACAAGTCAATTTAAGGCTTATGCTGATCTGAAGATTAAATAAATTAATGATTAAAGTAACAACAGAGATATCGATGCAGAGTATAGAAAGTGAGTCATAATTTTTAAATATCCCTTTAAAAAATCTGAGCCACCATGTTTATTTGGTCAGTAAACCAACCTCTCACCCATCTGCAGTTGAACTGGCTCACTTCCCACTAGTGCAACCATTGTTTTAAAATTAAAACTAGAGTCAGGATGTAGCAAGAGGCAGGGCCATACCAGGAAGTGATCACTTCCGAGTCTGTGAGACTGGGCGACAAAATAGTTTTCAATATTTCAGCCTGCCTTCACATTTCAAACACATTTGTCTTAGGGGGAAAAAGATGAATACTGTGGCTAGGTGGCATTCTCTTAACACTGTCCATTCTGCTTCCAACTAAGAAAAGCTATTAAAGCCTCCATGCCCAAATTGCCTTCTGGAGTCAGGAATCGCAAGGAAGAGGAGGGAGCAACGCATGTCTACAGGCGGAGGTAATTTCACCTGATGAGGCTCACGCTTCTTGGGTCCCCATGCAATTTTTCCTAATTACAAAAGTGAGTAGTACTAACCTGTTTACTGTCTCATTTCTAAAATGGTATTTGCACCTTACCATCTTGAGATTAGTGAACATATACATTTATTTTGTAAAATGCTATAATTCCTTAAATATGCTCCATTAAGATTATATTTAATTTTTAAAAACATTAGGTCTCTGGTCTGCTCAACAGTGCGCACAAGCAAGACTCTGGGCCCTATGGCCTTGGCTTTTATATGACCCTGGAGAATGCACCAGTTCTTACCAAGAATGTTGTGAAATTTTCAAAATAGAGAAAAGCAACTCATTTTCATCTTTGATTGCATATTGAAAGAAATTGCCCAATTTCTGGAAGCAAAAAGAATGCATTTATGCTGAGGATATTTGCATCCTTTTGCATATAGCTTCATAGTTACCTGGAAGTAAGTACATAAACTTAACTTTGAGATGTCTGAGAACTGGGGGCGGAACCCTCACCCATAGAATACAGAAAGCCAGAATGAATGTCCTGAATGGATATCGAAAACATTCATGTACTCTTTTCAAAGACATGTATAGAGGGGCGCCTGAGTGGCTCAGTCAGTTAAGCATCTGACTTCGGCTCAGGACATGATCTGGTGGTTCATGAGTTCGAGCCCCACATTGGGCTCTGTGCTGTCAGCACAGAGCCCGCTTGGGATCTTCTCTCTCTCTCTCTGCTCCTCCCCACTTGCACACTCTCTCCTTCTCTCTCAAAAATAAATAAACATTAAAAAAATGTATACAATGCTTCCCATACTCTAGTCATGTCACTAGGAGGTGGATATATAGCAGAGAGCAAGATTGACACGGTCTCAGCCTTGTACAGCCCACAGTTCTTTAGTTGTAAAGTGCTTTCAGAGAACCTATTAGAACTAACTATCTTTCAAACAGTACAGAATTGTTGACCTAGACATTTCACCTATTCTGATAATAATACCATGGGAACATGAGTATCTTCCTTGAAAGAAAGCCAACCTTGCTTTCAGGATGGGAGAGCACGGGAGAAAGTTAGAAACCTTATGCTGTGGTGCTTCATGAGACCAGCATCACAGTTCAATGTGTCTGAGAAATGAAGACCAAGCGGGGCCCTACTTAGTCCTATATGGCAACAGAGCTAGTCATCAAGGCACCCCAGGTGACTGCTGTCAGCCAGAAAGAAAATATTGGATTGCTACAAGGCAATGTGAGGGAATCCACTGGTTCTCCACAATAGCTCACAGATGTTTTTGGCAACGTAACCAAAGGAAAACTCTTAGCAGCAGTAGGGTTTGCTACAGAGTTTCTTATTTTCCCCCTTTTCTTTTTAAAATGTCCTTTTCCTAGACTGTAAGATACATTAGATGCCATCACTACCTCCGCGTTACTGGGAGGGAGGCAGGTAGCAAATGAGATGAATGAAAGAATTTCTTGTCTACTGTACAATTATTTCTCTAGCCTCTAGAACATCCAGTTTGTCAAAGCAGCAGCATTCTAGCCCTCTAGCGATATCTTATCCATTAATGTGCTCTACATGGAAAACAGCTCAGAACTGAGGAGTTTAAACAACCACAGACCAGCCCAAAAGGATGTCAAAAGACTGGCAAAGTGAAACACACTTCATGCACACAGAGCCCTCTCAAGACCTCACTTGCACCTAGTAACTCATAGTCTGGAATATTTTTAAACAAGCCTTGATATCTGGTTTCTAAAGTCATAAAAAAGAAAGAAAAGGTTGGCACGATGACAAAGGCAAGAACTGGCAGTTGAGAGCAAGAAAGAAGGAATAAAAATTACAAAAAAACGAAGCATCTCAAATAGCACGGAAGTTGGAGGCCATTTAATGTAGACTCAAAGTGGATAATTATACCTCATAATAGGTCCTTGGAGGTTCATAATTAAGGTTCAATCTTTAATACTCAATACAATTACCTTGAGCTTTCAAATAAAGACTGAACAAGTAAAAAAAAATCCAGGTGAAACACTGGTATAATCCGAGCTTAGCTAAAAAGTACCACAGATATTACGCTTCGTGAACCAGCCTTACTCTGCTTGGTTTCCTCACGGATGAGTTAACTCAATCTTTGGCATCTATTCATTTTATGTTGGTGTGAGAGTTCGGTTTCTTTACTGAAAATTAGGCTTTGCCATCTTGGAGGTGCCTGTGAAATGCCCAAGTACCCTCATCCTGTGGAATCCATTAAATTGCATTGCTCACAAAATAGATCTCATGGGCTGGAAACCCAGACGGAGCTTCTCTGGGCTTCTGGGGTGAATCCCAAATGGCAGGAGAACTTTACCTTCACTGGCTTGCTATTTTCCCACAGTTTTTGCTTTCCTGACTGCTTTGTTTTTGTTTCTGATTCTTGGCCAAGTCGGACCGGGGTTTTGGTTTGACCACAACAAATAGTTATCTCCCCTGGCTGGCAGCAATGCCTGGGGATCTGATTTTATGGTTGGGCTGCTTGGGATGCTCAGGTAGAACTGAAGTCTAGCCTTGCTCAGCGAGAGAGGACTGAGCATTTGTGTTTGTTGTTGTTTTAATTTGTTGGTTGTTTTTCTATCTGTGAGTTCATATCAGGACACCATTTTGTGCCCAGTGGAAAAGCAAGCAATCTCTTGAGATCTGGAATGGTGAAATTTTATACTCCAGTGTTTACTTCTGACCTGCGGCCAAAGCTATAGAACTAAGCTTTAAGTTCTTTCTCTGTGTCTCTGCACCTGAGGGGAAAAAAAAATCACTGCGTATGTGTGAAGTATCTGCCAACCTCCTGAGGATAATAATAAATTAAAATAAAGGAGCTCTTTTCTGACTGGTTTACAGAGACTAATTAGCATTTAGATTATTCTAACATTTCCAAAATTCGAAGAAAACAAAGTGAAATGCTAATAATTTAAAAATGTTTATGTTTTAAGAGAGAGAACTTTCACATAAAAAATGCTGATTTCAAAAGCAAGAAAACAAGTTTATGTGATCAAAGCAAATTCTCACACAAGTCAAACTGATTTGACAATCTGGTTTAAAAAACAGCTATGTCTTTTCCTTGTTTTATCAGTGTACAGTATGACACACACATAATTTCATATTTAAAATAAGTTTGGATTTGTTTTACCCTAGAGATCAGTTTAACTGAAACAAAATTATTTATTTATTTTAATGTTTGTTTATTTTTGAGAGAGAGAAAGAGTATGAGCAGGGGAAGGGCAGAGAGAGAGGAAGACACAGAATCTGAAGCAGGCTCCAGGCTCTGGGCTGTCAGCACAGAGCCTGATGTGGGTCTCGAACTCACAGAGTGTAAGATCATGCACTGAGCTAAAGTCAGATACTTTAACTGAGCCACCTGGGCACCCCTAGTTTGGCTGAAAAATCTCAAATGTCTTATAGTATTAGTTTACTGAAAAGATAAGCTAAGGTTATGTTTAAGATTAAGAAAAATATAAAAGTTGTACTCAACTAAACTGAATGATCATTGTGACACACCTTTTTATGCCAATAGTAATTATGTTCTGCGATGTGTCAGCTTAAACATAATTTCCAATATCTGTAAGTTATGTACTATGGTCTTAAAGTATCTGGTTGTTTCAGAATTAAAAGAAAACCATGGAGAACAAAAGTTGGTGAAAATGTAAAAATTGTAGGTTTGCATGAAGGGAGCTTTATTTGACTTGATTGATAATACTTGCAAACAGTAAGTCTATAAAAATGTAATTACAATGTTCAAATTTTGGCAAAGTTTGCACAGCTGTGATGGGTTTACCCATAAAGTAATTTTTTAAAAATTGTAATGCATGGCAAATACCCTATTAATATAAAACTAAAATGCAGGTATCTCTATTGGAAGGACAGACCCATCTTGGAGAAATCAGCCCATGCTTACAAAAGGTAATAAAAGGTTATTGTTCTATGTAATCTGCCCTGAGAGCAGAGATTCAGTATCTCACAAGAGAACTTTTTTGCACTTTGTGCTAACTAGGAGATATCCCTAAAAATTTAAATGACAAAAAAGTTCCTCATTTCCTAATGATTTAAGATTTACTGTTTTTCACAAAGTAAACTATTGTTGCTTTAGTAGGTAGGCAAATTGCAAATATTCGTTGTTCTTAGACATCCACAGTCCTTTATTAGTCAATGAAATCTCCTCTCATTAATATTTGATTCTGTCTTCCCAAGAGCAGACTTTAAATTCAGAAAAAAAAAAAAAAAAAGTTTTGCAAGATGTCTTTGATACATGAACTATCCTTAAGTTTTCCCAGAGGACCCCTGGTGAGCACAAGATTTGTTCCCTGACCTTATGAAAAGAATGTTAGAAACTCAACATCATCAGAAATTGCATGGAAAGATTTGTCAAATCAAAGGAGGAGCTCATCCTTCCCTAGGCTAATATTGTACAGGTGAAATATTATATATAAAGTCCAGAGATGGCGCACTTTACAGAAAGTTCTTGGATATATGTCAATGTCCTCACTCTCTATAATACGTTCTTACCCTCAGGGGAAACACTGATTAAATAAAACCAATGTCCTATGCCCCGAAAAAGGATTTTAACTCTCCTTGCTCATACCACTCATTAACTTGATCACGGACTAACCATAGCCACTTACTCTTATCCTTATTGAGCGGTCTCTGCCTTCCTCTCATGTTTGCCTAGACACTTGGCTTGTAAGTTAATAGATTAGATCGTGCTTTCAACAAATCGTCTCAGAGCCTGGTGGATAGGACTTTTAGGATAGATACTCTTTCTTCACTCTTGAGATTTCAGAGAACAGACTTGTGGGTAGAGGCTTTTGAGCTGATACTGCACAGACCAGCATCAGGCAGTGCTGGGTGGCTAACTCAGATCTGCAGGACTTCTTTTGGTCCACAAATAGATGACTTTATGAAATCAAATTAATGACCCAAGATGCAGAGGAGTAAGAACTAATATATAGAACTCATCGAACTCATATTAGAAATCTAATTGCCATATGCATTGTGGAAAATCATTGGCACTATGTATAATGTCCTATTGTCTGATGGGGAAACTCTGTAGCATTCACCTTCGTCTATTTCTAGCCCTCAATTTAGTTGACTTTGATTTTACAAATGAAATTTGCAAACATTCTTTTCAATAGTAATTTGTTCTCCTTGGTCTCAGAATTCCTGAAGAAATATATTTTCTAAGTCACTTTATTTTTTAATCACAATAATATTACTTGCAGAAGCTCAGTAAGAATCTATCTTCCCATTTACTGGGATGTAACCAGACAAATAGAAAGCAACAGAGGCCAAACCCAGAGCGTCATAAAAATAAACCTCGTCTCATTGAATATGACAAAGCCCATTATTGAGGCACTGACTTTACAGGCAGTAAGGAAGGTTACTTCCTGGACTGCCAGGAACTTTAGCAGATTTGGGAAAATTAGAGGAAACAGTAATTTCACCAACACTTAAAAGTGCTAACAATGAAACCCAGTGGAGATGATGGGTTTTTTGTTTGTTTGTTTTTGAGACAGAGAGCACAGATAAAGGGCCAGAGGAAGAGGAAGAGAGAGAATCTTAAGCAGACTCCATGCCCAGCATGGAGCCCAATCTCACAACCGTGAGATCATGACCTAATCAAAATCAAGAGCTGGATGCCTAACCAAGTGAGCCACCCAGGCACCCCTGGAGGTGACTTTTGAGGTTGGTTTCTTGCCCTTGGAACAGAAGAGTAAATAAGATCATCTCAGGAAAATCGCTGGAGTGAGGGAAGCCATTGAAATGCTCTCCTAGGTTCCTTAATAAGTCATCAGACAGAAGCTAACTTTCTGGCTTCATTAATAATAGTTGTTCAGGGATGAAAGGTAAAGCATAGGGAATATAGTCAATGGTTTTAAAGCTGTATGGTGACAGATGGTGGCTACACTTGTGGTGAGCACAGCATAACGTATAGATTTGCAAAATCACTATGCTGTATCTCTGAAACTAAAGCAACATTATGAGTCAATTATACCACATTAAAAAAACACAAGAGTTGTTCAGCACACTAGAGAGCCAGATTTGCTATCCCATATACAAGAAGGCCTTTTATATGCTAATTAAAACTTTTTCTGAATTTTTGTCAATGAATCAAGCCCAAATACAATGCCTTTTTGTGACCATGGAAAATCTCTGGAGATTACTTACGACCACAAAGGGCACTGTCATATTGGAGCACTGTCTCACAGACCCACCCAAGGAATTTAGAATTCTGTAAAGGTCCTCACATTTGTTTTCATGCCCTATTACTGCTCAGGATATCTGCAAGGATAGATATATTATCGTACCAAAACTACAAGTGACGCAAATGAGTCTTTTTCTAAAATTCCAAAGGAATTTTGTTCTGCGTAGATGCAACGGTTTCCATCCATTACAATCCAAACGTTACAACTTTGTTGTCCTGGAGGAAGGACATTGTCGAGTTTCGTATGTGATTCAGAGATACGATTCCTAAGTATTCTCTTTTAGCAACTAAAGCTTGATACTCTGACGCTCTTGTAAACCAGCTTTATCAGCTTGCTGCATCCCTCATTAAGGAACAACTCCTCATTAATGAATTAAGAGTCTCTGAACCTGGTCATCCTAAAAAAAACCCAAATCAACAAAAAAGTCTATGCCTAAAAGAATAAAGAGTAAGAATGCAGTTAATGTGTCCTCGTTCATTAACGGGACTCCCAAGGGGTGTTTCCTCCTTTCTTTCTATTTTCAGTATTTTCCACAATAAGCACAAATCCATTTGAAAGAAAAGGACAACTCAAAAAATGTTTCCATATGTGAGGTTGGGGGTCACCGTATGTACTAGGAGGCGCTGCTGAAGGAAGTATGGGGCGGTGTGTGTATGTGTCCAGGGCAGAAAAAAGGTTGAGCAACACTTAGCCAACCTTTCAACCTTCCTGACAGCTTGCTATTCAGAAAAATGGATTGCCTAATTCCCGGTGAGTCATGATTTCACGGCTTATTTCTCTCAGACCATGCACATGGGAATTTGATGACATCAAGAATATTAATTAGTGTTTACTCATAGTCTTAATGTTTGTAAGACTTCTACAGAATTCAGTAAAATTCACAACTACTTTGTTACGCTGATCAAGAATCTACACTTGAGAGGGCTCTGCGGAGCAACTTAATATAACACTAGGTACAAGTAGGCCTTCAAATATCCACACGTGACCACTCAGAGTGACCGAGGAAAGGAAGAATAGCAGAATTCTAGAAAGACACCAGTGGCTGGTGCACCTGGACATCCTACAGACCCACACATTTCCTTGGAGTGTGTCTCCAAGAACCGCTCAAGGGGGGGCGCCTGGGTGGCTTAGTCGGTTAAGCGTCCGGCTTTCACTTAGGTCATGATCTCGCGGTTCGTGGGTTCGNTTACCAGTCGCTCCATCTCCTGCTCCCTGAGTCTCTCCTCCCTCTGCCGCCGGTGATAATCCATCAGGTCTTCGCGGCCTGAAATGGAGCTAATGCTGCTTTTCCTTTCCCGAAGGATGGGCTGGGGAGTTCCTGAGGCCTGTCTGAGGCTGTCCAAATCTGCATCATCAAACTCGACAGATCCACAAGAGAAGTTCCTCCTGGTGGCAAAAACTCTGTCCGGCTCTCCAGCGGGAAACAAATGACCCGGGCTGGGCCCCGAATAGGAAGCCCTGTCAAGGTCGTCGGAGGCACAGGAGGAGGTGGAGGCCAGAAGCATCTTCCGAGCCACTCGAGGACTGGCAGGGACACTGAGGGTGGAACTTACGTAAGGGTTGCCCTCAGACATGGGGGTTTTATAGGGTAAAGCCCCTGAGCTCAAAGAAGAAAAGTTCAGGTAATTGTCATTGTCTATTATGCTATGAGGTAGATCCTTTTCCCCCAGTTTCGTTCGCTTGGAGTTGCCCAGGGAGTTTCTGGGAGGCAAAGTGAGGGGTGTCAGCTGGTTGTCTGTGGCCCTGTGCAACCTGGGGAGAGAGCGGCTGTAGGCCCCCATGTGACTCAGGCTGCTGCCCGAATACTTCCTAGTTCTTAAACCCACGTTTTCCAACGCCGGCTCCTTGTGTCGGGTCAACTTGGGCTGAAGGATCAGGCTGTCCTGGACGCTCATTTTCCTGGCTTGCTTTGGGCTTGAAGGCATGCTCGCCGCCCCTGACCGGCTGATGGGAGAGAAGCCGCTGTCGCTCAGGGGACTTCCATTCCACATGGCCAGGAGTGAGCCAGACGCCTTCCGGCCTTCCAGTCCCCCAAGAAAGTAGACATTGTCGTGGGATTTATTCCTTGAGCTATATTTGGAATAGGGAGGCTTCTCTGTGAGCCTCAAAGACCTTTCACTGTCGCGGCTGGTATAATGATCAAAGTCCCCTCTCCCAAGTGGATACCCGCTGAGGGACGGGGAGGTGCTGAGTAGAGGAGTAGGCGGCTTCAGGGAAAGACTTTTGTCAGTTCCATCACAGGAGAACTGCTTGCTTCCTTGGATTTTGGCCAGGGAGGGGCTACTCCTGACACTGGTTCCCAGAGGGGAAGGGCTTCTCTTAGCAGGCACTGGCTGAGAGAGGGTTAAATAAGAGCCAGAATAGTCTCCGTTGGCTTTAAATCTCAGACTGGAAGAGTATTTCTTCGGGCTCAAGCTCTCCATCACGTTTTGGGAATCGTCCTCCAGGGAATTTGTCACAAAATCTGCCTCTAAGCTACCATTTTGTAAATCAAGCTGCTTTTGCAGGTGGCTATGCTCTGCCATGATCTTGCTGGAATCTGTAAAGGAAAAAAAAAAAAAGAAATTTTTATTTCACAAAGAAGACTGCAAACAACCAAGTACTCGTCGGCCTACATCTGAACAAAAACAGCCTTGCAGCCTGACCTGATGTAATTAACAAACACGAACTCTGCTTTAGTTTGTTACTAAAATGAAGAAGTATAAAGAACATTGATCTGGGATGATTTTTTCTGCAAAGGAAAAATAACTCAAGAGGCCATCAATGATATTTGAGAAGAAATCTCTAACAAAGTACAGGTGCAGGATGAGGCTGGTCCATAAAAAAGACAATTTCCCATTGGTGTTCCAGTCCTTGGTGGACCAGGCACTTCCTGCATACTAGGCAAACACCCAAAGCGGTGCAATGGGCCCTCTTTTGGAGGTCTCTGCTAGAATCATTAATTGTTCAGAAGTCAAGTCCTGCAGAGACAAAATTCACATCCTGGCACATAAAGAAAGTTTCACGCTAGACACTGATCAGTAACATGAGGGTCAAAAGAGGACTCTCGGGCACCTAGGTGGCTCAGTGGGTTGAGTGTCCACCTGTTGATTTTGGCTCAGGTCATGATCCCCGGGTTGTGGCACTGAGCCCCGTGCTGGGCTTCGTGCCAAACATGCAGCCTGCCTAAGACTGATTCCCTCCCCCACCCTCTTCTTCTGCCCTTCTCCCCCCTTTGTGTTCTCTCTCTCTCTAAGATAAATAAAACGAAAAAAAAAATATTTTAGAAACTAGAAAATGACTCTTTAAAAGGGGCTATGAGAGTTACCTTCTGAAGAAATATGCCATAAGGCTCCTGCACCCTTCAGAAAAGGCAGGTAATTAAGGAAACAGAGGTAAGAGTGTTTATGAAACTACTGCCACATTAGGGTCAGGAGGTAGTATTGAAAATGTGAAAACAGAGTATCCATTGCTTATCATTTTTTATAAAGCCTCTGTACCCATAAGAGTATTTTGGATTCTAGTTTGAATAACATTAACTTAAGAAAATAAAGTTTGAGTTTACGAAAATGCACTTTAAGTACAAATTATCACTGCAAATAAGAAGGCTTGCATTTGTAATGGATAAAAATATGTATTTTTTTACATTACCACCAAAGCAAAAATACAATTTACACACTCTCATTGAACTCATGAACTGCTGAGATCGTCCAATGTGCCAGGCTCCTCAGATACTAGTTACTACCTCCCTTGTCTCTATAGGAACAGCGTTGCTTATGGTTAGTAATCAATTTTATAATGTCCTTGTTTCCGTAACCAGGCTACAAGTTTACAAAAGAGGGGTATTTCTAGTATTCCCATCTCATCTCCAACCTCTCTTGACTCACACTGACCCGTTTGTGAGATACTCAATGAACACAAGTTTTCAATTTCAGTTACAGNGCAGATCCAGGCAGTAGAGTAGGGAACTGCTTCTTATCCAGACTGGGGCCAAGAAGCAATCTGGGTGCTTCAGTCCTAGTGATGAGCTAGGGATACATCATCTTGTAAAGTTCAGCTTCCCCAACAAGTTCTGCCTTGAGTTCCCTCTCCTCCAACCCAAATCCCACCCTGATGGATTAAAAGCAGGATTATCTTTTCAATTTTTAAAAATGTTTTTATTTATTTTTGAGAGTGTGAGCAGGGGAGGGGCAGAGAGGGAGGGAGACACAGAATCCAAACTAGGCTCTAGGCTCTGAGCTGTCAGCACAGAGCCTGATGCGTGGCTTGAACACAGTGGTGAGATCATGACCTGAGCCGAAGTCAGATACTCAACCAACTGAGCCACCCAGGTGCCCCCAAAACATGATTATCTTTTGAAGTAGACCTCAAAACAAAACAAAACAAAACAAAACAAAACAAAACTGAGATTGTCCTTTAAAACTGCCTCCCAGCTGGAAGGTGGTTGTGCCATCTGACTTTGGTCAGGTCTTCTGTTCTTCAGGGACAGCGCCACCTCTGCCCCCAAGAAAAACATCCCTGTGAGAAACTGCCCGTGACCACCAGCTATGACCTTGAAAGTAACACGAGCCTGGTTTAGTATCTCACTCTGCCCCTATGATGACCTCCAGTCATGATCCCCTTTTCTTAATCAACTTCATCTCTGGCTGGTTTGCCATGATGAAAATCCAGTGGCCAATTCTCTCAAGTTAAATACTTCTGAATGGAAGAAACAAGGAAATAAGTGGGTTCTGAGACCACTGCAGTGTTATATATCATGGGGGGGGGGAGGGTATGGATATCCTAAGTGCCTAACAACAGGGAGAAGGTTAAATAAGCTACAATACTTCATAGGAATGAATATTACATGATCACTTAAAATAATTATTTTGAAGTATAATTTTTTTAAGTTTATTTTGAGAGAGAGACAGAGAAAGAGAGGGTGGGGGAGGGGCAGAGAGAAAGAGAGGGAGGAGAGAATCCTAAGCAGGCTCTGCGCTGTCAGTGCAGACCCCAACTTGGGGCTTGAACCCATGAAGCATAAGATCATGACCTGAGCCAAAATCAAGAGTTGGATGCTCAACTGACTGAGACACCCAGCTGGCCCTGAAGTGTAATTTATAGCATAAAAAGTGCATTCATACATGTTCAGTAAATTTTAAAAGCCATATATAAATGAATGCAGGTTTCTGATACGTACACCCACCCATACACACAGATTACACACAGATGCTCAGGCCGAAATTCTGGGAGTTGTCACTGATGTCCCCAATTAATGTCTTCTCCATCAGCTCTATCCCCGGCCTATCATGTTCTTCCTCCTTTTATTTACTTATCCATCAATAAATCTTATCAACATTGTCCCTAAAGAATAGTCTCAATCTAATCATTTCTTGCCATTTCCACTGCCATACCTTATCATGAGCCAATATCTTCTCTTGCTTTGTCTATATGCCTATTCTACGCCAAGAATAAGAACAACAGAATGGAAGAGATCACGCCAAAAGTTAGTAGTGGTTTTATCTAGGGGGTGGCATTACCAGTGATGATATTATTATTATTATTATTATTATTATTTTAGAGAGAGAGTTCCTGAGCAGGGGAGAGGGGTAGAGAGGAGAGGGAGAGAGGAAGAGAGTGTCTCAAGCAGGCTCCATGCTGAGGGTGGCTCAATTCCATGACTCAGGATCAATCAAGAGTTGAAATCAAGAGTTGGACAATCAACTGACTGAGCCACCCAGGCATACCTACCAGTGATTTTTAATTCCACTCTCATACTAGTTTGTACTTTCCACATTTCATAAATCTATCTGAGTTGCTTTGACAGTTAAGGGGGGGAAACACTTAGTGTAAAATACTAGAGTATATAATCTGTAGTAATACTTCTCTTTTTAAATTTGCATTTATTTTACTTTATTTTATTTCAGCTTTATGAAGTATAATTGACAGATAAAATTGTAAGATATTTAAAATGTACACTGTGGTGATGTGACGTATGCATATGTTGTGAAAGGATTCACCATCTGGTTAATTAACACATCTCCTACTTCACATGTATGTGTGTGTGTGCATGCGTGTGTGTGAGCATTCAAGTTATAAACGAGTTGGTAAAAGGGTGCATACTTTCAGCCATAAGTTGGGTGCCTGAGGATGTAATGTAAAACATGGTGACTACACTGTAGTTGAAAACATTATTATATGATTGAAATTTGCTAAGAAAGCAGAACTCAATATTTTCAGAAATACTTCATGTTTAGGCTCTCATTTTTCCTAAGCTTTCTTTTAACTGTTGAGCCAGATCCTAACTCTTCTAAAAAAGGCTCTTGGTCAGATTAACTTAACATGTAAACATATGAAGGTGTCGGCATTTTTTCCTACTATTCTAAATGACTCAGGCAAAATGTTAATTGCCTCAAATTTCCCCATTCCATACTCTAGTCATCTGAAAAACACAATGGTTTTCCTGATACGAGTAAAGTAAACAGAGTGGTTACCAAAGAAGTCCCGGGAGTTTACTGAACATAGCTTGGACAATAATATTAGTGCCCTCATCTTCTAAAAACTGAGGTTCTGCTTATTGTATGGAAAGAAATTAAAAGCCCAACAGAAAGTGCTAGGTACTTCATTCATTAGATGGCCCTTCGGTGCGTACAGAGTGTCAGATATTGATTTGGCAGGTAATCGTGCACTAAAATTCCTGTTGTTCTCCTCTCAGAATCACCGCAGTATTGTTCCTCTACACCCCTATAACACTGGGATATGGCTAAGTCTCTTGCTTTGATCAAGGAACTATGAGAGAAAGTGAGATGTCGGTTCCAAGCTGAAGCATGAAGAGCTGGGGCATGATTCACGCTTTCTGTCCCCTGCCCCCCGGCCGAGACGCCTCGCATGCATTCAAGTCTGTGGAGACATTGTTAGCCTACGCCCCTCAGTGAGGACACTGTGGAAGAGGACCCCTGCCAACCCAAGATGTTCTTAAGCCACTGAGATTTGGGAGTTGTTTGCTGCCACGTAGGTGTTAATCTTCCTTAAGTTCTTACCATAAACTAGGCTTTCAAGCTGAGTACTGAGAAGTATGTGGTCAGACACCACTTCCTGCCTTACACAGCTTATAGTCCAAAGGGTGAGACACTCATATGAACAAATGATTGCTATTCGCGCACATGCCTTAAAAAAGAACTGATTGACCCTGGTAAAGGAGCATGGAGGGGATTAACTCAGTAGAGTGGCAGTCTATGGAAATTATGGTGGAAAGAAATTACAATAACATTAAGTCCCATTGAAGGAAAGGGAACCTGTTGAGTACTTCCCAATGGTAGCATAAGGCCACTTCTACACTTAAAATTCTGTGATTAAAAAAAATTTTTTTAAATTTATTTTTGAGAGACAGAGACAGAGACAGAGACAGAGCACACATGGGGGAGGGGCAGAGAGAGGGAGACACAGAATCTGAAGCAGGCTCCAGGCTCTGAGCTGTCAGCACAGAGCCTGACAAGGGGCTCAGACTCGTTAACCCTGTGATCATGACCTGAGATGAAGTCAGACACTTAACCGACTGAGCCACCCAGGAGCCCCTAAAATTATGTGATTTTAAGGGTATAAGCAAAATTCCAAGCCCATTAGAGATTAGACTACTGGTACATGCAGCAAATGCCCTGTCTCTACATGATTTGTCTATTAACAAAAATCGTGTAAGGAAAAAGAGTTATTTTTTATGTCATGGTCCTTTTTGAAAATTTCTAGCATGTACCTCTTCTGGGATGAACTCTATTTAATAACCAAGCATTTTGCTCTCATAGTGATCTAAATTCTTTCCCATCTCTACCACCATGTAGGATAGGCCCTCAAGGGTCCAAGCCATGTGCCTACCCTTAGTGTGGTTTAAACTGGAAAGCAATCCTCCAACCATTTAGGATATTTTAGACAAGGCTCCAAAAGGAAATCCCTAAGTGAGATGTTAGAATAGACAAGAAAAGAATGCAAGTCAGTGGGGAGACTTTGGTTTTAAGATAATGTATACAAAATGGGTAACAGAGCTGAGTTAGAAGAGGAATTCCCACAATGTGCAGAGACAGCAATCCAGAAAGCAAGCTAGGGCACACGTGATTAAACAGAAGTAAAAAATTAAACAGTGAGCCCAAGTGCTGCATTTTAAACATTTACTCTGTTAACAGCACAGAGATGAAGGGCTTAATACCTCATATCAAAATGGACCCTTAAAAGTTTAATTTTTTTAAAGTGTATGGTTTTCTGTTTTCTCCTAATAAAATTGGTCAGGCCACCATGTATAAAATAAATTAACTCTATTTTGGTGTGGGTAAAAGTTTTACTTTTTTTGACTCAGCCATATAAGATAGTTATGCCATTAAACGTTTTTTTAAACACTGATTTATTTTTGAGAGACAGAGTGAGACAGAGTACAAGCAGTGGAGGAGCAGAGAGAGAAGGGGGACACAGAATCTGAAGCAGGCTCCATGCTCTGAGCTGTCAGCACAGAGCCTGATGCGGGGTTTAAACTCACAAACTGCGAGATCATGACCTGAGCTGAAGTCAGACGCTTAACCAACTGAGCCACCCAGGTGCCCCAAGAAAGATGTCATTTTAGATTATAAAATATATTACTATATTTGAGCCTGTTTGCAGATGCAAATGCTACTGAATCACCCAAATGAAATATTCACAAATTCTTTTCCCTCTTTATCTGGGCAAATAAAACTATAGAATATGAAACTACTACAGGTTTCTTACTACCCTGCAGAGTGGTACACTTGATACCCCTCTCCTCCTCACACATGCTTTTATAAAAATCAAGAAGTAGAATTACTGGAACAGTTTGGTTGGCCAAACAAAATGCAACACCAAAGTACTGCATAGCGGTACTTGCTGAAGGAAGATCAGCTTTGCAGACTCCAGGGAAGGACATTTGCAAATAAGAAGCCACGTCTGAGAAACATGCAACATCTCTTCCCCACACATACTTGTAGGGGAAAGTTAAACACAATTTGGAGGTAGGCACATTCCAGAGACTACCTAAAGGGATAGTCACATCTGATACTGCAGTTTTTCAGTTCAACCTCACTAGGTCTGGTAAGGATATGTGAAAGGCTGTACATATAAAAATGCATCATCAAACACAAATATGGAACTTACTCATTTTTCCAAAGTTTCGTCCTTCTGTCAGAGTTGAGTGCGTATGTATATTGGTCTCAATTTGGTATCTCTTAATCCCACCGACCCACTCAACTCAAAAGGTGAAGAACCAGCCGGTGCCCTTCCTGACCCCTCCTGAGCCCAGGCATGATAATATGGTTGTGACACCTTTCCCCTTCCCTACTTCCACAGGTCTTCTCATTGCAGGTGAGATCACATTAGAGAAGGCCTAGAGATGGGAAAAGACAGGGGAATGGAGACTGGTAGCCAGTATGTACTATGAAGGAGGCTGATGGGGTGAGCAAGGACCAGGGAGGCAGGAAGGTGGAGAACACGGTGGAAAAGATTGGGGTTAATGAATTCCCCGGTGACGAGGGGAAGGAGCGGGGATGGGGACACTGCAGACAGATGCATCAGAGACGGCAGACAAGTTCAGGACGAGGAAGAACCGAAGCACCGTGAGAGAGGTGTGCCACAGTGGTGAACTGGAGAGAGGAGAGCAGAAGGGAGGGATCTGTGTTAGCAGGTGTAAGAGAGGAGGCAGGCAAGGAGGACCCTGCCTCCGGCCTGGCTTCTGTGTGTTTATTTGGGGTTTTTCGAACATTTTATGTCAACTAAAAAAAGAAGTCTCAGGGAAATTATAAAAACCACTGCGTTGTTATTGTGGAAGCAAAAGAGTCCTGAGGGCTTTCACAAGTACATATATTACATGCATATCCCCAGAATGGGCGTGGCGAAGGGGAGAAGGCATCTGGTGCCCGTCTGAGAGAAAAGACAACACCGGGAAGTCTAAACAGGAAAGAAGTTAATGTGTGTTGAAATGTTTGGGCTTACTTTCCAATCCATAAATTTAACCCCCCACCTCCCACCCCTTAAAGCTCTGGTTATTTTATCACCTGAAATGTACATCAGCTCATTGTCAAGTAGAAAATGCCAGAAGACATGAAGAGATCTCCGGATGATACCACAGAAACTCAGTACATTTTCCCTAGAGAAGAAAATGACTTGCAAAACTAATCTCAAGGATCATGTTGATAAGTGCCTTGGTAGCTCCTTTTCTCTTTGACACATGGCTCTGGTATCTATTTTAACACAGAATTCTCCAGTGCCTTTTATACTCAGTAACAATACAGTGAAGCTAATCTCATTCAAACTGTGTCCCCAACAGTGAATTGACAGCACTGCGATGGCCAGAGCTGCAGGGATCTTGGTTTCAGGATGTTGAAAACACACCCAGTGAGCAAAGGGTTAAAAAAAAAAAGCAAATATATACAAAGAGTGTTGTGTTCCTTGTGCTGCATTGGGTCGTGTTGTGTTAAGTGAGAGGGACTCAGAGTCTAGTCCGTATAAATGCAGTTATGCAGAAACCCAAAAGAGTTTGGAGGAGTCCCATAGTATACACACGTTACTTGTCATCTGATGTTGCCATGCACAGATACCTCTTAGGGTTGCCCAGAACAGTGAGGATTAATTAAAGCAGATCTGTCCGAGCAGAGAGGGTGAAGCGCAAAGTGAAGACTGTTTCCTATGGCTGGGAAAAGGTGAGGATGTAGATTACAGAAGCAAATTCAGAAAAAATAATTCCCCCCAAGATCAGGGAGGGTATAGGTTAAAATTTCCACTTTATTAAAAAAAAGGTTGAGTGTCTGCTGTGTCCTACTCGGGCCCTCCAAGCCCAGGCGCTGGCTCTGGGAACATATGTCGTCGCAGACAGTGGCTGACCCTGGTTTCAAAGCTCTCCCAGAACACTGGTGGTCCACAGGCTGGTCTCTTTCAACGCTGATGTTTACAATATGGTGATGTTATAGATAAAGCACGCGCTGATGACATGTAATTGAATTCAGACACCAGCTTGGAGCAGTCTCTCAGAAGTGGTGCCATTCTTTACATGAATTCTGGGGAGGAGGGGTATTCCTGTCACAGCAGATGGGGCCCAAGGGGGAGCTTTTAGAGGAGGAAAAGGGAAAACCGGGGAATCTGTTTTAGCCCCCAACTCAAAGCTAAAGAATGGAGAACAATGGATACAAAACCTCCCTCTTTGTCCACTAATCCCAACAAGAAAATATGATGAAGGTGGGGAGGAGCTAATTAGAAGCTTCAGGAACAACCACTTCCTTCTCTAGCAATATTCTCATTTCAGAACTCCCAAAGCAGCCATTTCCCCATCCTCTGTTAATCCAAACACCATCCTCACTTAAACCTTCAATCCTCTTAGCTCTCCCTTCCGCAAACATACCCTCCTTTTGCACAAATATTTCCTTTCATCACTAAATCCTCCTCGGCCTCGGCCATCTCTGCAAACAAGGCTCAATTCTCTGCTCAGCCCCACACCCACTGGCAAACGCCTCCTCCCGGCAAATATCCCCAGATCCTGTCTCCTTCACAGATCACCTCCCACACAGTTTCTGCAAGCATCCCTAAATCATGGTCTCAGCCCATCCTCATCTCCCCCTCACTCATCCCACTTCCTAAACTTTGTTCCTTTCAACTCTTCTTCCTCACTCAAGACTTTATATCCCAGTACAGAGAAGAAAAACACTTCTGTTAGTAGGCATAGTACCCTTCTTGTTCTTTTTGCAAGTCAACATAGAGGCAAATGAGTTCCCACTCTTCCCTGGTGCCATGTTCATTGTCATTTAAAGATCTTCCTAGGGGCGCCTGGGTGGCTCAGTTGGTTAAGCATCCAACTCTTGATTTCAGCTCAGGTCATGATCTCACAGCTCCTGAGATTGGTGAGATGGAGTCCGGCTTCGGGCTCTGGGCTGACAGCTCGGAGCCTGCTTGGGATTCTCTGTCTCTGTCTCTCTCTCTCTGCCCCTCTTCCCTCCTCTCAAAATAAATAAATAAACTTAGTATTTAAAGATCTGCCGATTTGAAAAAAATAATTATTATCCATTAGACACATGTAGGTAGGTTGATAATCTCCAACGAGGATCTTTTCATCTCTCAGAAAGAGCCAAAGAAAGAGCGGCTCCACAGGAATAAGTTATTTTAATGGCAGAATAAGAAGGCCATTTTGTCCTTGCAGACTGAACCTATTCACAGGCGGCTGTAAATCTTACTGTGTGCACACACACCCTCCCAGACACGCAGAGGCAGACGCATGCTGCCCACATGCCCACGCAGCTTAAAATACACGAAGGCCTTTCGTGACTGCCAGCTGAGGCTCTCTGGAACCCAGGCAGCTTGCGGCATCCTCGGACTGGCCAGGTGTCGGCGTGGCCCACGGCCAGGCTGCGGAGAAAGGTGAGGACCGCTGGATTGGCGGACAGCTCTCAGGACACTGATCACACACTTTTTCTCTAGGTTTGCCTTTGTTGCCGCATTTGAAGTTTTATTCTATTATACTCTGAAATCACCTACACAAAGAGGTCAGGGAAACCATTAAAGATAGAACAAAGCATGAAATGAGGCTGCAGGGAGGAAAGAGCACAGCTTGCGGTGGTGAGCGAGGGGGGTAATGAGAACATTTAAGGCAGATGGAAGAAGTGAGGACAGAAAGTTAAAAAGAGTTCCAGCTTCTTTCTATCACAATAAAGGAGTCTAACCTCACACTACCATTCCCTTCTGTCATCTCTTGCTGTCCTGAAGTCTTAAGCTCTGTCCAAAAGAGGACTCCAGATGGTGTCCAAAGGTTCCTAAAAGTGATCGCAATCAACAGTGATAACCATACTTCAAATAGGGATCTTTATCTCCTGTGGTCAGAGGCTACTTTTAAATAAATCTAGCGTGTTTTATAGGAATAAAAATCTTAGAGGACTCTTTTTTAAATGTTTATTTTGAGAGAGAGAGAGAGAGAGAGAGAGAAAGAAGGGGAGGGGCGGATGGAGAGGGAGAGAATCCCAAGCAGGCTCCGTACTGTCAGCGCAGAGTCCAACGTGGGGCTCAAACTCACTAACCATGAGATCATGAGCTGAGTGGAAATCGAGTAGGATGCTTAAACCACTGAGCCACCCAGGCATCCCTAAAAATCTTAGAGGACTCTTAGTGAAGAGGGTAAAACATCAATTATGGGCCTCAAAAATTTTTGTCTAGTTCCTTGAATAAGACATGTTTGTATGAGCTTTAAAATAGTCTTGAAAAAAAAATATTCTTGAGATTCTCCAAGGAATTTGGCAGCAGATTCCTGTGACAGCTCTCTCCAGCCAGTGAGGAAGGCGATAGAGAGGAGACACAGCAAAAATAACCTCAAAACACCTATGGGCCATTCAAATCCCCTTCCTACCAACAAAATTCCTGATTTTTACTTAAGTCCACAAGATGTGACTTTTATCAGTTAGACTCACATAATAATGGTGTGTTTACACCATTATTAAAGTAGTTTTAGCAATATTTAAAAGAGAAACAATAATAATCCAGTAAGTATATATATATATAATATACATTACATATATTTATAATAAATTAAGTTGAACACAGTGACATGGTAGGAAAGATCTCAAATTAAAACATGCTGTCTTCAATTACAGAAAATAGGAGACACGAAGGAATATAGAAAACAGCACCACGGAGATGCTATAACCTAAGTTTGGAATATGGGAAAGGCTACAGAAAAGAAAAAAAAAAAAACCAATGTCTTCAACTAGCATATGGTGAGGGAAAAAAAAGAACAAGACAGAGAGGGAACTGTTCTAGATTAAAAGAGATTCAGGAGTTTCTGAGCATTGATGATAACATAGATGATATAATAAGTACAGCTATTTTTTTCAGGCGTACTAATGATATGGTTACATTTTTTAAATATCCCAAATCTCTTCTGGGGCACCTGGGTTGGCTCAGTGGGTTAAGCTTCTGACTCTTGATTTCAGCTCAGGTCATGATCTCAGGATTTGAGTTCGAGGTCCCCACTGAGGTCTGCACAGACAGTGCGGAGCCTGCTTAGGATTCTCTCTCTCTCTGCCCCTCCCTGCCCTTGCTCTCTCAAAATAAATAAATAAATAAACTTTAAAAAATCCTAATCTCTTAGAGTTACATTTTAAATAATTTGTGAATGAAATAGCACAGTGTTTAAAATTTAGTTTATAACAATCCATGCTTTGGGAGAAGAAGGAAGGTCTGCAGATGAAACAAGATTAACATGACACATGAAAGATACATGAGATTTCACTGTATTATTCTGTTAACTTTTGTGTATGTTTAAAACGTTCCATAATAAAATAGTTAAAAAGTGAGATGTACACATTCTGCAAATCAGTATGAATAAAAATACATGAATATATACGGACTTAAAAATTATAGTAGCTCACATTACAAAGTTGATAGCGTCATATCAGTGGCTCCTAGCTTATTTTTTTAAGTACAAAATATTAACCTTCTTTCATATTGAAATAAGCTCCTAAAAGCTGATTTTTTTTTTTAAGTATATGGGAGAAATTTGAAAAAAGAAATGCACTGTTCAGACTGCAAGTATCAGGCCATTTGGTGTATTCAGAATACTTGCACAATAATGCTAGGGGCAGTAATTAAATTTCACCACTATGTGTGCCCAAAACAAACCCGTCTCTTCAGAAAGTTAAAATGTTGGGGTGCTTGGGTGGCTCAGTTGGTTGAGTGTCCAACTTCGTAAGGTCATGATCTCACAGTTCGTGAGTTCAAGCCCTGCATCGGGCTCTGTGTTAACAGCTCAGAGCCTGGAGGCTGCTTCAGATTTCGTGTCTCCCTCTCTTTCTGTCATTACTCCCCTTGTGTGTGTGCTCGCTCTCTCTCTCTCAAAAATAAATAAACATAAAAAAAAAAGAAAGTTAAAATGTAAAAGTATTCACAAAAACTGCCAACCTTGCTATATCTTGAAGAGTGTGAGCCTCAAAAAACTTAAAGACACTCACATACACACACTTTATATTTTATGCTAAGAGAGAGTGCCATGCTTTGTAGATTCTTAAATTAGGTTACTTCCGCTTTGGAAGCAAGAGTTGAAGGAAATTATAGACCCATATTTCAGGGTTCTTTATAGAATCCTAAAGCAGTTTCAGGTCAACATGAAGATTCCTGAAATTTTCCCAAATAAGTCCAATGTTTCCAGATGTTTCTCATTTCTGATCGTTAGTGGAATTCATGTTTGGGTGGAGGTGATTCTGACTACAGACCTGGAAGAATCCTCCTATTATGTGATCACCACAGTGAAGATAAAACCACAGAAGTGGGGGGGGTCACAAAAAAGCTAAACTGGAGGTCATGACCGTGTGTGTGCACCCTCCTTCAGGTCCACTTCCAGAGGCAGAGGGCTACTCCAGCATCCTTCCAGCTCAGTCAATTTCAAACAAGAAAAATATTGACCCTAGGATTACAAGGGAATAAAAAAGCTCTCTCTTGGCCCTGAAACCACCTCCTGGGGACTTGAATTAGAAGCTAAGAGTCTATGGGACCAAACTCTGATCTTTCCACCACCCTGTCTCCATTCTAGTCTCTGATCAAAATACACTCTCTTGAGAGTCATTTTATAATCTTCCAAAGTAACACTCCCCAAACCCCCAAAACACTACGTTTCCCATTCTCTTACCCAAAATGTATGAACTGGGAATAGTCTGAGCATGTAGGCTCAGGAGAGATGGAACACAAGATGACCCCACCTTCCATAGTTGTGTTTTTCCTTTCAACTCAAAAATTGAGCCAAAGGGGGCGCCTGGGTGGCTCAGTCGGTTAAGCAGCTGACTTCAGCTCAGGTCATGATCTCGCAGTTTGTGGGTTTGAGCCCCCCATCAGGCTCTGTGCTAACAGCTCAGCCCGGAGCCTGCTTCAGATTCTGTGTCTACCTCTCTCTCTCTACCCCTCCTCCACTCATACTGTCTGTCTGTCTCTCTCTCTCTCTCAAAAATAAATAAACATTAAAAAAAATTGAGCCAACAGATTTTAAAAGTATCATAAAGTAAGCAAAACAGTAATGGTACCATGTCTTCATTACTTAATGGTTGATTACACAGAGTGGGTATTAGAAGACATTTAACTTTTCCCTCTCCTGATGCCAACCTTTGGGCCATTCATTGCTCAAAAGAATAAGAGAAAGGACTTGAACCAGCAGAGATCCATAATCAACTAACTAAATTAAATTTAATCAATGTTGTTGTTTATAACCCCAGACGAAAGACCTAATAAAGGAAATGGTTTCAGTAGGATGTTATTTTTATTATAACAGCCAATCTAGTAGAAAGAACACTAGACAGGCTGCCAGGAACATGAGTCAGGAGACCCGTCCGAGTACTGGTTCTGCCAAAATCACCAAGAGAAGTTAAGAGCTGGAGCAAGTCACTTCTCCCGTCCTCACCTCATGTTAGCTGAGATTTCCCATATTTAAACCGGTAAGGGTGAACCGGGCGTTCTTTCTGCTCCAACTTTCTGGAGCAAGAGACAGATACTGGTTAAATAACATAGGCGTGCCAGTTACACAATGCAGGGCATGGAAATGACCAAAGAACAGAAACATGCTTTAGTGATAAGGTGGCAGCTACCTAATTGGGAAAAGCTTGCACCGGTGCCGCTGCCCATGACATCCCAAGGGCACGGGAAATTGTTTCGGCATAACAGAGTGGGACAGAGGCCTGGTCAGAGTTAGAGGAATGCAACATAAGATGGGTATTTGATTCAGCATGATGTATAAGAAATATGTAATCTGCATTCCTGGGGCTTGCTGTTTCCTTAATAAATCTTAAGCTGTTTTCGAAAGCCTACTTCTGCAATGACGTAAGCAGTGTGGCAGCCAGACAGTACTTCCCAGTCTCCTCCGAGTATCTCTCGGCTATGAAGCACTATTCACACTGGGTCTGAACTGGTCAAAAGAATGCAGAAGCAGGCTTTCCTTTGCTTTTACCTGCCCTTGTTTTAGCAGTACTGGGGTCAAGAAACGTACCTAGGAAAAAACCTTTTCCTAAAGGAAAAACCTTTAGCTTTTTGCTGTTCCATAGGTTAATTCCACAAGCCTACTACCATCGGGAGAAGTCACACACAATGTGTAAAACCAAATATTTTATGATGATCAACACTAATTTCCGCTGAACTCCAGATTTAGCAGCAAGGCTTAGAAAAGGCTGACCCTGCTTGAGGTAATGATATTAAATACTGGCACACACAAACCTTTCCTTCCCCTTCATTTGCAAAGTAAGAAAAAGCAGTTTGTCTAATAAATCAACGTTCACACACTAAACAAATAAACTATCTCTTTTAAAAACCTCTCCGAAACTTTTCCATGTAACTTCGCTTGCTATTCTAGGTCTTACTTACCTGTTTCTTTGTATAGCAAGATTTTCCAGACCCTGGCTTTCCCAGCAACACCTCAATAAAATAATTTTTAAACCCGCATTTCTATTATTGACCACTAGCTGCTATAGATAACAGTCTTGCCTTTAAAGTAGATACAGCACAAAGCTTCTTTTTGACATGGAAGAAACATCCCTAAATATCATGAGAACGACTGAAATTAACCCCTAGAGGATTTGAATCCTGCGTGACAAAGACAAGTTCTTGTCTGTTTATCTTGAAGGGATCTGACACCCTGAGCTACCATTTTTGGTCTTATTCATTTTCAAAAGACAAGAGTCACATTACTCAAAAGCCAATACATATTTCCAGCCAACAGTTTTTTAAAAGACAAAACAAAGCCAACTCATGTCTTCCCTCCCATCATCTTAAAAAAAGATGTAAAAACTACAGTAATAACTACATGGAAGGTGATAATGAGAAAGTTGCTGCCCCTCTTTATTGTAGTATCTGCAGGGAGCAGACCTCTTAAGAAAGTCATCTCTTTCAAATCATTTCTAAATATACTACCACAGACTTGGCTTTGAGGTGCACCCATTGGCTAGTTATCAAAATGATAAGGACTTACCTCAGCATAGTTCAGAGTTCTGACCTCTCCCAAGGAAGGCATACTGAAAAAGTCTCCTCTAACGCCAGAACCTCCCAGACTTGAGGATTGATTATAACTACCTTGGCAGCAACACTGAGGACTCAGAACTGGAATTCCTAATCACAGGCCTAATGGCCAATCATAGAAATGTAAATTTGAGAGTATATGTTTGTAACTGACCAGGCCGTATAGGCACAAATGTTTTGATAATTCAAAACTCACAGAGATAACCCCTTTCTATAAACAGAGCCATTCACAAATGCCATGCTTTCTAAAACTCTCCTAGAAAATCAACAATAGCTTTATACTGTCATATTCTTCCCCATCAAGGAAACAGATGGAATGGTAGACTGCAGTAAAAGAAAGTAACAATAGCACAGGAGTTAGAAGACTTGACTGCACTGTCCAGTCAAGTGAGTGCATTACAGACAAAGGAGTCAGATACGAAAATTTCCTTTTAGTCCCAGGATTATTTTGTCTTACTCACCCAAAGGATAGCTAAACTTGAATTGTCTTCAGAGTCCTAGCCCACGTTCTATACAATCATATTTATTGTAGACAGCCATTCATCAGCTTCTGAATTGTCCCCACAACTCCTCATTTTCTTATATGCCAGGTATCTTTTCAAACCTCGTACTCAGGAGGGCTCTCTCATTTCCCTCCTGTCTAAGTCAACCCTATCCATTCATGTCCTCTACTCTTAACCCACGAGGCAGAGAGGGATGGAAAATCTCAGAGGTTCTATTTTGTACCTGGATTCAAAAGCAGCATCTGCTAGGCTTGTGGGACCATCTGTTGCCCACTCTGCCACGGGAAGGACAGTGTCGGCATCAGACGTAGTATGTTACAGGTCACACAATGGAATTATCTCCTTCTTAGGGCTGACACACCCAGGCATATGCTCCACCGCCACCATGGCTAATGCCACTCTTCCCCAGTCAAAGGGTTTATTTATTTCCTCATGAAGAATGGTACCTCTAAAGGCTCACAAAGGGTCAGGCCCACTAATAAAAAAAAAAATTACAGTTGCTTAAACATCAATTTCTAAACTCCCTAATTCTGGGTTGTACTCAGGACTATGTCTGCCACAAACTCACGTGACGTCTTATGAGCTACTAATCTCCAGGCATCTCCGTTTGCTCGTCTATAAAATACGAAGATTGAACTTGGTGATCTCTGAGGCTCCTCTGCACTCTAACACTCCCAAATTCTGTGATTTTTAAGTGAACTCAAAGTTGTCAATCAACACAAGTTCTTTCACATCTTTGGTATACTAAGACTCTCAATGCCAAGGACAAAAGAATCCGGTGCTGACAAGAAGGCTTCTATGACATGGTCTCTTTGTGTTTAATAAGAGCACAGTTGGTTTCTTGAGGATCCAAATTAGATTAAGATCCCCAATCTTATTAACAGATGCCCACGAGGTAATGCTTTAGTATTTTAGTGTATTATTCTGGAGCAATATTCTAGATTTTGGGGGCTAGAGAATTCTTTGTGTTCTGTGCATTGTAGGACATTACTACGCAGCAGCTTGAGGCCTCTACCCACTATAGATGTCAGCCCAGTTGGCGGGGGGCGGGGGGGAGAGAGGGGGCTGTTCTCTACCTCCAAATGGATAACCAAAAATGTCTCCAGACATTAGCCAATATCCCTTGGGGAGCAAAATCTACCTCCACTCCCAATTGAGAACCACTGCTATAATGGATATAATGGCTTTAAAATAATGCACATCACTTAGAATTGGTTTGTTTCTTTGTTTCAAATGGGCGACATTTACACTGTTAATAAGTAAAGTACACCTAGACCTAACAGTCAGATTTATAAAGCACATGTATTCCACTTGCAAGAAGTACAAAGCACAGCCTTTACAAATCATTCATAGCCCGCCTCCCTGCTAAGGGCTGAGAATTAGCACACAAAGTCATTACCTCAGCTGCTCTTTAAAAGTATCCAAAAGGAATCACGTTTTTTACAGTAACTTCCCTAGAACACTCCAGAATCAATCCTTGCTCAGAGACTTCACAATAGGGCTTTGAAGAGAATAAGGAAATCCAGTGGTTGGTGTAATCACTTTGGCTGTCTCCTTCTTCTCTGGTGCAAAGCCAGTAACTAAAAAATGTTTCTGAAAAGGATGCTAATGAGTTCTGCCTTTGGTCTAGATTCTTTAAGATACGGCTTGGCAAACTCGTAGCTCAATTCCCCAAGTATCTTTTTCCTCCACCACTTCAAACAGGCATCCAAGAGACACCCCCTACAGTCCCCAGCCCAAAGGAACAGCAGCTGCCCCCTGCATGAAACACACTGAAGCCTGGAAACTGAAATGATTACTACTCTTAACCAAACATCTCATTTTCCCATTGGTGAGAAAGGCTGAGATTTGCAAACCTCTGGGTCTCAGGAGGTGAAGGCTACAGAGCAAAAACTCAACTCTCCTTGGTTGTAAAGGAAATGCCAGTTAGAAAGGTTTTGAGAACTTTACTGAGTTTCTTAAGTACGTATAATGCTTACATTTCCACATTAAAAAATGTAAGGTGAAAAAAAAAGACACTTTTAAAGAACTAAGTCCAGGATATGAAAAGGGAATCTTGAATAGACATAACTGTTACTTTTCAAAGAACTCCGCTCTTTAGTCAAACAAATATTTACATAATTGACGGCAATGGTACCAGGGATATCGCCATTCTGTTAAAATAGTGGGCAACTCTAAAGGTTTATTCATCCCAAATCCAACTACTCGGTTGCTATCCTACCAGCAAGCAAGAATCCAAGTGCTCTCAGGGCAAAAGTTTAACCCTCTGAAGCAGAACTTCATTTCGATCGCTCCCAGCTGAATTCAGACAATGTCAGAATCTCAGGGACGTATGTCAAGCACCCAAATGAAACCAAACGAGGCAGCTTAAAGCTACACTCCAATACTTGCAAAGAAGTATCCGCCACTTAATATAGAATGAAGGGGAGTATGGCTGGCAAACCCGTCTACTAAAAGGAATCCACATCCATATGCTTCTTCTAGTTCCACTCCTAGCCGCGTTTGGCAGTGCCTAGTTGTGCATTCTAGAACTCCTGAGAGCTACTCCAGAGCCGCACGAGGAAGACTTCCAGGGATGAGGGCAGGGCCTGCCGAGAGTTATGTCCAGCCCCAGGCAAAGTCTACCGATTTAAAAGGCTTCGAGCACAGGTCCCTCTTTTACATAAGAAAGGCAGATGGGCAGGCTCTGGGAGCAGGTACGACTTCCGCAGCTCTTTCAAACGGGACACCTCACCTCCGAAAGGGACAGCCTGTCAGCCTTTTAATTTCTTGGCGGTAGCGGGAGTGAGCCGACTCCCGGGCACTTTAGTAAGCGACGACCGCTGGAGCTAAGTTATTGAAGGCACCAGCAAACATTTCAGCCGCGCCTCCGCCCTCCGGACGCGGGAGAAACAGAGGTGCAGAGCGTTCCCCAACGCTTCCAGCCGCTGCCTCTGGGGCTGCGGGGACCGCCAGACCACACACTTTTGGGGATCGAAAACCAAATCGGATTCTGAGGTTCTGCGCGGTTCAAAACCTCGCGAGCCCCACTTTTGAAACAGTGGAATCGGAATTGCAGCTAGCCAGATATTTGGAGGAGGTGAAGGGGGGGGGTCTTCTCTGAATCCCGCGCCCCACACCATCTTGCAGCAGCAGACCTTCTCTTTCCTCCGCCCATCGCGACTCTCCACCGAAGACCCCCACCCCTCTCCCCTTCGTCATTCCAGAGTTCTGGGCAAAAGTTGCCTCCGGTCCCCCCAAATCCCGCCCGTTCTGGGAGAGTCTCCCCCAGGCCCGACACTCTCCTGCAGGGTCCAGCCATTCCCCCGGGGTCCAGGGCCCCCAAAGCTGCGCGGCCAGGGTCCCGCTAACCCCAGCCCGGGCTTTTGTCCCTACAGTCTGCAAAAGAAGCAAAGCAACTCGGCGCCCCCGGCTCCCACTCACCGTCTCATCTTCCCTCCGGCCGCAGTNTGATGATTTCCTCACCCGACGTGAAGTTTCTACTGGGAAACTCCAGGTGACCACACCTCACCTGCTCCCGACCGTTCGCCCGCGGGCAGGGACCCGATGCGTCAGAAAAGCAGCTTTGCGAGCTCCTTGGGAAATGGCCTCAGCTAAGGGCCGATGATTTGGAACGGATTCGGATTTCCTTTCGGTAATTTCTTCTGAAAGTTTCTCTATTTTCCAACATATTTTTTTGTTTTCTCAGTTGCTGCGACCATTGAGAACAATGCTGGTGGGAATGCCCTCCATCCAGTGCCTCGAACGAAGACACCGCAACAATGGACCGTTCGGAGCCGTTCTCTGGGGTTGCAAAGGTGAAGGCCGTCGGCCCTCAAGGAAGCCGCAGCGGCGAGGAAGAAGGGCGCCGTGAAATGCAGACTATTTAACTTCTGCTCCGTATGCCTTGGGGGACATTGTTGCAGCTCCCAGTAACAATTTCTTCGTCTACAGCGTAGTAATAATGAAACTGATGTTGGAAGTCGGTTATAAGCTTTTGGATCATGCAGGCAAAGTACCTGACACCGTGAGTGGCCTTAGTAGTCACTCAACAAATGGCTTATTGAATGCACTTTTCGTTTGTGCAATAATTTCTAATTTCAAGGAGAGGCTCAGCTATGAACTGCTTGGTGCTTTAGAGAACCACCCCACCCCTACCCTGTCCTGGCTCTTTGCCCCACAGAAACCTACAGAGGCCAATCCAGAGGTTAAGTACTCCTGCATTTCTCTCTATTCCCACCTCATTAATATTCTCCCTTTATTGGATCATCTCCATCAACATAAAATCATGCTACTTCCCTCATCTTAAAAACAAAAAAACTCTCCTGAATCCACTTCCCCACCAGCCACCTGTCCCCTCTCCTGCTCAGCTGTAGCAAAATGCCTTTAAAAAAATTTAACACGGGGAACCTGGGTGGCTCAATGGCCCAGGCTTTGACTTCCACTCAGGCCATGATCTCATGGTTCATGCGTTCAAGCCCCACGTCAGGCTCTGCACTGACAGTCTGCTTGGGATTCTCTCTTCCTCTCTTTCCCCTTCTGCTGCTTGCACTCTCTCAAACAAATCCGCTTTAAAAACAAAACAAAGAATTGTTAACAAAAGCTGACTCCATGTTCTGTCCTTCCATTTACTCCAGTCAGGCTTTTGCTTGGACCATGTCCCTCAAATTCTTCTTACCGAGATCAAACTCCTAAATCAAAGGTGTTTCAGTCTTTACCTCACTTGGACAATAGCAGCAATTAATAGTTGATCACTTTGTCCTCCTGGAAACGATTTTGACTTCCACAACACCGTATTCCCATGGCTTTATTCCTAACCTCTGCTGGTCCCTTCTCTTCTCCCAGCCTCTGAGCTGTGGAGTGCCCAGGGTTCAGACTTCGGATCTCGTCTATCCACGCTCTCTACCGTGGTGATCTCATCCTGTTTCATGGCTCTAAATACCACCTACGTGGTAACAGCTCCCAAATCTTACCTCCAGCCTGGCCATCTCCCCTGAACTGCAGACTTCAGGCAATTGCTCACTTGGATACCTATAGGGCTGCTCCCATTTAATATTTCCAACGCTGAGATCCTGAGAGTCTTCCCTCCATCCCCCAACCACCCTGTCCCAACTCAAGTCTGACTCATATCAGCCCTAAGACCTTGGGGTCATCCTTGATTTTCGATTTCTCTCGCATTTCAAATCCAATCCATCAGGAAATCCTTTTAGCTCTACTTCAGAAGAAGTCAAAAAATGCAACTACTTACCACCTCCACTGTTCTTAAAACCCAGGTCTGATCTACCATCACGTCTTCACTTTGATTGCCCTAGCCCTGTTTCTACTTTTGCCCCACTGTGGGCTCTTCTCCAGACAGCAGCCAGAGCAGTCCCTTTATTTATTAAAAAAATTTTTTTTAATGTTTTTATTTATTTCTGAGAGAGAAAGACAGTGTGAACAGGGGAGGGCCAGAGAGGGAGACACAGAATCTGAAACAGGCTCCAGGCTCTAAGCTGGCTGTCAGCACAGAGCCCGACAGGGGGCTCGAACCCACGAACTGTGAGATCATGACCAGAGCTGAAGTTGGACACTTAACCGACTGAGCCACCCAGGCGCCCCCAGAGCATTCCCTTTAAACAACCAGCTTATATCCCTCTTCTGCTCAAAACCCTGCCGTCCTCCCCATCTCAATCAGAACAAAAGCCAAAGTCCATAGAATAGCCCAGAAGGATAGTACATGACCTGCCGTTCTCTAACCTCGACTCCTACTTCTCTCCCTTCACTTAGCTCCTGCCACAGTGGTCTCAGTATTCCTGGACTAGATCCCTGGACAGGTACACTTCCACCCAGGGCCTGATGCTAGCCGGCCCCTCTGCATGGAATTGTCCTCTCCCCCAAGTGTCTTCCTCCTTCACTTCCTTCAAGACCCTGATCAAATGTCACTGTGTTCCTCAGGCCTACCCTGACTACTCTATTTAAAATTAAAAATGCATTCTTCATACCAGTAAGCTTTCTTTAGGATTTTGTTGACAGAATTTTTACCATCTATAATATTATAAAATGTGCTTTAAAAATTATGTTAGTTGTCCACCTCTCCTCTCTAGAATGAGTTCTGGGCAGGCAGGATTTTTGTTGGTTTTGTTGGATATTTTGTTGACTATATCTAGTGATATATCCTCAATGCTCCTAAAATGATGGCTGGCATGTAGTACGAATGATAGCTTTGATCCAGAGCACGTAGTTGCAAACATTTCCTTGTCCAGAATACTGCCACTTGACCAGAGAGAAATTTTAGAGGTGCTTGTGCTCCCCCAAAGGGTCGGAGGAGTATATCTACCCACACAGCACACCTAGAATGATCATAATCAAGTTGACAACATTCACATCTGAGAGAAGATAGCTAACATTCATTCAGAGCAACAATTACTGTATATACCAAGCACTCTTCCAAATATATGAGAGTATTAGTGAGTTTAATCCTTTAACAACTCTCCAGGGTAAATACTATTACTCCCATTTTATAACAACAACAAAAATGAGGCACAGAGGAGTTAATGGTGACTCAGTTAATAAGTCAGTAGAATCAGAATTTTAACACAGTCCGGATGGTTCCAGATTATGCTCTTAAATACTCTGTTCTACCTCTCTTTAAGTAGGAATGAGATATCAGGGGAAAGTTTCTGTATAAAGATTAATTTGTAAATCACAAGGCAAACAATGATCCTCATTGGCCTCCTTTCACTGCCTTGTTTTATTTGTTGACATCACTGTCTTCTACTATAGCCAAGCTCCTTCAAGGCTACAGGGATCCTTCATTCATATTTGTGTCAATGATACTCCAAAACACAGACATGGGAGGGGCTTAAAGAGTATTTATTCAATGTGACTTTTTTAAAGGGACTACAGTCAGCAGTACTTCTCTCTCCAGCTTGTGTTAGTGTGGTTTTCAGTAGCTTTCATTATCCCACAGGGGCCTGGAGATGAAGCAGCCCCCCGAAAGGTGCAAAGCTTAAACTAAATGTTAAATGAAGACCCCAAGCATCTTAAAATGAGGAGAAGACACTCAAAATGTTAACACCAGCTATTAAGTAATAATTCTTAATATCAGAATTTATTTTAGTTATGATGACACTTTTAAAAATAGAAAGAAAAAAAACGAGGTCTTTTCTTCTACTTTTTCCATTTCCTGGGTTCTTTACAACAAAGTTCCCTATGTAATCACAGACCAGAACCACACCTCACTCTCTCTGCCATTCCCTATTGTCCACTAGGGTTTGGTGTCATAAACAACACAACAGAACTTCCTTCCCTGTCTCTTTCTCTAGGATCTAGAGTGACTGTAATACCTGATTTTACTTTGCTGTATCCTCTCCTGAAGTAGGGAAAGGAGAAATGTTGTGCAAAGAGATATTGTAAATTACTTATGACTTATTCCATTTGGAGTTAATTTTGCTATTGTACCCTCACATCAGCAAACACCAGTTGGACTTGATTAACTCATGTCCTGAATCTGTACATCTCTTCTTCTCTCTGCAGTGATAGCCTAACACATCTTTATAGCTATTAACGTGGGCCATTCTCCACTCCAGTCCAACCTGTGAAACAACTACTTGTACTGGTCTTCTCTTTAATAATAACCCTATATAAGGAATCAAGAAGTTATGTGCGTTTTTAAATATTTTACATTTCTTTTTATTTTTGAGAGAGCGAGAGAGACGGAGCATGGGGGGTGGGCATGGACAGAGAGAGGAGATAGAATCCAATGCAGGCTCCAGGCTCTGAGCTGTCAACACAGAGCACGACATGGGGCTCAAACCCACAAACTGTGAGATCGTGACCTGAGCTGAAGTCAGACACTTAACCGCCTGAGCCACCCAGGCGCCCCAACCCTAAATAAAGAATCAAGAAGTTTTTTGCAGAGTGCAGTCGAAATATCACTGACCATGGAGTCAGACAGACCTCAATTTAAACCCTGACTCAGCCCCATTTGAATGTGTTATTTACTTTCATTGAGAAACAAGCTTCTTTACTGAAAAGTGAGACTAATAACACCTGACTCATATTTGAATCAATGAGTATGATAAGGCTCCATCCTTTCCACAGGAGATAGGTACCACACAGGGAACACATGAAAGTGTAGTTTTTTTTCTTTTTTTTAAAAAAATAAAAATGGTATATACTTAAAGTATACGACATGATGATTTCATGGATATACATACAGATAGTAAAAGGATTACTAAGTCAAACTAACAAACATTATCTTCTCACATAGTTACCTTATTTGTATGGGTGGTAAGGACACCTGAAATCTACCCTCTTACCAATTTTCCAATATTCGATACAACATTGTTAACTATAGTCATCATGTTGCACATTCGATCTCTAGACTTATTTATACTTTTCACTCCAACTCTATACTATTCGACCAGCATCTCTCCACTTTTTCCACCCATTTTCCCCATCTCCCTGCCAAAGGTTATCACCTTTCTGCTCTCTGCTTCTATGTAATCGACTCTTAGATCCCATATATAAGTGAGATCATGCAGTTCTTTTCTTTCGTGCCTGGCGTCTTTAAAGTCCTCACCAAAAGAGTCGTTTCCAACCACACTTGTCTTCTGTGGTGGAACTGTTGTCAATGACATCAGCCATTTTTTTTGTGTTATCCTATGTTGAGTTCCACATCATAAACTCATTTTAGAATTTAGCACTAAGATAAAGTTTCTCTTTCTTAAAAAAATCGATGTTCCTTCACTTCTTGGAAACGGTATTTCATCTACTTTCACAGTGGATTTGCAATTGTTGTTAAGGATAACTATGTAAACCCATGTTTCCCTTTGTATCCTGGTTTCCAGGAAGCTCAAAGTCATTAAATGATTGTACTATGGAAATAAAGATTTTGCTTCCTACCACTTTTTTTTTAACATCTTAAGTGTATTTTTTATTTCAGTATCCTTATTGGACTTTTGGATTTTATTCTGTGTTCTCAAATATATATTTAAACATATGAAATATACAAAATACATTAACTCTTCAAATTAACACCATAAAATTAACCAAAGTTAAAGTGAAAATCTTTCCCCATGTACAGCTTTATGTTCAAACTATTAAAATTATTACCCTAATTATGAGAATAATCTAAATACATTTGGAACATCTGATTAATTTCTGCATCAAATGTTCTTTCAGCCCTGCTCCCAACCTTTTCTGTGAGTTTATATTTGAATCAGGCAGGAAAAGGATGCTGGTGTGTGTGTGTGTAAACTTTAGATCAACGTATCCTGGCAGTGTTTATCAGGACCATTTTTCTAATCACTTGAAGAACCTGAAATGATTTGCTTTTCCAGCATGGCAGTCTTAAAACAAGGAGTTTTCTTTATAGCTTATCTGCCCATCATAGAAAACAGCAATACTCTGTGAGCACCACTCCTCAATACCACAGGAAACTCAGCTTCTCTGTCGCTCCTCTTCATTTTTCCTTTCATCTGATTTCATCACTCTCCAGTTATTCCATTCCTTGATTTCAAATTCCCTCATGCTATGCTATGCTATCCTATAATATAATTCTCTGGAGCCACATTGGACAAGGATAAGTGTTTGAATTGATGTGTCAGATATATACAGACCTCACTGCTCTAGAGACTTCTGACAACTCAGTGCAGGAGCCAGGATTCAGGACATGAGGAATGCTAAACACAAAGACAAATTTACTAAGCATCTACTCTGTCCCACACAACGTGCCCAGAGGAGTGGAAGACAGAGACAAGGTAAGACATTTGTTATGTGTCTCTATATAAGGAGTTTACTGCCTAGCATATAACTGGAATGCAGTGATGTGCTATAAAACACACTGTAAAAAAGTAACACAGAAGGGGATATCTCTGCCCAATGAATCTATCAAGAAGGATACTCATAGGTGACCTTCTTATGGAAAAAAGGAACCTTCTAGGTAGAAGAGAGAGCATTAACAGAACAAGGAGACAGTAAAGTCAAGGCTGATTAGGGAAATGGTGAGTAACACAGGCTGTCTGAGCCCATGGGACATAGACGGAGGCATGAGAGATAAGACGAGGGAGTTGGGGCCAGATTTGGGGCGAGAGGAGGAACAGAGCTTTGAATTTTAGATTTCATGTCGAATGCCATTTTAATTAAGTCATTTCCTTGTTCTAAACTTGCACTGGCTCCTCCTCACTGGACAAATACAGGAAGAGCCAGAGGCTGTGTAGGAAGTGGAAACTGATTATATGGGGCTAGGATGAAAGAGAGAGGTGAGCTCCATCCAGCTACAGGGTTTAAAAACTCAATAAAGCAATAGGATTCTGCTTCCTAATATGTGAAATAAAGCTGTCCATCCAAGTCAAGGCTGCTCAGTTGACTATTCATTAAAGGCCCAGTTAAAACACTGAATCTTCACCTCTGCCCACTTCTAACTGCCATTCTGTTTTCTATGTTATGACAATCCCATGTTACAGATCTTATGATTCTCATAGAATAAGTATGAAACAGGTACTTACTTGGCTGTTGGGCCAAGTGCTGGACTGGAAATTCAATGTTTTAATATTCCAATGAACCGGTTGTATCAGCAGGGACTTGGGGCTACCTACTTGACCTTTTTATAATGTTTCACATTATGGGGGTAATTGCAACGTCTCTCTCAGGGGAGTTGTTAAGAGAGCTAACAAAAAAACTTATGTATAGAACCCAGCTCTGATTAGAGATTTAGCATCAGCATTCAGTAAGTTATAAATGGTTGTTTGAAGCATTTATTTCTGAGATACAGACGGTGATGGTTATGACTAACACAGTTCTTTTAGACTCATTGGAATTTCTGGCTATTGTCAAGAACCAAGTTTTTATGAGTTAAGATTATGCCTAAAGAAGATGATTGAAATTCATGTACTGTTTCTCAAACAGGAACAAAAAGAAACTCTATTTAAAAAGGTCCTTCTCTTATTGTTCATTTCAAGAGGCTGATTCCTGAAGTGTTGGGATTGTATTTCTAACATTGACCTAGGAGTCTCCAAAACATAAACAAGGGTGGATGAATGTATTATACCTTTAATATTAATATTAAAGTTAGCTCTATAAAAGGCTTGTCAATCCAACAAAATACAAGAAAAAGTTACACACATTAAAATGAATTTGTGAGCCAAGAAGGCAAATATGGATACATTTAGAGGGGGCATTTTTCTCCCCCTATCCCTCTGTCTCCTCTTCAACAAACACCCAGATAAAGTCTGAGGATCCCCAACAGCAGGAGTGCGGGTGGGGAGAAATCACCTAAGCGCTCTCGATTCCTCTCATCTGTTAACATCAATAGGCAATGTAATTAAGACAAGCCCTAATGTGGTTTATTGTTTTTCTATTACACAAGCTAGTTTTGTCTCTCAACCCATCTGGCTCCTGAAGTTCATCAAAGCGACTATCCAGGTGGAAAATTCCTTACACAGTCAATTTTGAAGGAGCCATATGGATGGAGAGCAACATTACCGCTAATAAACAACTCGCTGATAATTAGTTCTCAAAAGGACGTTTCATCTCTCGTGGACTATTAACATTTCATGTTAAATTCTCTAAGATTTTGTAAGTAGTTGAATGCTTTGCTCCTGTTGGAAATACCAACTCCTTGTTTCCATTCTAACAGTCACAGTCCTTAGGATAAGTGAGAGGAGGGTTGAGGGGTGCACAGGGGTGATCACATACTGTACAGGGAGTCCCTTGGGCACAGCAGACCCAGCATGCCCACATTATCCTTATCCCGTGTACAGCCCCCAACTCTCCTTCTTCGTTAGTCTATAATTAAATAAAAGTCACCCTCTTATTTCAGCCATCCAAGCCCCCCAGTTAGGAAAATTTCTTCAGTCTCTCACGTTCACCAACCCCTATTACCAATCCATTGCCAAAGCATGTCATTTTTACCTCTTAAATGTCTTAAATAGTACCCTTTTCTCCATCCTTTTTGCCTTCATTGGTCACCTGGTATTCTTAGCTTCACTCCCAGGAAGCAAGCCCAGGACCCAGGGGAGATATAGTTTCATTGGACTTGGAGCTAGAGAGGCAGCGGATGTGTGGTTGGCAAGGCTCACCCAAGGCAATGGAAGATGGAAGAATCTAAAGGGAAAGCTAAGATCTGCATTTTGGAGAGAGAGTCAGGAAGTATCAAATCTAATATGTTGTGTGTTTGAGTGGGAGAGGGGATGGGGTTAAATGCCAATTGCTGAGTGATTACTCTACATATGAAGTTGGCACTTATGGGCAGGAATGTGATGGTCCATTGGAACAGGAGTAGACAGACATTGGAACTGTAAGCTTCTAAACCAAGCCTCTGGCCTCAATGGCACTAATTAAAATTCAGAATTATTTAATTTTCCTTTCCTTTTCTCATCTCCCCCCAAAAATCTAAGCTTTGAGGCTAGGGACCCCTCTGTGTGTGTCACCGTCATATGCCCAGTGTTTCCCACAGTACTTGAGGCATGATCAACACTATCAAATATTTGTTGAGGGGCAGCGGGGGCTCAGTCAGTTGAGCACCCGACTTCAGCTCAGGTCATGATCTGTGGTTTCAGTTTGTGAGTTCGAGCGCCACATCGGCCTTGCTGCTGTCAGCCCGCTTCGGATCCTTTATCTTCCTGTCTCTATCTTTTATCCCCCACTTGTGCTCCCTCTCAAAAATATACATATTTTTAAAAAAGAAAAAAATAAAATATTTGTTGAATAACTATCTGAATTGGTCTTGAATACTGAAAATCTAATCTCATCACTTTAATGCTTAAGAATTCTTCAGTGACTCCATCAAGTCTTTAGGGTAAAATAAACCCAGAATCTTTAGTTTAGCATTAAACAAATAAACAAAAAATAAGCCATTTGGTTAGTTCAGGTCATTTTCCCACCTATAAGCTTAACATTTCCTCCCTCTTCTCCCTGCAAAGAGCGGCAGTTTCTATCATAATACACTACTTGTGATTTTTCACATGTGTCATATTCATTCACCTCTTTCCTCATAAGCAGGGATAGTTCAGGAAACACACTCTCCAGAAAGCCTTTCCAAACCTTATTCTTGACCTTGGTAAATAAGAAGGCAGTGATGGTTAATTTTGTGCCAACTTAGCTAAGATATGGTATTCGGTTGTTTGGTCAAATGCCAGTCTAATGTTGCTATGAAAATTTGGTTTGTTAGATATGATTAACATTTTTAAAAAATTTGTTTAAGTTGGCTCCATGCCCAGCACAGAGCCCAACATGAGGCTTGAACACAGGAGTCTGAGACCAAGACCTGAGCCGTGATCGAGAATGTTTAACCAACTGAGCCACCCAGGCTCCCATGGATAGGATTAACATTTAAGTCAGTAGACTTTGAATAAAGCATATTGCCCTCCATAATGTGATTAAGCCTCATCCAACAGTGAAGAACTTAAAAGGAAAGACTGAGGTTTCCCAAAGAAGAAGAAAATCTCCTCAAGACTGCAACATAGAAATGCTGCCTGAATTTCCAGCCCATGACCAGTTCTGCAGACCTCAGACTTGCTAGGCTTCACAACCACAGGAGACAATTGTGTAAGATCTATCAGTTTCTCTCTCTCTCTCTCTTTTTCTCTCTCTCTCTCTGCACCCATCCCACCTTATAGAGAGATTGTGTTTCTCTGGAAAACCTATACTAATACAGGAGCTTTCTATTTTAACTCCTATGTCTAGAACTTAGCAGATGAATAAATGGAAAATAAAACCTAGCATGAAATCACCCTCCATAACAGAAGAGGACTTTGCAGTGCAGAGGTAATCAGCTCAGGGCAGGGAAATACTAGTGAGTTAACCTGGGCTCCAGCACATCCCTCAATAGCCCCTCCCCGGCCGCCGGTGACTTGATCATCTGAGGCATAATAAAAAATAATGAGGAAAATATACATTTTATGAGTCCACTCATTCTGTTTTGAACACGGGGGAACATGTTACAAAGATTTCAACATGCACTCCCAGTGCTGGAGGGTAGAACAGTTGGGTGGGGCCTCGGACCTCCTGGAAGGAAGTGCAAAATCAGCCGAGAGCATAGAAATGGGGTGCATTTCTTTGTGCGTCCTATCTCACCTCCTTGTGTGTGGGCTTTGATTTTTGAATGACTGCTGAGTCACTGAAGAAGACCTCTCCACACCAGCTTCTTTGGACTGCTTGTTTTCAACCCCTGGTCTAAACAAATCTCAGCGTGTCTTCAGTGAGGTAAGTGAGCATATGACCAAAGTTCTAGGCAACAATGGCCACCCTCTGGCTATTTTTCTGGTGCTTGCTGGACTTCTGCGTTTATGCTAGAAAATGCCAGATCGTTCCCAGTAGGTATGACAGAGAGACAGAGAGTAGGTGCTGGTAAATATTTACTGAAAATCTCTGAGAACAAAGTGCACACCGAGAGTTCTTACCAATAGGCACGTCACCAATTCCGTCTTGCTTTGGCTCCTCTCTCTGGGCATTATCCTCCTCCATCAGAATCTTCTGCTAAATCTCAAAGCAGAAACTGAGAAAAGAAAAGTATCATGACTGGGAAGCCAAGACGGTCTCTGAGAACTGAAGGTCAATAGAGCTAACATCTGGTGAACACTAACTGCTGCTGACTTTTAAAAACAGACATCCTGGATTATCCTATAATCCCGTTGCTGACTATCCTTTAGAATGACAAACTTCAATACCATCACCACTAACCAACATCAACAAAAGCACACTTTTGGGTAGAATTGTTACAGATTAAAGGAAAAAAAAACACAACAGATGCCAGCAAACAAGTAAAGATCAATACTTAGAAGAATCAGTCCTCAGTATAACGACCTGGGGTTCGTTGTTACTTATATTCTATTGTTCATCTCATGCTTTGTCAGTCATCCCATTGGGTCCTTTGTCTTTATTCTTTCCTTTAATTTTTACAAAACCTCGTGTTATAGAAAAAGAAACCAGTATCTTTGCTCTTAAGAGTTTTCTAAAGAGCTCTTGACTTTAAGTCAGGCTTTTCTCAGCTTTCGTATGTGTCTAGATTTCTCTGCAGAGTCAGGCATGCCCCGATGGATGATGTGGCCCCACCGTCATATGAGGGATCTCATTTGTTGTGCACCTACTATGCCAAATATTCCTCATCTAATTTTCACAATGGCTCCAAGACTAAGTATTACCATTCCTATTTTACAGATGAGAGGCCTAAAGCTCAAGAAAAAGAGAGTTATCAAAAGTCACACAACCAGTAATGTGTGCTACCTTGTAAAGTGACAACCCTCATCTACCATTTGGATACAGAAAAAAGTATCAGGTTTTGTTTAACTTGTTCTTAATGTATTAAGGAGGATGGATTTTAATGGTGGTAGAACTAGAAGCAGAAAGACCAGTTAGAGGTCTATACCATATTTCCAGGGAGACATGTAAAGAAACTAAAGCGGGGCATTTGTTTAAGATAACAAGGTTCAAACTTGTTATCTTATATATCATATAGATACAGAAATAGGCATAGGCACAAGTATAGAGACAGAGATAGATATCTCATCAGCCCAAGATAACTCAAGATGATTTATTGGTACTGGCAGGTAGGTAAGGGGAGAGTCTGGTGTGATTTGGTAGCTGAATGATGATGATGCCATTATCCAGGAAGAGAAATGCAGGAAGTGGAGCAGATAGAAAGCAAGGAAGGGAATTCAATTTTGGATACGTTGATTTGGAATTTGTCAGTAGATTATCCAAATAAAGTGTGAGGTAGAGATCATGGTTAGAGTTGGAAATTCGAAGGGTCAGATCATGAGAGGTTTTGCTTTTTCTCAAAATGGAAGGGAGCAAGCTAAGCAGGCTCATATGTTGAGGGAAGATAGAGAGGGAAATGGTAAAGATATAGAAGAGAGGGGGATTAAGTGATGGAACAAGGTCATGGGAGAGAGGGTGAGGATTGGGTCAAGAGCCCAGTTGGAGGGTTGGCCTTAACTGATGCATATTTCCTAAACAGAATACCTGGATCCTAAAATCAGCATTGTGCTTAATGAGGAAATACTAGAGATATTTGCACTAAGATTAGGAAAGAGTCAAGAATGCTTAACATCTCTACTACTACTGAAGATTTTTCTAGAGATATTAACCAATATACTATAAACAGACAGAGGAATAAGAGGCACAGGAATTGGAATAGAAGTAAAACTATTTTCAGATGATATGATAGCTTACTCAGAGAACCTGAGAAAATCAACAGTAAACTAACAAAAATGATAAAATAAATGCTAATGTACTAATGCCAGTTTTAGTTTTGTTATGTTTAAAATAACTTCAACCTTCAGAAAAGCTGCAAGATGGGAATGCAAACTGATGCAGCCACTCTGGAGAACAGTATGGAAGTTCCTCAAAAAATTAAAAATAGAACTACCCTAGGACCCAGCAATTGCACTACTAGGTATTTATCCAAAGGATACAAAAATGCTTATTTGAAGGGGCCCATGAACCCTAATGCTTATAGCAGCACTATCAACAATAGCTAAATTACAGAAAGACCCCAAATTTCTATCAACTGACAATGGATAAAGAAGGTATGGCATATATATATATATATATATACAATGGAATATTACTCAGTGATCAAAAAGAATGAAATCTTGCCATTTGCAACAATGTGGATGGAACTAGAATGTATTATACTAAACGAAGTAAGTCAGTCAGAGAAAGATAAATGTCATATTAATTCACTCATAGTGGAATTTAAGAAACAAAACAGATGAACACAAGGAAAGGGAAGGAAAAATAAGATAAAAAGAGAGAGGGAGGCAAAACATAAGAAACTCTTAAATACAGAGAACAAACTGAGGGTAGCTGGAGGGTAGGTGGGGGGAATGGGCTAAATGGCTGAGCAGCATTAGGAGGGCACTTGTTGGGATGAGCACTGGGTGTTATATGTAAATGATGAATCAATAAATTCTATTCCTGAAATCATTTTTACACTAATGTGTTAACTAACTTGGATTTAAATAAAATTTTCAAAAAATAATTAAATTAAATTAAAAATTTTTTAAAGCTGCAAGAAGAACACAAAGACTATTTTTCCTGGAACTATGTGGAAGTAAGTTTTGAACATGGTGCCCATCATTACTGAATAGTTTAGTGATATAACCCATCAAACAAGGATATTCTCCAGAAAATCACAATATAAGGATCAAAATCAGGAAATCATCATTGAATTCAATTACTCCTTTTAAGTTTAAGTAATTGTCCCAACAGTATCTTTTTTTTTTTTTTTTTTTTGAGATAGAGAAGGAGAGAGAGGAGGGGGCGTGTGCAAGTGAGTGAGGGGCAGAGAGAAAAAGAAGTGAGGCTTGAGCTCATAAACTCTGAGATCATGGCCTGAGCTGGAGTCAGATGCTTAACTGACTGAGCCACCTATGCACCCCAACACTATCCTTTATAGGAGCTATTCTAGAATCATGTGTTGCATTTAGTGGTTGTGTCTCTTTAGTCTTTTTTTCAGCCTGGAAAAGTGTAGCACGGGTGGCCTTTCCTAGACTAATTTACCCTCATTCCCGCCTCTCTGTTGGAAAAGGCCAAGACCGACCACAACCCAAACACCTCCTGCCAGACATAGAAAATGAATAATTGCTTCTCTTCCAAGAGAAGCTTGGAAATGATGCCATGCTTTTTTTTTTTTTAATGTTTTATTTATTTCTAGGAGAGAGAGAGAGACAGCATGAGCAGGGGAGGGTCAGAGAGAGAGGGAGTCACAGACTGAAACAGGCTCCAGGCTCTGAGCTAGCAGTCAGCACAGAGCCCGACGCGGGGCTCAAACCCACGAACCGTGAGATCATGACCTAAGCGAAAGTCGGACGCTTAACCGACTAAGCCACCCAGGCGCCCCAGTGATGCCATGCTTTATCTTCTTTTATTTTTACTATAAAAGTTTTAAAGCAGACTATAAATGTGGAAATATGTTAAACCATTCTGCTGAATTCTCCCTAGATAGAATATTCATGGGAAAAATTGTCTTCTTTCCAAATGATTCTAAGACAACGTCTCTCAGGTTGTGTATTCTCAGGTCTGACTGATCTCCATGTAAATCTCAGGTAAGGAGACTGTTCTTAGATTAAATTTTAAAGGCATACAAAGAATACAACCATCCCATTGTGTTAGATATGGGTTCTAAGCATGTTTAAAAAAATGTTCTAGTCTGACTTTGTTCAAAGTTCTGTTGGGAATTCTTGGAAATCTGTTAGATTACCACTAATTCCATGGACCCATAGTTTAAATTTCTTTACATGTAGAGGCTACAACTACTTTTCCATAATTATATTTTTTTCTGGTTTTCATTGATTATCTGAAGACTTTTAAAAGCATAACAGATACATAGGTAACCATCATGCTGTGTGTGTTTGATGAATCGTTGTCCTCATTAACCTACCCAGATACATTATTAGATATTCCTTATTTCTTTTTTGCCTTTTAATGTTTATTCATTTTTTGAGAGAGAGAGAGGGAGAGAGAGAAAGAGAGATTGAGAGAATGAGTGGGGAGTGGGGCAGGGAGCCTTATTTCTGGAGTCCAGACAGGTTTCTGGAGCCAGTGTAAATGATCACATGGAGAGTTACCAGGTTTTTGTGGCAAATTCAAGATTTCCTTGAGTGCCTGGGATCCATGCTTCTCGAAGCCAACTCAGTGGAAGTGTTCTTGCATGTTGACATTCTATTTTCTTCTCTCCTTGGTGGCAGAATAAACCCCCCCCCACACACACACTTTTTTTTCTTTTTTTGCTACTGTTCTTTGTAGGAGCCATATTTTCTAGAACAGGTTGGAAAGAGATGGATTATGGGAAGGGCAAAATTCCACTTCCTGGTTGCCTAGAGACAAGGCCACACCAAGGAACTTTAAAAAATACAGATTCCTTAACACCAGGACAGACTTTCTAATCAGAGTCTGTGGAATGAATCCAGTAATGTATTTTTTAGAGAAATTTCTCAAGAGATTCTTCCTTGACTAGCATTGAGGGGTTGTGTTTTACACATAGGTTTAGCAGAATGATCCCTAAAGAAATTTACAAGAGTCTGGGAAAAGATGCTTTTCCTAGCCCCTTCTTAGCAAACTGTGGCTAATATTAGCATATGAATTTAAGGAAACAATTTTGTTAATGCAACATTTCTCAAGCTTATTTGAGTATAGAGCACACTTTTTTTTTTGACACAGCACATTACTACCCCCAAAAGCACAAACTTTATGAAATGAAATGTTGAGATAGAAAATACAACTCACCATGTTGTCACCCTCTTTTTATTGACAAAATCAATCTCTTATGTTTGTCAACTGAGTAATACATGTAACTTGCAGCCATTTATCTGTATTATACGAGGCCTTCATTATAAGTATTATTATCTGTCTCTTCCTCTGCTCATTCCTAAACCTTAGATGTTGAAGAAAATAAAAATAGTTATAGAATTAATCTGCATTGATTACTTCCTGAATGCTAGGCTCTGTTCAAAGTACTTTTCAGGCAATATATAATTAATCTATGGCCCTACGGAGTAAGTTTTATTATTATAACACTGTTATGACAGGATATCGAGGTAAAGAGAGATTAAGTAGCTAAACCTAAGAAAACACGCAGTTACGAAGTGGTGAATCAGGTATTACAGACATTAAATCCAGGTGTTCAGACTCTTGAGCTGATAGTATTAAGCACTCTTATATTGCTTGAGCATTAGTCACTGGTCTTCCTCTACATGTTCCTTCTTGACAGTCTCATCCAGTCAAAGCTTCACCTTATCCGAGGCTTACTAAACCCTTCCCCTAACTCTTGTTCTCTCTCCTGGGCCACGGACCCACTCACTAACTGCTTGCTTGACATCTCAGTGGGAAGCTATCAACTGGAACCTCAAAGTCAATATATTTCTAGTAGAATCTCATCTTTCCTCCTCCAAATTTACCCCTCCTTCTGTGTTCTCTCTTTCCGTCCATTCATGTATTTCTTCTTATGACATATCTGAGCATCTATTATGTGTCTGGTACTGTGCGCTGGTAGGGATATGTATACAAATGAACAGAACTTGGATTCTTACTCTCGGTTTCTATGGCCCCAGAACTTCAGTGAACACATGCTTCATCATGCCTTCCTCCTCTTTCTTTGTTATGATCTTCCAGATTAATCTCCAGCAGCTATATTCATTCTCTAAATTGTTCTCAAGCTATATTTACTTGAAAGGGAATTTGATTGTCCTGAATTATTTTCCCATGACAGTTCACTGGCACACCTGTAGGTGGTCTGGCAGATTGTAGTCTAAGGATGGCCACACCACCAAGCATGCAATGTGACACATTCTTGCAATGTGACATTGATAGTCCTTCCTTGTGAGATGGGGTCTATACCTCCTCCCTTTGCATGTTGGTGGGCTTGTATCTGTCGTGGAAGTGGTGATATTATGTGCTTTCAGGGGCTAAGTTCTAACAGGCAAAACAACTCCTGTCTGGCCTTTTGGGGGTGCTTGCACTTGGACCTCAAGGAAGGGGAAAGACCTTGCAGAATTGTGATATGAAAGTGTTCCGGGTTATGGTCCCCACTGAGGACCCAGGTAACAACCAGCACCAACCTCCAGACTGGTGAGGGGACAAGATTTCATATGATTCCCAGTCCTGGCCTTCAAGCCACCATAGCTGATGCTGAGCAGAGCAGAAACAAGTTACCGCCTCTGAGCTTTACATAAATTGGAGGTGTGTGAGCCACAGAAGTGTTGTCATTGTCTTAAACCATGAGTTTTGGGATTGCTTGTTAGGTAGCAAGATAGAGGCGGAGGAGGTGCCCACATCTGTTTCAACCTCCTATATATTGCCGGAGGCAAGGTCACATAGCATAAAGCACAGTTGCTGCCAAGGAGGCAGGAACCATGATTAAATGTGAATCGTATGTTAATCCTCTATAGCACCTAATAGAGTGTGTTGCATAGAGTATATGTCAAATAAATATTTATTGAATTGAATTCAAGCATGATGTAATAGTAAGAGCATACATTTTGCTGTCAGATATACTAAATTTTAAGCCAAAGTTCTAAATGTCACAGTTCTAATTTTTACATATAATTATGTACATATGTATAATATAATTATACATATATAATATATAATGTATACACATATATAACATATATAGTATGTATAATATATACATATTATATATGTAATATATATATGCATAACATCTGATTTTTATTAAAAGCAGAAAAGCCTAAGTGTCAGAAAGCAAAAACAATAAAATTAATGCTAGTTTCCTCTGAAAACTGGGAATTTTGGAAGGGTGTGGGAGTGAAGTGATCTTAAAATAGATACTTTGAAAATTTTGTATAATTTGATTTTTTGTTGTTCCTTGCTTTTTTGTCTTTAATGAAAACATTAAAAACACGTTTGAAGTTCACAAATTTGATACCATTATAAGCAGACAGTACCATTAACAGAAACAGTAAAGTGTGAAAAGATTATTAGATTCAGGGCACCGATGATGATTCGATGTCGATTAACGTGTATTTGGTATAAAGGGCTGAATCGTGGTTGGAGTTGTGGTCGTTGGCAGTGTTGAAGGTGCGCCTGGGCAGGCCCTCTAGATTCTGGTTCTAGTAGGGCCAGTCAGGAGATGGGATCGATCGGGTGGGGCTTGCAGCTGAGAGGGTCAGAGACAAGCACCACAGATCTTTTCTAGTTCTGCCTGTCCCAGTACTGGACGAAATAACTCTTTTTGACACAGTCTGTTTACCCTAAAGCTTGTTTACCCTCATGCCATTTCTGCAATTCTGTAATAATTAACTCTGGACCTTCCAACCTAATATGAAAGTTGGTAGGTAGGACAATATTCTATAGCCGAAAGTAGCCTTCATAAATTTATCTATCCCCACCATGAACTTACTTACAGTTTTAACCTGGGATATATCTATAGCTGTATTTGTATCTATGTTTATAGCTATATTCATAGCACCTATATCATTTATATATCTCTCTGGATATATGAACAGAAATAGATATCCTGCCTGTACATTCTCATATAAAACAATCAGCATTTATTCAAATTTAGCTCTGACCAGTATGAGATGTTAGGACGTATTGAGTGTAGGGTAAATGTATTATAAGCATGGAGTCCACACAAGGTATTATAGCGGTACGGTGCAGAGCCAGGGTTTTACTACAGGATTACTGACTGCTTCTCCAGATGAATTTAAATCGATGGCTCTAAGAACATTTTCACAAAAAGGCATCTTCTAGCCTATTGACCCTAGAAATGCACTTCTCACAGCTCCTGGGAAGATCTTCAAATTGGCGTCAAAATGCTTTGGGCAAAAGAAACATCGTGTATTTTATTAAGTGAATATTATCCCCAAAGTGCACTAATGAATTTTTTTAATACATGAAAAGCCTCTTTTAAAATTTGTTTAATATTTAATACACATTGCCTTGGATGAGTATTAAATAATACATTTGAAATTTTAAAAATGCATATGCAAAATTCTCCACGATATTAGGGACTGTAATTCTATTGTTGTCAGTTTCCTTTTATGTATCCTGTCTTCTGTGGGTTCTGAACAGATATAGGGATAACAAAAAACTGTCATGATGCCTTTCTCTTCTTTTCTTTTTTTCTTTACAAAGCAAGAAGAAAGGCATGGGAGTATATTAGTTGCCTAAGATCTCACTGCTCTTCATGATGACAATGATATTCTTAGACTCTGGGATGTGTTGACTTTTTTTGCTACTCTCTTTACTCATGATATTTAGAAACAAGTGACTTATACATACCCAAGAAGGATGTATGTATTTGTATAAGATATATACGTGTATTTTAAATCACTGCTATGAATTTCTATGCTATCTCAAAAGTTAATAGAAAAAGTACAGCATTTCAAGTAAAGAATTTAGATTGCATTAACTTTGTCAGTTTCTTTCTTTCCAAATAGAAACACCAGACTTGGTTTCCCTGCTTGTCCTCAAGCAGTATATCTGCCCAGCTATTCCAAAGTGAAAATCATTACTTCCTGCTACCTAGTAGATGTACAGAAATGAGAGGGAGAAGATAAACTTCTTTTCTGAAGCCAGGAACAATGCTGAGGACGTGGAGGCCTCCGCCACATTTTAGTAGCTTTTTGTGCATCCTTTAGCGTGGCTGGAGGAAACAAAATTACCAATTTCTCCATGAGAGTTTGGGTCCATAGTGGTTTTAAAAAGTTGTAGGCGGGAAGAGACTCTGAATCTGAATCTGTTAGGAACTGGAATGATACCTAATCCCCTTTTCTTTTGAATTATTCTGTTGGTTTGGTGATGAGAAATAAGACAAAATGAGGTAAAAACAAACCAAACCAAAGTGCAAGTTTAAGACCTAGTAAAATAATGGGTGTAGTCTTCCAGAATCTGGTTAAATAAAAAAAAAACAAATGTAATTCTTAGAAATGTAAGACATCAGAGTTGTTTTTTTTCTTTTTTCTTCTTTAAACAAGAGAATAGTGGAAGATACAGGAGTCCAGGATAAGAAAAGAGTAAGGATGAGATCTTCATTCAGGGTGGTGGAACCATCCATCCACTCATATGAGTTGTTTTTCAGTTGTGGTGAATGTGAATAGCCCATCTACCGCTTTCACCCTATTCCTCTCTTTGCCGATTGTAGGTCTTTGTGAGATGGTGCAATACAGACAGAATGAGAGAAGATAAATGACTCTCCAGTGGTTTCCATAACCTTTATCATTAGTATCTTGGCTCTAATTAAGGCTGGTGATAGGAGAAGCGAAATGTCTTAAATTCTGGGTGAACAGTCATTTAACTACTCAGAAAAACATTTGAAACTTAGGACAAAAAATTGCAAATATTTGTCTCTGTTTATTCTGAGCTCATAAACGACTGAGCTTCCTTTTTTCTCCCTAAGAGAAGAGACACAGTAGATGCTGACTGGATGGTAAACTCCACAGGATCACTCTGGTGTGTTTGTCTTTATATTCATGGCACTTGGCACTGGGTGGGGCCTCAATGAATATTTGCTAGATATCAAATGATTGAGTAAAAGGGGAGGCATAATCTTTTAGAAGCCAAAACAATTTTTAAGTCTTGAGAAGTTCATCTAAGTATGCCATTCCATCTGTGTTCATAGGTCAACCGAAAAAGAGGAATCAGACAGGGAAGTCAACAGATAATCCACTGAAAGATATGAATCTGGGGGTATCTTTGTGATCCACTTTTCCTATCACTTGTGGGAAATATCGCCAGCATATGAATCAATCAGTGCCCATGAGGCTATCCAGGAACGGAGCAGAGTCCCATGTTTATCAGTCCAAGTTACATGAGCCATTGTCACTCTCTGGGTCTCTCTCTCCCACTTGACTCACTGACTCAGAGGAGAAGGGGCAATTCTCCCAGTGGTGCATTTGGGAAATGAACTGGCTCTGCATAGTAGCTGGAAGCCAGCTGACCTTAAGAATTACACATTCTGGGGCGCCTGGGTGGCTTAGTCGGTTAAGCGTCCGACTTTCGCTTAGGTCATGATCTCGCGGTTCGTGGGTTCGAGCCCCACGTCGGGCTCTGTGCTGACTGCCAGCTCAGAGCCTGGAGCCTGTTTCAGTCTGTGACTCCCTCTCTCTCTGACCCTCCCCTGCTCACGCTGTCTCTCTCTCTCTCCTAGAAATAAATAAAAATATTAAAAAAAAAAAAGAATTACACATTCTGGTCTGCCTCTTCGTATTCTACGTTGTGCAGAGGCTAGTTCTCTAATGGGGAGCCATGTGGTGACCGGTGGGTAAGTCTAATTATGGAGTGCAGTTTTAGAAGTCTGCTGTCATCATGTACCTAAGCCACACCTTTCTTTAATAGCCTTACCAGTTATGAAGATAGCATTGTGTCTCCTGCCAGACTTCCATGTCCACCTTTCCATTGTTTTCAAATTTGACTGGGAAAAGAATGTTATGTTCTTATCTTCTTCAAGACCTACAAGGGTACTTGGGTCCAGAAACTATGCATCTATATACTTTGCATCTGGTTATCTGATGCATATTCACTCATTTATTTATCTGGCCATTCCTTTGGAAATAGTGAGCCCTTAGAAAATGCCAAGTATAATGGTGAGCCCTGGGACCCTACCTATACAGAGTTCATAGTGTAGTGTTCTTAGAAAGCAATTTGACAAGTGGGTAGGCACATAGCTTCCCAGGAGGTAACAGAGGCTGAGCTGAGTTGCTCAGTTTGTGTGTGTGTGTGTGTGTGTGTGTGTGTGTTTAACTAAGTCATAATGGAGTAGGATTTGGCCAGGAGTTAGCCAGATCTACCTGATGTATTAGATCTGATCTGGTTTGCTTGATCAGAACTGGAGCTCATGGAGGAAAAAGGGGTTTAGTTCCTAGAGACCCTCCTCAGACACCACAGTAAGGGCCCTGGAGTCTGCCTAGTAGGGACCAGCCAACTGAGTTAGATATTGGAGGAGTGATATGGTCAGGTTTCTGTTCTGAACAGGTCACCTTGATAGCATGGAGGACTGATCTGAGGAAGACAAGCCTGAAGAAACCGGGTAAGAAATTTTAAGAATGTGATTTAGCAGCACCTCTGCTTATTTTTGTTTTTCCTTTCCTTTTTTTACCCTTGGCAATCTTGACATGTTGTAGGATGAGCAATAAGGAATTCCCACCTCTGATGATGATGAAGAAGAAGAAGAAGAAGAAGGAGGAGGAGGAGGAGGAAGGGAAGAAGAAGAAGAAGGGGAAGAAGAAGGGGAAGAAGAAAAAGCCAACAATGATGGTCAACATTAATGGAGTTCTTGCTATAAAGGGCCACCATTTGCCTTTGTACATTAGCTCCCTTCATAGTCACTAAAAATGCATGAGATAGATAGTATTTTTTTTTTCCATTTTACACATGAGAAAATTTAAAGTTAACAAGGTTAAAATAACTTCCCCAAGGGTGCACAGCCAGCAAGAAGCACACATGTGGGACTTAAATTCCAGGCAGAGTTCAGCTTCCATTCTGATAACCCTATTCTTTTGTTTTAAATGTTTATTTATTTTTGAGACAGAGATAGTACATGAGCAGGGGAGGAGGAGAGAAAGAGAGAAACACAGAATCTAAAGCAGGCTCCAGGCTCTGAACTGTCAGCATAGAGCCTGACGTGGGGCTTGAAGCCATGAACCGCAAGATCATGACCTGAGCTGAGGTTGGACGCTTAACCAACTGAGCCACCCAGGTGCCCCCTGATGACTCTGTTCTTTATAAGAAGCTTCATAGCACTTTACCAAGTGCTTTCTACACTCACTAGAGTTTTATCTAGATCCTTGGGTCCACTTTAAATTCACTCTAAAGAGAGTGATTTATTTTCATTTAATAGAATCATATGCTCATGAAAAAAAATATAATTAAAATATAATGGGAGAACTGATTTCTGGCTGCTGTTGTTGTTGTTTTGCTATAGATTATTTATTCAGCATTTGACAACCACTGACTTAGCACCTAGTATGTGTTATGCACAATTTTTTTCAAGCATGGGCCAATAATAGCCAATATCTTCATTAGGTTTCCTCTATCACATGGAGCCTAACTTGGCATCATTATCCAGAGGTCCTCAGTATTTGCTTTCAGAACAAAGAAAGCAAAGGAGAGCATTGTACAAGTCAAAGCATCCAATTAATTAAATTAATTTAATCAAACCACAGACTACCTTAAATTTATTGGTTTTATTTCTTGGAAATCTTTAGATTCTATTTGTATTCCCATCCACGTTAATAAGTAGAGATGGCTGAGTTGCTTTATGTTCATTTAGCAATAACTTACATGAAATAAGATAGAAATTTATTTATCTAGGGTTGTGAATGCTTCATCATTTGTGTTGGCATTACTTATTCCAAACATTTTAGGCTTAAATAGAAACCCCAAAGTGCCATAATGAACAGCTTGTCATTCTCAGTGAACAGACTTGTGCTTGTTATAAGCAAAGGCTGAGGAGTGTGATTTCAAACCACCCAGCAAGTCTTGGCTGGAACAAGTCCTACACCAAGAAATTACACATATGTAGCCCTAGTTTGCTCCCAGAGGTAGGTTGCTTCTCTCAGAGGGTTCTGGTTCATTGAGCTTCACACCCTGCCCCCACCCTCACCTTCTCACCACATGACCACACCTCCCTGGGCAGAATTGCCAAAAGAATGTGGGATGGCAGAGTTCCCAGATTCCTTCCTTGGCTAATGGGCCCAAATTATGGCATCACTGTTAGGCTTTAAAGATTTCCTCCTTGTTTCTAGTGTTATCATGTTTTCTTGTGTCCTGACTCTACCTATTTGAGAGAAAACATAGGGTCCAATTCTTGTTTAAGCTGCCAAAATCCCTCAGTGCTTAGGCAAAGAAAGGAAAAATGGCACAAGTGCGTAAGATTACCCATAGACCTCAGAAAACTACACTTTCTAGTTTTGAGTAAGGAACATGTAGGTAAATTTATCCCCAATGTTCCAGGTTTATCCTTTTGAATAATTGGATCATTCCACAAAATACCATATGGAAAGAGTATTATCTGACTAGTATACTTTTTTACCTTTTTTTAAATTTAGATTTCAGTTAACATACAGTGCAGTATTGGTTTTAAAAGTAGAAATCTATGATTCATCACTTACATGCAACACCCAGTTCTCATCACAAGTGCCCTCCTTAGTACCCATAACCCATCTAGCCCATCTCCCACTCACCTCCCTCCATCAACCCTCAGTTTGTTCTCTATCATTAAGAGTCTCTTGTGGTTTGTTTCCCTTTCTTTTCCTCCCCCCACCTCCCATATATTTACCTGTTTTGTTTCTTAAATTCCACATATGAGTGAAATCATAACTTTCTCTGATTGACTTATTTTTCTTTTTTTTTTTTTTTTAAATATTTTTATTTCTAGGAGAGAGAGAGAGACAGCGTGAGCAGGGAAGGATCAGAGAGAGAGGGAGATACAGACTCTGAAATAGGCTCCAGGCTCTGAGCTGGCAGTCAGCACAGAGCCCGACGCGGGGCTCGAACCCACGAACCTCGAGATCATGACCTAAGCGAAAGTCGGACGCTTAACCGACTAAGCCACACAGGCGCCCCACTGATTGACTTATTTTTCTTAGCAAAATACATTATAGCTCCATACGCATCATTGAAAATGGCAAGATTTCATTCTTTTTTAATGGCTGAGTAATATCCCATTATATATTCCATTATACACACACGCACACACACACACACACATACACACCATATTTTCTTTATCCGTTCATTGGTTAATGGACATTTGGCCTCTCTCTATAGCTTGGCTATTGTTGACAATGTTGCTATAAACATTGGGGTACGTGTATCCTTTCATATCTGTATTTTTTTATCCTTTGGGTAAATACATAATAATGCAATTGCTGGACAATAGGATAGTTCTATTTTTAGTTNGTAAACATTGGGGTACGTGTATCCTGTCATATCTGTATTTTTTATCCTTTGGGTAAATACATAATAATGCAATTGCTGGACAATAGGATAGTTCTATTTTTAGTTTCTTGAGGAATTTCCATACTATTCTCCAGAGTGGCTACACCCTGACTGGTATATTTTTAAGGCTTTATTTGAAAGACTATTTGACAAGACAATCCAATATTTAATACTATATTATATTAATTATAACAAACATACTAAAAAGAGATGACAAAGATTAATTTCAAGATAATTCACGTTTTATTCCAGAGAATTCTTTCCTAAATTAAGATTCTTAAAACAACCAAAGGGAAGCTAATTGATTGTTTCAATCTTTCTTTTCTTCAGCTCCCTTATAGGCTAATGATTCAAGTGAGCCAAAAATTGAGAACATTTAAATGAAAAACCTTAATAATAATTCAGTGCATAAGAGGGTATTTAAAAGGAAGTGTGGTTTAGTGGGTCCTTCCAATGGAAAATGTCTATTTATCTTACTTTACTCCAAGCATTTCCCTGTGCAAGACCTTCATATATCACCAAAGCAGAAGTATATTGATTGACACAAAGGTAGGAAGCTGGATCCAGCTCTTTAGAGAAAATCTCAGCCTTCTGTATGTTTGTTGAATTGTTCTACACTGGTTTGTGTCTGTGGTGATTACCTAGATTACGGAAATCTGTGGGCTTAAGCAAGTCTTTTTAGTATTCTGTTTTCTCACCTATGTATTACTGAAACTGTTAAAGCTAAAAAGAGCCCGCTCCTCAGAAGTACACCATGGAATTTGTCATTCTTTGAATTTATAGGTTACATGTTAAATGAGACCATCAAGAGATGGTATAAAAAAGCAAAGTGTGTAGAAGTAGAAATATAAGGAACAAATCCTCATGGTTTCGTGAACACCCAGGTGGAATTATTCATGTGTGTTTGACAGACAAGCTAACCTGATCTGTGGCTTTTCCCCCACATTGTACAGACTCTAAGGTGTCCAGTGTAGTTTGTATCTATTAGGATACTCTCAATAACATGTCCATTGAATTGGTTTAAACAGCATGAGAAGTCAGTGACTCATGTAACTGGACGTCAAGGATTACATGGGCTACAGTTGGGGGGCCAGAGGTGTTTCATTGCTGAGCTCTGTGGAGCACAAGCTCCATCCTAAGGACAGTTTTCCTTCTAATTACAAGGTAGCTGCCAGCTTCAGTCAGGGTCACATGCTTTTCCCTCCACTTTCAGTGTAAAGGAAACTGGGTTTCCAAAGGACCCCTAAAGACAAGAAAGTTTTTTTCCTGGAAGTCTCCAGCAGAAGCTCTTTGAGCCCCATAGGCAGATTTGGGGTCACATACCCACTCTTGATTCAATCACAGGAGGAAGTTATGGGATAACCTTTTCACCTAACAGGTCGCTGAGAGACATGGGCTATGTCAGAAAGGGCTGGGCACCTAAACAATATCACAGTTCTACTGGAGAGGAAAAAGAAAGAGTAAAGGCTGAAGGCCACCAGTAGTGTTCATTCCAGAGAGCCTGAGAGGACAAGGCTATACAGTAAGTAGAAAAACCATCATGACCATTAACAAATAGTAAGACTGAGCATTTGAAGCTACCAAATGGGTCAGATAAAAGATCTATTTATAAGAACCTGTCTCTGACTCCCGAGGAGCCCCATGGCTGACAGCATGCCTGGCAGACTCTTTCTGGTCCAGGCTGCCAGAGGGAAATGTGCAGACCAGCAAATGGGTTGGAAGATGAGAGTGTATGGCTAGGATCTCTTCACTTCTCATGGAGAGGAGAGAGCATGGTTACAAGTCATCTGCACATGGGAAAGTAAACAGAGCAATCGTTCTGCACCTGACGGCTCTGCTCTCAAGTATCATTTGTGCCTGAGCCTTTGCATCACGGGTACGTGTGATGATCCATCCATTTACTCAGACTTGTAAAGACAATGAGACAGTCAACAGTCAGCTGCTAGTATCCCAAGGGGCATATTTGAGTCTGCAAAAGACTCGAAAGCTAGATTTGGTTTGGGAGGGAGAAAAGTATGTTTTAAATTTCTTTCTTTCCCTTTCCTTTCCTTTCCTTTCCTTTCCTTTCCTTTCCTTTCCTTTCCTTTCCTTTCCTCTTCCCTCCTTCCTTCCTTCCTTCCTTCCTTCCTTCCTTCCTTCCTTCCTTCCTTCCTTCCTTTTGGTTTCTTTAAAATACCAAGAGATGCTCGACATCGCTCATCATCAGGGAAATACAAATTAAAACCACATTGAGATACCACCTCACACCATTCAAAGTTGCTAAAATTAACAAGTCAAGAAACAAAAGATGTTGGCAATGATGCAGAGAAATGGGAACCATCTTGAACTGTTGGTGGGAATGCAAACTAGTGCAGCCACTCTGGAAAACAGTGTGGAGGTTCCTCAAAGAATTAAAAATAGAACTATCATAAGACCCAACAATAGCACTCCTAGGAATTTATCCAAGGGATACAAGAGTGCTGATTCATAGGGGCACATGTATCCCAATGTTTATAGCAGTGCTTTTAACAATAGCCAAATTATGGAAAGAGCCTAAATGTCCATCAACTGACGAATGGATAAAGAAGATGTGGTTTATATATACAATGGAATACTACATGGCAATGAGAAAGAATGAAATCCTGCTATTTGCCACAATGGGGATGGAACTGGAAGGTATTAGGCTAAGTGAAATAAGTCAGAGAAAGACAGATACCATATGTTTTCACTCATATGTGGAACTTGTGAAACTTAACAGAAGATCATGGAGGAAGGGAAGGGGAATAAATAGTTTCAAACAGAGAGAGACTCTTAACCGTAAGAGACTCTTAAATATAGAGAACAAACTGAGGGTTGATGTAGAGGGTTGGGGGAGAGGGAAAATGGCTGATGGGCAATGAGGAGGGCACTTGTTGGGAGGAGCACTGAGTATTGTATGTAAGTGATGAATCATGGGAATATATGCCTGAAACCAAGAGCACACTGTATATACACTCTGTGTTAGCCAACTTGACAATGAATTATAATTTAAAAAATAATTTAAGGGAAATTTATCACAAGACTTTAGACTCATTTTTTAAGGCAAAGTTGTTTTTGGGGGGCTAATTGAGAAATATATCTTAAAAGAATTAAATGTGTAACTTTCTTTGGAAAAAATTAAATTAATTAAAATATACCAAGAAGTGGTGGATGTAATTGTAGAGCTTTAGAAAACGGGTGTCTGAGTCAGATAAGAGAAGGAAGCTAGCTAGGGAAGCTTGACCATTTGGGTTCTGCTTAACTGTCAGGAGCCAGACCTCCAGGGCTGTGAGGTGGTGGGCGTGGGGGTGGGACAGGGCCATATTAGACCGAGGAGAACCCACAGTGTCTGTCTTGCTTCCTTTTGGGATCCTGGAAGGAGGTCCCCTCTTGGGACCCAAAAGATCCCAACTCTCTGCTGGGGTGGTTGTGTGTTAGAGCTGGGGTGGGTGCTCTAACACAGTACTACAAACTGGATAGCTTAAATCAACAGGAATTGATTGTCTCACGGTCCTGGAGGATAGAAGTCTGAACTCAAGGTGGTGGTAGGGCCATACTTGCACTGAAACTCTGCTGGGAATCCTTCCTAGCTCCTGGTGTTTGCGAGCAGCCCTTGGCTGTTCAGGCTTGCAGCTGCAGCAGTCACGTGGCATTCTCCCCTGCCACATCTGTGCCCGGGTGTCTTCTCTCCTTATAAGCACATGAGTCATGCTGGGGCGAGGGCTCACCCTACTCCTACGTGACCTCATCTCAGCTACCTTATATCTGCAGCGACCTTATTTCCAGACAAGATCACGTTCTGAGTTACTGGCGGTTAGAACTTCAAATATGTTTTTGGGGACACGATTCAACCCTTAAGAAGTTGTCATATGAAAAGTAAAAGTGGTATAGATTAGACAGTCCTGGAATTTAGCTTAGCTCCCACATGGCATAGACACACTAAAAAATTCCCACTTGCCCCAGGAGGGGTGGTGAAGGTTGGCTGAAAGTCACCAAGTGAGGGCAACATGGTTCTGGCGTTGGGAGTTGCAGTACCGAACACCTGAGCCGGGTGGGACCCACAAGGGAAGAGCAGTCAGACCTCAGGAGGGACGCACAGTACCACTGAGGGGGGCTGAGTCATCAGGAGAAATTCCTGGGTCCAGATGAGCTGAGAGAACAGACCATAAATTCTGAAGTCCACCAGCTGTGGCTTTCAGCAGCAGATGCCAACAGAATCGTCAGTGCAGGGCGCAGCTGGGATCCGCCACTCCCCAGAAGGGACAGCAAAGTTCCAGGCAGCACAGTGTAGGTCCCAGAATCATGCCTCCTCTCAGTGATCCAGAGCTACATGTCCACCCCTTAATAGGTAGAGGAAATGGGGCTCTGAAAGACTAAGCATTTTTGTCAGTAATCCAAGCTGAGACCAAGTTACTTCAAGAGACAGATAAGACTACTGGGTTGAACTAAATGTCCACACAGCATGCCTCCACCCCTTCCTTCCATGCACACCCCCCTCCCCAAGCACAGACATATAGACACACACACACACACACACACATCTACCAGAAGAAACCAGGCTGGTGAAAAACATCAGGTCAATCACAGAGAAATCAAGAAGAAACACTTTTTAATGGTAATGAACCCAGTTAATGGTAACTGAACCCAGCATACATTCTGCATTTTGTAAGGACTAGGTCCTTCTAAAGACCCAAAAGATATTAATGCATACTGATCGTGACTTCAAATTTGTCTACTCGGGGCACCTGGTGTCTCAGTTAAGTGTTGAACTTTGGCTCAGGTCATGTTTCATGGTTCATGAGATTGAGCCCTGCATTGGGCTGTGTGCCAACAGCATGGAGGCATGGAGTCTACTTGGGATTCGCCCCCCCCACCCCCACCCACTCATGCTTGCCCACACTCTCTCTCTCTATCTCTTTCACAAAATAAATAAACCTAAAAAGGGGAGAGGGAAGGAAAAGGAAAGCTATAATACTATAATATAGCTTGTTGAAATTTGTCTCCATTTTAAGTTTGCTGTGAATATATCTGTCTCCATGCAGGGGTAAACATGCCTTCACTAGGTTTATGAAAGCCTGGTGGACACGGGTCAGTGTGTGCGCAAGGGCTAGGGAAAGAACTTTAGACAGACTCTACCCCACAGTTCTAGATGGCAGAGTGAGCCTGGAGATCAGCGATGATTTGCCTTAACTTCTTATTGTCTATAGACACACGATTCCTCAATTCCTTCAACAGTAACCACCCTTTCTGTGACCATTGTGAATGTGACGCTGCTGTATTTGAAATTTCTAGGTTGGGTTGATTCAAACGACATATTATTGGGAAGTCTCTGCAAACATAGTAACAAGCATTTTCTCAGGCAGGCTAGCCCAGGGTACCAACGGGTTCAACTTGCAAGAACATTTGTTCCATCCCTCAGCTCTCAGCCGAAGCAACGGTTGGCATTGCAGCTCTAGTCAACTCAAGAATTCTGGTCTGAAGCAGAAGGGATGATCCAATATTTCATCTTCCTCCTGGCCCCTGAGGTCACCTGGCTGCAGGTGACTCTGGCAGTCAGGCTGGTTGAGCACCCTAGCACCACAGGTGATCCGCGTGCTGCTAATGCCACCGAAGCTGCTGCTTCAGTCACCTGACCCAGTCATCGTGACTGAGGCTCCTCCAGGAGAGCAAATGTCCGGTGCCTTAAGGCCCTTTCTTTGCTCCCAGACTATCCGTTACATAATCTGTTTGCTTACTTAACCAGATATATTATAATTATGTGTATATTTGTTTTCCTCCAGGGCTAGGGAGTGAGTCCCTCAAGGGCAGAGACTGTACCTTTCATGTCCTCATCTGTAGTGCTGTGTCTGGTATGTACTATGTGATCAATAAATAAAGGAGAGAATAAGTGAAGGAAGGAAAGTTTCGGTGACATTTGCGACTGTTCTCTGTCCCTGATTTGGGCCAAAGAGGGATGAAGTAAGAAAAGAGCTCAAATCTTCAATGTAATCCCTTGGGCTTTCTCTTCTGCAATTTGCCAATCGTGCCTAGAGCTCACAGGAAAAGGACTGTGTGCCTTGACTTTTGAGCCCCTTTTGTCTAATTTTTACTGGCATGTAATAAATTCCCCTTCTTTAAGAGGGAGGGAGAAAATTCCAGAAGCCTGAGGTGATCTGGAGACTGCACAAAGGGATTTTCAGTTCAGGGAGTCGGGGCTATTTTCTATGTCCACTGAAAGTTTGAGGGTTTCCTGGATACTCCTGAGGTGAGAGGAGTCAGAGAGGAAAGAGCTGCTTGAATCCAAGCAGAGCAAGTTGTATTCAGTGTACCTCAGGCAGGTCATTCAAACTTACGGAGTCTTATCTTACCTTCAAATTGGGAGAAATGATACTGTCTTATATTTAGAACTAGAAATAATGTAAACATAAGCTGCCTGGCAGTGTTTGCCATATGTAATTGGTGTTTAATTCACACTGTTATTATAATATTTAATATTCCTACTTAGAATCCTGCAAATTTATTTCCCTTTTCCTCTGGTTAGTTTATATTGAACAGATGACAGAGCCCCTTTGACTTCTAATTTGAGTGTCAGTAAAGTATAGGAAATTTTCTTTGGATTCCTAGAATCCTTAGTGAATTCAGATTATTTTTATAGATATAAAACAAGTATCTCTTTCATTTTATATATATAAAGAAGTTTTATATTTAAAAACTTTCATTCTAAACCCTTTAAACCAAAACTATAAATTTAACCCACTTTATAGATAAAATGAATTATAGATAAAATGGGAGAGATTCCTTCCCTGCTCACCTGCTCCGGCACAAAGTACAAAAGAAGTGGAGAAAAAATATCACATGAGGCACTACTACCCAACTTTACAGCCTAAGGTTCTTGGCTTCATAAAATGGACTGGAAAGGTAATCAGTATGGGTATAAGTAACCTGGCCTGATTTTATTTAGGGGGCTTGACATATCACTCGTATTTGTGGAATGTGATCATGCCCAGGAAAGCTGTTACCCATGGAAGTTATATGTCTTTTCAGCACTGACATTTTTGCCTGCCAGCAGCCTGGAATGGAAATGAGACCTACAGTCTCTGACCATCAGACAGCCCACTGGGCAGCCTCTGCGTTACTGACGTTTTCCTACATAGAGCAGTAGATGGATATGTTTAAATACAACTTTAAAAATGTAATAGCACTTAGCAAACAAGGTCCTATTTTTAGTATCATTAGTGTCGTTTTACCTAAGAACAGATTCGTGGGCATGGAGCCTCTGATGGTTAATTTTGTGTTGACTTCTCTAGGCCATGGAATCCAGATATTTGGTCAAACACAGGTCTGGATGTTAATGTGAGAGTGTTTTTTAACGATGGAATTAACATGTAAATGAATAGACTTTGAGTAAAGCAGCTTAACCTCCATGATGTGAGTGGGTCTTGTCCAATCAGTTGGAGGTCTTAAGAGAGAAGGAGAGGGGCGCCTGGGTGGCTTAGTCGGTTAAGCGTCCGACTTTTGCTTAGGTCATGATCTCGCGGTTCGTGGGTTCGAGCCCCGCGTCAGGCTCTGTGCTGGCTGCCAGCTCAGAGCCTGGAGCCTGTTTCAGAGTCTGTGTCTCCCTCTTTCTCTGACCCTCCCCTGCTCACGCTGTCTCTCTCTCTCTCCTAGAAATAAATTTAAAAAACAAAAGAGAGAGAAGGAGACTTCCTCCACCAAAAAGGAAGCAAATCTGCCCACAGACTACCTTCCAGCTAGAGCTGCAACATCAGTTCTCCTCAAGTCTGCAGCTACAAGCTCACCCTGCTGATTTTGAACTTTCCAGCCTGTAAATAATCATGTGAGTTAATTCCTCAAAAATAAATCATATTTGTTTATTATTTTATGATAAAATAAATAATCTGTGTTGAAGCCAAGCCCTCCATGAGGACACCAGCCAGCCCATTTAGCAGATGATATGGATGGATGTCCATCACACTGACACAGGGTCTTTATGCCTTCATCCTTTAGAACCATGGAAAAGCCAATCTCTTGGGCTTTCTGACCCAGTGTCTTGGGTCTTAGAAGAACTGAGTCTTATCTGGCCCAGAAAAGGTATGTGAAATCCATCAAGGTGGTAGGACATCTGTTTCTTTGTGTTCTCTCTTGGGAGAGTTTCTGAAGGCAGACTTGATTCATCTGAGAGTCACACTAGAAACTCAGAATCTTGGGGGATTTTAGCACAGGACCCAGGTAAGATCTAAAAGGAGAATTCCTTGAGGTCTCTAGGGAGGGAGAACTTCAGACACTTTCTTAGAACTAACTCTGGTTCTGTGATTGCACTCTTTCAACTAGCACATTTTGGTGGCTGAGGTTTGAAGGCAGAATTGGGTCTGACTCTGCAATTTGTTCTAATGTTATGCTGCCATCTCAATTCAAAAGTGAGTTAATATCCTGACAAGTCTTGGTATTAGTGAACTACAGTACCACTCTTGTAACTTGAGCAAATAGACCCCTGCAATGGGTCCCACACTTTAGAGACCCCATTCTGGTCATGCTCTTCTGGGTCTGCCTTTCTGGATTTCTTCTTCTTCCCTCTCCTTCTTGACCACTAAGTGAATACTCCAGATCTGGGCGTCCCATGCCCAAAGCATCTGTTTATAGCCTGTATAGATCTGTCTCACAAAGATATATACTACCCAAGTCTGAGAAGTGACCGTGGGGCAATCGTTCACAGCTAATGTGGATTGAATTAATAGGTGTGAACTAGTGTGAAATGCAACACAGTGTTAAATGGATCTGGGATCGAAAAGAGAAGGGTCTCAGGGCCAGGATTAGGTTTTCCCTGCATTGCTATGTTTTAGAGTGGAATTCTAAGGGCTTTAGAATCCTATATTTGAACTTTGTTTTTCAGGTAGTTATGAAGGTACTTTTTTAAGTTAACATTGATAAAACATATCTACTTAATCATTTTTAGCTTTGTTTTTAACTTTTAAATATTTAGGCCGAGAGTATTCATTTGTACTCTTGATCATCTATGTCAATCATTACAGCAGTAAAGGAATTTGTGACTCAGACTAGCTGATGATCAAGTCCTTTGCCAACTCTGATTCTACATGTAGTAATTAGAGGCAGAAGAATGTGGTCAGATTCTCTCTAGAGAGCTCAAGAAAAACAAAGAGGAACAACCTCAAGCCACTAGGGCAAGGATGGTTTGACCTGAGTCCAAGTTTCCTTTGGTTGAAACTTCCACTTGGACACTGCTTTTCTTCAAAGCCTGAGACATTTCATACCATGCCACCATGACCACTAGAGCCTGAGAAATATTTCTTTCTGTGCCAGATGTGGTTTATAAATGAAGTCTGACAGCTCTCACCAACTTTGCTTGGTTTCCAGCCCCAAAATTTATTTGATAAACCTGGATGTGTCTTGAGATTTAAATTGATGGACCCCATTGGGGTTTGTTTGTCTTTGGGGTTCACAGAAGAAAGAAAACCAGAACGAGCTATGATATGATAGGGGGATATCTCCTAAAGGATAAACAACATCAGGATTGAGAAAATAAGGGGTTTGTTTTCTCAAAGGAAGTATAGTATACCCAGAGAGAATATACTAATTATATTTCTAGGACACCCACTTTGGTTTTTTGGACATTTCCAGCAGCTTCTCCAAATTCACTGTTACATAAATTCTCCAGAAAAGAAACAAACAAGTAAACAAACTAGAATTTGAAATGAAGCTCTCCTGTACTCGGTGTCTCCCAGGTGGAAGCAGCCGGAGTGTATTGGGATATTTTGGGCTATGTCATGTATTAACGATGTAGACAGGTTTTCCACACCAGGTGATTAGAGATGAATAAGACTAAGTGACCTTGAATTCAGATAGGTTATCAACCCTGTTTTTTGTTTTGTTTTGTTTAAATGTTTATTTATTTTGAGAGAGAGCAGGCAGGGAGCAGGGGGAGGAACATACAGAATAGGAGAGACAGAATCCTAAGCAGACTCCATACTGTCAGCACAGCGCCTGAGACGAGCCTTGAACTTACGAACCATGAGGTCATGACCTGAGCCGAAACCAAGAGTCAGACACTTAACTGATTGAACCACCCAGGCATCCCTGTTTTACTCTTTTTTCCCCTTAGGTTCCCGTACAGAAAAATTTGTTAGAATTCTGTATCTCTGAAGTTAAGAAGATTTACCATTGTGAACCAGGATGGGTGTGGACATGTTGACAGACACATTGAAAGGGAAAAGCAACAAGATCTGTGAAATAAAACTGACTTCGGAGAAAGGAAGCACCTAGTATGGTGACCAGAGTTCAAGGTGTATAGGAATGATTATAGTACATCATGTAGTGAATGACAGAATTTCCTTAGGATTCGGCCAGTCTGGACTGGTGTCAGCCTCATGGAAAATAACATGAGAGAGCTGCAGCTTTGAAGTCTCACAACTGGGTCTCACCACAGCACTAGCAAGACTCCAGCTAACAAGGGCATTACTGCTACGAGGGGTTTGACCTTGTAAGACCCATCTTCAACCCAGTGACAGTATCTCATATTAAGAAAACATGGCAACCGTGGTCCAATCAGACTCTTAGAGAGTGGAAGTAAGACTAGTTCACTTGGGGTAAAGTCAGTTCCTAGAGTTCTTGGATAATGGGGTTAAGCAGGAGACTTGAGAGTAGATCTCAATGAGAGAAACTGGACTCAGTAGCAATACAATATTTTTAAATTAAAATTTGCACTTTTTTTAGGCATAATGCTATTGCACACTTAATGGACTACAATATAGTATAAACATGACTTTTGTATGTACTGGAAAACCCAAAAATTTATTTGACTTGGTTTGTTGCGATATTTGCTTTATTGCAGAGGTCTGGAATAGTAGTAGCTCCATAGTTTCCTGTACCTGAACTAAGTTTAGGAAGCAGAGTGTATCGGGGCGCCTGGGTGGCTTAGTCGGTTAAGCGTCCGACTTTCGCTTAGGTCATGATCTCACGGTTCGCGGGTTCGAGCCCCGCGTCGGGCTCTGTGCTGACTGCCAACTCAGAGCCTGGAGCCTGTTTCAGTCTGTGATTCCCTCTCTCTCTGACCCTCCCCTGCTCACGCTGTCTCTCTCTCTCTCTCCTAGAAATAAATAAAAACATTAAAAAAAAAAAAAGGAAGCAGAGTGTATCATTTATTCAGCCTACAGCCTCCATGACGGTCTCAGTCTCCTGTCTCCAGAGCCACTCTAGCTCCATTTACAAGACCATTAAATTTCTCTCTGATTCTTTACTGAATAAAAACACAAACATACATGCAGTTAATTTTTTCTTTCTTTTCAAGCAAGGCTGGCTTCCCAAAACCCATTTCTACGACTCAGCTTATATATAACAGAAATCACAACCTTCTACCAAAGGCTTTCATGCAAGAGATCAATCTCAGAAATAAACATTACTATATAAAACAATGAAAAAACATTACTGATTAAAATAAGGAGCCATAGTGCCTCAGAGAAGAGATAAAAGCTGAATGGGCTACAAAATTTAGTTTGTCATGTACTTATTAGCTTAAATAATCTATCACCAGTCTATTTTCTTCCCCTAAGAGACACATTATTACTAAAGCATACAAAGTTCACTATCCTCTCTACTCATTCTGAATCAATTCTTACAACTCAGTCAGCTAAGCACTGTTATTATTAGTGTGTCTATAAATCTGAGAAGCCATGGTCCCCAGTGCTGCAGATATTCTGAGTCTGTGTTTATATGTTGGGCTACCTCCACCTGGGGAACCATGGTCCTAAATATAACCGGCTGTGAGATAAAAGCTTGGAAAGGAACAATATAAATGCCAGAAAATATGGGAAAAGGATTTTGGACAAGAGATTAAATTGCTCTCAGGCCTAATTTGAAGAGGAAAGAATTAAAAGATGGGAATTGTAAAGAGTTTAAATGTGACATCTTCAGATAGTGACCTTTCTAATGATTCACTTCTGTTACTAAAAAACGATGAAGAGTAGCAGCTATGCCAATGTTAAATAACAATGGAACAAGACGCTTGTATTAAGCACCTACTATGTGCCGGGCATCGTGCTTAGTTTCTAAATATGCATATATTTAAATATAAATACTTCTGTATGTATAGATGTATGTACATATTTAATACATATGTAATATGTGGTAAATACTGATATTACTAGTATAAGTGGTAAAACCAGCCCATACCCTCAACCAATAAGCAACTCTTGGGTTTTGCACTGTTTTATAAGATGACCCATAGAAAGAAAAGGTGGTTTTTGTCTCCCACACCTCACCCCCTTATACCTATAATTGGTATATCTCATCTTGTATGCAAGAAATGTTAAACGAGGGGTGCCTGGGTGGCTCAGTCGGTTAAGCGTCCGACTTCAGCTCAGGTCATGATCTCACGGTTCGTGGGCTCGAGCCCGGCATCAGGCTCTGTGCTGACAGCTAGCTCAGAGCCTGGAGCCTGTTTCGGATTCTGTGCTCCTTCTCTCTCTGACCCTCCCTTGCTCATGCTGTCTGTCTCTCTCTCTCTCAGAAATAAATAAAACATTTAAAAAAAAAGAAATGTTAAATGAGCTGCTCCTCTTTTGCATACAGCAGCATGAAACATAAATGTTTAATAATGTCATGGGTTACAATATGAAAACCTGTTTTCTAATTTTATTGTAAGGACTGCTCCAACCTGCTCATAGGTCTTTATCTGCTTGGCAGCTTTTCCAAAACTTCAGTCATTCATTTGCACCCTTCATGATTTTTACCATGCCATATATGTACTGGACCATTATTTTTTCTTTGAATCAACTCACAGTTTAATATTTAATTTCATAAAGGCAAATTTTATATCACTACTATAAAATCAGTAGAAGAAAGCCATAAAAAGAAATACACAGAAAATTATACAATTTACTCCAGTCTAGTTAAATATTGCTTCTTAAGAAAGCTGTAGCCCCAAACCTACTCTCTCTTTATTAAGAAAAGAAGATTGACTTGGTGCCTGCATGGCTCAGTTGGTTGAGTGTCCAACTTCGGCTCAGGTCATGGTCTCCCCATTCATGAGTTCCAGCCCCATGTCGGGCTCTGTGCTGACAGCGCAGAGCCTGGAGCTGTTTCAGATTCTGTGACTCTGTCTATCTCTGCCCCTCACCTGCTTGCACACTATCTGTCTCTGTCTCTCAAATATGAATAAACGTTAAAAAAGAAAAGCAGATTGGGAAGTGTTAGTGAGGTGTAGAAGGCATAGCACTACTGGTCTTACTCCTTGATGTAATAAAAAAGAAAGGGAATTGAAAATGCCCTTGCTTTGTGAGGGATTGTTATCTTAGGCTGCATGAATGTACCATTTAAAGTCATCTCTCCCACTGCTAAGAGCAAGTGCTTTACATTTCGGGGATCACTGATGTGAGCTTATAACCTATTAACTTGGAGAATTGGTTATTTAAGCTATAAACTCATCACAAATTACTGCAGTTATATTTGGCTAGGTATCCGTTTTTGCATTAGGGTTTTCTAAGGGCAAAACAGGTCTACAAATGATCCAGTTGGGGCATTTTTCAGGCAATGGAGAAAGAGGCACATGCATTCTAATGGGACCTGAGGGGTGGTGAAAGCACAAGCCTGCTCTAAAAGCCCCAGGCACTCTTTCCTGCCCACAGAAATGCTGTTCCTGGGTTCAGGCCAGGATCCTCAAGCTTTATGCACCTAAGAGTCATATGAGGAGCTCACTCCAATGTGAGTTCCCAACTTCACTCCCACAGAGTTGGCTTGGAAAGGTCTGGAGTGAGACATCTGATGATTCTGTTGTGGGAGGTAAAGATGACACCCTGGAAAACCCCAGAAGAACAGCCCCAGTTTGGGGGCTGGAGGCAGGAGGGAGTCAGATGGTGGGGATGGAGCAGGTGTTCTGAGTGTAGGACAAGGGGATGCCTCCAGGGAAGACAGAACAGGATCTGAGAGGTGAATCCTACCCAAATAAATGGGCTCTAAAAGCTTTCTCCTGATTAGTGTAGAAAGAAATAAGGCCCAAAAGACATGTCTCCACTGACTCGTACACTCACGTACCCCAACCTATAAGGTTTCTAAGACTCAAAATGTTCAGGATAAAATAATAATTCATAGTCTATTGAGATCTAAAGGGAAGCACAGGTTGATGTTTGGAATAAAATAATTAATGTTTAGTGAGAAGGTTATCACATTATGCTGAAATATTTGTATTTCCTCAAAGTTTACCATAAATTGCAATGAATGACAATTTTGTGTTTGGTACTTTATGTATTTGAGCCTCACATCCTTCCTGAGAGGTAAACTTTACAGATAAGGAAATTGAGATTCAGAGAGGTCAAGTCACTTGTCCAAAGTTGCTTGGCTGCCTCTCTTTATGATAATTTCAGAAAATGTTTTCCTAGTGATTCATTTGTATTTAGGTAGCTATTTGAATAACTAATTCTAGTTTTAATAGAGGAAGCATAATTGGGTGGGGGAAAGCAGGCTTAGCTCCACCTTCTCCCACCTCAATTATATGGACCAAGGAGATGTGGTTCAACAATGACCTCCATGGGGTAGATAGGTCATTTATACCACGAAAGATAAAAAAGCACATAGATTGATGAGATCTCTTATAAACTAAGTGAGCAGACATCCCAGTGCTGTAAGGACCTGTTCAGCAACAGTGTCTCCAAACTTCAGGCCAGTCTCCTCCCCACTTCTGAAGCCAGTTATGACCAAGCCCAACTCATGTGAAGGGCCCTTTTGGATGGAGGGGCTGATCTCCACCCTCCCCCACCCCCAGCACCCACATTTTCTGAGCACTCTGGTGTGCTGTTCTGGTCTGAGTCACAACTGCTTTGACCTTCTTGCTCTTCTGGCCAGTTCTCACCTCTCCTCCTAGGCTCTCCAAAGGCCAGGTCAGTGTGCTTGTCGTTATTCACTCGCTCACTTTTTCATTCATCTGTGTGCCAGACTAGCTCAGATGGTGGGGATATCACAATGAAGCCCATTTCTGCCCTTCAGGAATTTAAAGTCTAACAGGAAGTATTAAATAAGTAGTAACAATGGCACTGTGGGAGCTGTGCTAGAGTAGGCTCTGAGAACATGAACCGAGGGTGCAGGTGGAGACGGAAGGGAGTTTAAGCTGTGACCTGAACTGTGATTAGTAAAAGTTAGCCATACCAGGGGAAAGTTTGTAGGAGGAGAATATTCCTTGCAGACGATAGCATGGTTAAGGTGTCTGTGAGGGATGTATAAACTGGGATTTTATCCACTATCATAATTTCGTCACCACCGATATGCGGACAATTTCCAAAAACCCATTTCCAGCTCATATGTCTCTCATCATGTTTCAGTGTTGAAGGATTCCATAAGAAACTTTGCTTAAATACTAATCTTTCTCTAAAATAGGAGTAAGATTGGGATGCGAGGTGGCTGTATGTGAGTTGGATGGGGAACATCTGGGTGTAAAGGTAAGTGGCAAAGACTTTTATCTCATTTTGTCTCAGTTGAATGGGATATCATAGCAGGTGTGTCTACCCTGACAGATTTCATTTCCTGAGCCATCCATTCTCACCGTTAAATACTTCCTTCTGTTATAGAATTTATCATTGATCATAGACTTTGAAGTCCTCCTGTTGATGTTCTTTTCTTCCTCTCTGCTTTGTATATGATCCCATGTATGGCTAAACAAAGGGGGTCAGTATCCCTTCGTTTTCAACCTCTGCTTACTTTTCACCAAGTTTTTTATTTATCTCCTGATCTTGATATATTCAGACCTTCCTTACTTTAGCAAGTTCTCAGGCTCTTCCCATTTCATTTAGGGATCAGGAAGCTATCTTTTCCTAACATGTTTTGGTTTTTAGAGAAAACCTAAGTATGAGTGAAGTCTTGTATCAACTACACTTGCCTCCCTCAATTCCATGGATCAGAAATAAACATGTGTTGGGTCAGAATTCCTAATTCTTTTATCATTTCATCTAATGGTTCTGCTTTGAAGATTTTTTTTTAAAGATTTCTTTTGTTAGTATCAATCTATCACCTGTAATTTAATTGGTTATTTATTACACTTTATTTTTTAAAGAAAATGGTATTATTATAAATGAAAAACTAGTATCACTTGCAATAAATATATCTTCTGAAATACAGTGAAAGGAAAGCACTGTTACTATGTCAGCTACATTAAAACCTGACCAAGTTCTATTATGTGTTATAATGGGAGACTAATACCTTTTGGAGAGGTGATAATATAGCATGTAGATCCAATTTCCTGCTTGCTGTGATGAGATGTTATTTTGTGCAGTGCTCCTTGTCCTTTGTGACTCCAAATCAGATCCTCATTTGGTCGTGTATTCCACCTTTTGGGAAACACTAATCTGGGTCATGTTCTCACAGCTGAGCTGCAGTCGGGTGTGTTTGAAGCACACTCAACATTTGCTTCAGGCTGGCCCATGGAGGGAGTCTAATTAATTAGATTTCCCTTTGAGAAAAATATGGAATATTTAAAAATTTTTATTACGGAAGTGTAGTTGATATACAATGTTATATTAGTTTCAGGTACACAACATAGTGATTTGACAGTTCTATACATTGCATTGTGATCACCGTAAGTGTAGTCACCATCTGTCACTACACGATGTTATTACCATACTGTTGTCTATATTTCCTATGATGTGCTTTTAATCCCTGTGACTTATTTATTTTATAACATGAATTTGGTGTCTCTTCATTCACATCATCTATTTTACCCATCCCCCTACCCCTCTGCCCTCTAGCAACCACCAGTTTGTTCTCTGTATTTATGAGTCTGTTTTGTTTAAAACATGGAACATTTTGAACAACATACACAGAATAAAAAGAAGCCCCTTAAATGGATGGAGAGCAGAATAGGCATGTGTTTGGGTTACCCAGAGACAGACCTGGTTTAGTGCCCCTTTTACTTGCAACAGTGTCCCAGTTTGGATGATAAATTATATATTCACCCTAATTAAGTGGCTTAAAAATCACACTCACATGATGAATCATGAGCTTCAAAATATATTCCTTCTTTATTCAGCTCGAAAGCTGACGGCAAAGAAAAGAAAGTCTAAACCAGGCTGGGGCCTCAAATATGCTTTATAGTTTTTCCAATTGCTTTATAGTTATTAACAAATTCTGGCACTTTTCCACCTTCCTTTCCTTTAGTTGTTCTTTCCACATCTTTGTATAATTTCCAGTTGTGTGTAGCATTCTATGTTTCAGACTTTCAGTCAAAATTTTTACATTCAAGTAGAAGGAAACCCATAAAAACACAAAGCCTGACAGGTTTGCTTGAGCCTTACATCATTACTTTTTCCCTCTCACTTAATTATTTTACATTTGTTACAGATTAACTAAAGACCAAAAGGAGGAGAAACCCAAACATATTGAAAATGCCACTCCTGTTCCCCTTTTCAAAAATTTCTGGGCCACTGAAACACCAAAGAAAGTATTATACACTTTTGAAAGACTTGAATGGAAAGTTTCTATTCAGCAGGAGTTCTGTCTCTCAGATCTCTACAAACCACCATTACATGCTACAGCACTTTGCTAGATTTAAGGGGGTGAAGACTTGGTATCTCCCTTAAAGAAGCTCTCTCAGTCTGATGATTGATAGTTATGTAGATGAACAGCACAAGCAATGTGATAAGGCTATTGGAGAAGCATCCTGTCAGTCTCTGTAGTATCTTCCCGGCTAAATCTCCTTTTCAGGATCACAGAACTTCATTCTGGACTCTGGCCCTGAAGTCTGCCCAACAGTTCTCTTTTCCCTCAGCTTTTGGAACAAGATTTAAAAGTCATCAGAAAATGTAAAAAATTAATTTGTCTGACTCTGAACTATATTCTTTGACTTCCGCTCCAGAGGGCCAAAAGCAAGTGGTGTTTGATGGAGCCCCAATCTGAATCCTTCCCTCAAGAGCCTGTCTCCATGAAGCTGCTTGAACGAGTGCGGGTGAAACCAGGCAGCAAGCAACTGTCCCAGGATGACCCACGGTATGTGAATTCTTATCGTAAGTCTGGACATGGCCTCACTGAGTCAAAGAGACCAAGTGACAATGTCCTAATGATGTCATTATCCGTCCCTCCTTCATTGGTCCCTTCCAATGTTAAGCAGCTACATTATTAAACCTTGGCTTTAAAAAAAAAAAAAAAAGTTCCCTGGTCCTTCCACTGTATCACTGAATAAATCTGGGTTTTGTTAGATAACTCAGATGCCATGTGTTTGTGTTGTCCTTCTCCGTTTCCCTTCCAGAGTACTGTTTTTACAAACTACTAGCTTTTGCATTCCCTGTTTCAAGGGAATGCAATGTTTCAAAGACACCATCCATGGAAGGTATCCCTCTCTTCAAGGAAACTGTCTGAAGTTCCATTCATACCAACTGAAAACAAATAGTGATCACAGAAAGATGCCTGGAAGTTCTAAATCAGTGGGAATATCCTCAAAAAGGATACAGTGTTTCCAAAAATCTATCTGGCCTCAAACACATTAGTGACCTTGGAAATGAAATTGAACATAAAAGATAGCAAAGAGGCACTGGTTTCTTATTTGAGTACTGGAATTCAGGTTCTGAGAGCTCACAGGGACATTGTTGGTAGCAGGGAAGAAGTAAGAGTGGAGAGTGCTAACGGAATATTCCAAGTATCTCACCTTGGGGTATTGTTTTGAATATAAAAATCGACAGTGGAAAATCACTAGCTTACCTAGGATGCAGGCTGCAAAAATAAACACTACTCAGGCATCATTATTTTCTCTCTCCTGGACTTTATCACAATGGCATAGTCCAAAGTGTTTTAATGAGCAAAAGATATTTGTTTTTAATAATTCTGCTGCATATTGAAAGTCAAGAGTGTATGCCTAATATCACACTACTCAGATCAAGCTGACAAATAAAGAAGTATAGAATCAGAAAGGTAGAAAGACTTTAATTATCAGTGTTTCTTACTCTGTGTGTGCTGTGTGTGTTATGTGCACATATGTGCATGTGTGTCTGTGTGTGTAGGCTAGACTCTCTTATAAGAATCACAATGAGCAGGCTGCCAGTAAACAAAATTCCTGGGTCTTGCCACAGAACACCCAAAGCAGAATTTGGGGGGAACTACAAATCAGAAAAACAGCTGGTACTTGCATACATTAAGCTTTGAGACACTGGGCTAATCCTCCCTTCATTTACTGATGAGGAAAACTGGGTTCCTTCTCCAGCAAGGCTAGCAAGTAGCAAAATACAGGGGGGAGCAGAGAGCTCCTGACGCCAGTCTAATACATTTTCTTCATGATTTGATGAGGAAATATGGACTTCCCTAGAGCAATAATTACATCCTGTTTGCAAAGCTTCCAGTTTTTCAGGTACTTTGATTTAATCAGCAAGATGCTAAAGGGTGTACATTCTTTCAAGAGGCTTTAACTTGCAAGACCAGTTGCTTCAATCCCCCTAAGAAATACCCTGATGACTCAAGATGAGACACCCTCTGGTTGAGTCTCTTTATGTAGCCAGGGTCATATTTGGTTCCACTCTGTTCCATGGTAACCACGAGGTGCAGCTGCTCTTGCAGATTGTCCTGTGTGATAGCACAGAAGCTGTTTCCCCTGGGGGGTTCCCGGGGCATGTACTTGAGCCTTTTGCCCAGGAAGACAGCTCCTCGAGATCTCCTGCATGTTTTCTCATAGAACTGGTTTAATGTGAAACCAACTACCCACCCTACACAGATTATACACATTTTCCAACCTCATCTTCCAGTTTATTTATTTAGTCTTTCATTGATTATTGTTATTTTTTAACGTTTATTTATTTTTGAGAGACCATGAGAGTGCATACCCACATGGCAGGGAGGGACAGAGAGAGAGGGAGACAGAGGATCTGAAGCAGGCTCCACGCTGACAGCAGAGAGCCAGGTGTGGGGCTCAAACTCATGAACCTTGAGATCATGATGTGAGCTGAAGTTGGACGCTTACTCAACTGACCCACATAGGGGCCCCAATCTCTCATTTATTTTCTTACTATACATGGGAAATCTTAGTAAAATTTATTTCGTACGAAGAAATCTATTGTCGAAATAAAGGCAATCGTAAAACGTTGTTTTAAAGAGTAAAATTGACTTCTGTGTTTGGGGATTTTCTGGGGGGTTGCTGCATCATTGCTATGGACTGAAGTGTGTCTCCTCCAGATTCGTATGTTGAAGACTTAACCTCCAATATAACTGTATTTAGTGTGGAGGCTTTTAGAGGTAATTCAAGTTAAATGAGGCCATACTGAAGGAGTCCTGATCTCAGAGGACTGGCGACCTTATACAAGCAAGATCCCCCACCCCTCATGCACACACACACACACTGAGGACAGGCAGTGTTGAGCACAAGGCAAGAAGGTGGCTGTCTGGAAGGCAGGAATAGGGCCTTCATGAGAAGCTGGCCATGTGGGCACCCCAATAGCAGATTTCCCAGCCTCTAGAGCTGTGAGAAATAAATATCTGGCTTGTAAGCCGCCCCGTCTGTGGTGTTATGTTACTTCAGCACAAACAGGCTAAGAGTCATGAAGAGAAGGCCTAGTTCACACGCATGAACATGTGGTGGTCTGGCCCCGACAGGCCCCTCCCAGAGCACGTATTTCCAGTCCCAGGTTCCCTCTTTGGTTGGTGTTATGCCCTCTGTGTGAGCAAATTTTCATTTGGCTTGTAGCTTCCAGCTTCTGTCAGAGAGCTCCAGGGCAGTGCGGCCATGACACTCCACCTGTGATTATCAGCAGCGACATGATGCTGTGAGTTCTGCCTTGTTATATTCTTCTTTAAAGCATTTTTTAAAGTTTACTTATTTATTTTGAGGGAGAGGCAGAGAAGCAGAGGGAGAGAGAGAATCCCAAGCAGGCTCTTCATGGTCAGCACAGAGCCCAATGTGGGGCTCGAACTCACAAACCGTGTGATCATAACCTGAGCTGAAATCAAGAGTTGGACACTTAACTGACAGAGCCACCCAGAAACTCCTATATTCCTCTTTTTTTAAAGCCTTCTTAACAAAAATTTTAAGTGTACAATAAAGTGTTGTTAACTATAAGCACAATGTTGTGCAACAGATCTCAAGAACTTAATCATCTTGCATAACTAAAACTTTATACCTTATTATATTCTGAAGGCATATCTGACCTCTAGGGCTTGTATACTTTCTTGGATTATGTCAGGACCATTGTCCTTAACCCTCTACAAGTTACTAAACTATTGAGTTTAATTTAATTTTTTAATGTTTATTTATTTTTGAGAGACAGAGTGGGGGGAGAGGCAGAGAGAAAGAGAGACGCAGAATCCAAAGCAGGCTCCAGGCTCTGAGCTGTTAACACAGAGCACCATGTGGGGCTTAAACTCACAAACCACAAGATCATTATTGACCTGAAGTTGGATGCTTAACCGACTGAGCCACCCAGATGCCCCACCAGTGAGCTCAATTTAAAGTGACTCTTCAGATAAATTATTTCGTTGATTTTCTTTTCTTCTAAACTTAACACCATCAGAAAGCAGAGATTCTATATGTCTGGTAGACCTGCCAGACCATGCCTTAGAAATGAGGAAGGAGATCCTGATTTCCAGGACAAAGACCCAACATACAGTTATAAATTGGCATTAAAGAAAGAATCTATCANAAAGTTTAAAAAAAAAATAAAGAAAGAATCTATCTTAAGAAATGAGGGGGGCGCCTGGGTGGCTCAGTCAGTTGAGTGCTGACTTCGGCTCAGGTCATGATCTTGCAGTCCGTGAGTCCGAGCCCCGTATTGGGCTCTGTGCTGACAGCTCAGAGTCTGGAGCCTGCTTCCGATTCTGTGTCTCCCTTCTCTCTGCTCCTCCCTCACTCACAATCTGTCTCTCAAAAATAAATAAACATTAAAAAAATAAAAAAGAAAAGAAATGAGGGAGCTGCTAAGTACATAGGTTTCTGTGGAGAAAAGTGGAGGAAATCAGGTCTGTATGGTAGGAAGTGGCCCATTGCCAGACTACGGGTCTCAGGAATTACTGACATGCCACAAAACCACAGGCTTGGAGATGGCATTCTCTTAAGGGAAGAGGTTGAGCATAAGGTCACCAAAGGCAGAGGAAAATATTTACTTTACTATTTAGAGTTGTTTTCCTTTCTTTAAGCAAAGTCTCTTTCAATTCCATAGCTGGAGATTTCTTCTAGCACTTCTGGTTGGTGTAGGTTTGTTAGTAATTTTCCCAGGAAGCAGCAGCATTATGCAAAAGCCCCTCGTCATTTTACCAGGTAATGATTGTCACCTCTGCAGTGCCATAGCTGACCAATTAGCAGACCAATCAGGGTTCTGTCATTACCTTATCTGTAAAGAATACTAATTTATCAATGTAGGTTTTCCTTGATTATAGCCATCAATTCCTTCTGGGAATTATAGACTGAACTGTTGCCTTTCTTGGGAAATGAAATTTAAATATACTGCTCCAAGACCAAATATATCATTCACGTGTATGTTCTAGTGGCCTCAACAGAGATCAACATGCTCATTTCCAATTTGATTGGTATTGGTAGTTGAATTGTCAATGGGACAATTTGCTCATTACTGTATTAGTCATGAGAATTACAACCATCAAGTCATAGTAACTAGAAAATACCTTAGAGGTCATAGAATGAATTGCATTAGTTTTAGAAATTAAATATTTGAGGACCAGAGAAGATAGAAGACTCGTCCAAGCCTTCTGGGTCTTTAAGAGCTTTTGTGTTAGAGCCACAGCCCACGCAGATTTTGTCTCCTTTATATTGTTACTCATGTGAGATTCACTTATCACTTATGAATAGGTCTTTGAGGAGGGGAGAGGGCGGCAGTATCGGATGTGGAAGGGGGAGGATGGCCTCCTCTTTCCAAACAGAAATAGCTGACGTCATTCATACAAAGCCTTCATGCTCGATTGCACGAACACCCAATGCTGCTTAGAAAATGAGAAAAAACATCATCTGTGGATGGAATATCTGGGTGGGGACTGGCACACTCTGCGGTTTGCCTTGTCCAGAGGTGTCAGAAGTGGTCCACTCTAAAAATAGTTTAATCCACAATTTTGAACTCATTTCCTAAAGCCCAGGAAATGAATCAAATTTAGTTTGGCCACGGCTTTTCCACTCTGGCTATACATTAACATTGCCAAGGGAACCTTTAAAACCTGCAATGCCCAGACAGTGCCTCAGAGCAATGAAATCAGGGTTTCTAGGCTGGGGTCCAGGCACTGGTAATTTTTAATACTCCCCAGGTGACTCTAATGTGCAGCCAGGACTGAGAGCTATCGAGTTAGGCATAAAA